>NC_066580.1:324120314-324720314 GCF_024323335.1 Lathyrus oleraceus | reverse complement strand
ATATGTAGAAGTCACCAGAAACCCCGTATCAATTTGCTTCTGAACTTCTTCTTTGATCTTCACTGCCATATCAGGATGAGTTCTTCTGAGCTTCTGCTTCACAGGCACGCACTCAGGCTTCAAAGGCAGGAAATGTTGCACGATATCAGTATCTAGACCAGGCATGTCTTCATATGACCAGGCAAAGACGTCGACGTATTCTCGTAGAAACTTAATCAACCCCTTCTTGACAGATCCTTCCAGGAGTGCCCCAATCTTCACTTCTCGCACACAATCATCAGACCCCAAGTTGACCATTTCCAGATTCTCAAGATGTGGCTGAATGATCTTCTCTTTGTGCTCAACCCGACGGGTAATCTCGTCGGGAATCTCTTCAACATCATCTTCTTCCACCTCAAATACAGGGAACTCAAAGTTGGGAGATGCTGTTAGATCATTATGTTCAATTGGTTTGATCAACCTGCATAATGATTTTGGATATAAAGAGATTTTAGAATTCAAACAAGGAAAATCATTATGCAGATGAAAAGATTGATTTTATTCTATTTTTTAAAGTTTTATGTGATCACCAATTTCATGCAAAAAGCAAAAAGTGAAAATAATTGGAAAAACAAACATTTAACATGAATTTATTGAATGAAAATATCATTGTATTTATGAGCCAACAATGTCATCACTCCTCCCTTTGACATGGGAGGAGGGTTTTTTGAACAAAATGAACATTACGTTGACTTATGGACGACTGTTGGAACATCAACAGCGACCCAATTATTGCAGACACCTCTAGGGATGACAAAGTTTCCAGAATCTTCCTCCGCATGCTCTTCCTCTACAGTAGCAGTTGCCTCGTCTTGAACAGTGTGGATGAATCCACCACTCTGAGACAACCCATGCTTGTTGAAAGCGCCAGAAGAATACCTTATGCCTGCCCGGGATTTGTTGTCTTCCAGCTTGATCATTTGTCCTAAACCGGTAGTTGTGCCATGCTCAATGGCCAACTTAGCATCATTGTAGGACGCAAATGAAGAAGTTCCTTTCTTAGTAGGCTCAGCAATAGATAAAGCTTGGAACGACGTTCCAACTTCATCCTCAGCATCTATGTAAGAAAAGGAAGACAAATGGCTAACCAGGAGAGCCTTCTCTCGCCCTACCATCACTAGCTTTTTGTTCTTGACAAACTTCAGTTTCTGGTGTAGGGTGGATGTCACGGCGCCTGCCTCGTGAATCCATGGTCTGCCCAATAGACAGCTATATGATGGGTGGATATCCATGACCTGAAAAGTGATCTGGAAATCACTTGGTCCGATCTTGACTGGGAGCTCAACCTCTCCAATCACATTTTTGCGGGATCTATCAAAAGCTTTAACCACTACTCCACTCTGCCACATGGGAGGCCCCTGATATGACAATCTAGCAAGAGTGGATTTCGGCAACACATTCAGTGATGATCCAGTGTCCACCAGCACATTGGACATGACATCATCCTTGTAGCTCATGGAGATGTGTAATGCCAAATTGTGGTCTCTTCCCTCCTCGGGGAGATCAGCATCACAAAAACTCAAATTGTTACAAGCGGTGATGTTTGTAACAATACTGTCAAATTGTTCTATTGTGACGTCATGATCTACATACGCCACATCCAACACCTTCTGCAGAGCTTCACGGGGTGGTTCTGAATTCATCAACAAAGATAGCACAATGATCTTTGATGGCGTCTGTAGAAGCTGATCTACAATGTTGTATTCACTCCTTTTGATGACCCTAAGCATCTCATCACAGTCTTCTTTCACGGTGCCACTCTGGCCAGCAGAGACAAGAGTTTTTACAACAAAGGCAGGTTTATTGGTAACAAGTTCCGGATTCAGAGCATTCCCGACTGGGCGCACAACACAGTCAGCAACATTAGCCCTTCGGACACCAGCTTGGGGTTTCGGCGGAGCCGAGAAAACACGACCGCTATGGGTCAGGCCGCTGACATCGGCAATATTAACAACAGAAGTAGAGGGTAGGGGTACCTCCTTCCCATCCTCCAATTCCATAACATTGTAACGATAGGGGACCGTTTTATCAGAAGAATATGGCACATGGCCAGCTGGTTTAATAATGAAAGAGGGAGAAGCCTTCTGTTTGCTGCCATCATACCTGATGACAACAGGCTCTGGGATCCGAAATACCGGAGATATTACATTGACTTCATCATCTTCAACGTCTCGATTCTGAAGTATCTCAATTACTCCTTCATCCAACATTTCTTGGATGTCTTTACGGACTTGGCGACATCCCCTTTGATTGACAGTGCAAACTCGACATCTGTCATGGTCGTGCTCATAATGACTGTATTCACACAACAGTTTGTGCATCTCGACCAAAGATTGTCGAATATGGCTAACATATTTGACCTTATATTTACCAGGGCATCCCTGGACCATGTTGACAAAGGATTTCCCATGCTCGGGCAATGGGTTCTTCTTCACATTGGGACCTACGTCCTCGAAACACAAGATACCACATCTCACAAGGTCTTGAACCTTGGTTTTCAGCAGGTAACAGTTTTCCACGTCATGTCCGGGAGCACCGGAATTATAAACACAAGGCAACTCGGGCTTATACCACCACTGAGGGTTGGTAGGTATAGCCGGTGGGTCTCGTGGAGTAATCATCGTTTTCTCTATCAAAGAGGGATACAATTCTGCATAGGTCGTAAGAACAGGATCAAAGGTGACCCTCTTCCTCTCATAGCTTGTACTAGTTTGATTATTGTTTCGAGGCTAGTAGGCCTGCTGTTGAGGACGGTGTTGTTGTTGTTGTTGGTTATTATTGTGATGCTGATATTGCTGTTTTTCTCTGAAAACAGGTGCTATGTGAGCCACCTGATGTTGATTACCGGCAAGACACACGGTCTTCCTCCTTACTGAGGGTCTTCTAGGTTTAACATGGGAGGTCACAACATGTGCCTCACCATCTTTCTTCTTTCCAAACGCCCCATATCGTTTGGCAGAAGAGCCTTCTTCTCTGGTCAGGCGCCCTTCCCTGACTCCTTCCTCCAGACACATCCCCATGTTCACCATCTCGGTGAAATCAGAAGGAGCGATGGCAATCATCCGCTCATAGTAAAATGAGCTCAAGGTGTTCAGAAAGATCTTGGTCATTTCCTTCTCCTCCAGTGGGGGCACAATCTGTGTTGCTAACTCTCGCCACCTCTGGGCGTACTCTTTGAAAGTTTCCTTGTCCTTCTGGGACATGGCTCTCAAGTGATCCCTATCGGGAGCCATATCCATATTATACTAGTATTGCTTGACGAAAGCTTTGCCAAGGTCATTGAAGGATCATATGTTCGCGATGTCCAAGCCCATATACCATCTCAGGGCAGCACCGGATAAACTGTCTTGGAAGTAGTGAATAAGGAGCTGATCATTGTCGGTCTGAGTCGACATCTTCCTAGCATACATGACCAGGTGGCTGAGAGGGAAAGTATTTTCCTTGTACTTCTCAAAGTCAGGTACTTTGAACTTTACAGGGATTTTGACGTTTGGGACCAAGCAGAGTTCAGCAGCAGACTTGCCGAAAAGGTCCTTTCCTCTGAGAGTTTTCAATTGCTTGCGGAGCTCAAGAAACTGATCTTTCATAGCATCCATCTTTTCATAGACATCTGGGCCCTCAGAGGCTCAGAGTGGTAGATGGTGTCGTCTACTCTGGGCATAGTATGCATGACAGGAGGAGGAACGGCGAGGACCATGCTAGATGCCGACAGAGAAGCAAAGGTGGGGGAAGGACCCTCAAGAATAAAGTTGGGAGGCCTCCCCCAAGGTAACCCGGTTGGCATTGTTGTTGGTGCAAATTTGGCGCTGGCCGCAGGCACTGTTGAAGAGGTAATCTCAGAGATGACTGTCCTCTAGGGAGGAGTTGAAGGCGTCGGAGATGACTGGCTCTGGGCGGCCATGAAAGACTCCATCAGGGAAGTCAATCTGGCCACTTCCTCCTTAATTTCATGGTTTTCTTTCTCTAAATGATCCATCAGTCTTGAAGCATTGGCTCGAGTGTAGTACGGGTGAGTCAGCTTGTCTTCAAAATAAATGAAGAACACAGAGTTAGACCATCGATCAAGGAGCCTAAAGCAAAACCTGCTTATGCACATGATGCATGCAATGCTTGTGCATATGATTTGTTTTTATTTATCAGAGGAACTTTAGAGTCCTATTTACAAATATTGAAAATATTAATTATTTAGACATATATGGAAATATCACATCAATAATATCTGGAAAACATTTTTGCACCAAATAAGTACAGTCTTGGTAACCAAATACAATATAAAAGAGAAGGAAAATGAACATCCTATGGAACCCTAGAAACAATCATCTAAAGCTCTGGAGACTGGAAGATAAGCTGCACGAAGCCTCTTCACCTCCCTCTCATAGGCTGCCTCCATATCCGCCTTCTCTTTGGCGAGTCGATTGTACTTCCTGTTCCAGAACTTGGAAGACTGAGGAAGAAGAGAAGTCAATACATCATCAGGCTCATCAATGACCTGGTGTTCAAGAAACTCTATCAAAGCATCCTTCTCTCTAATCTGCTGAAGCAATTCCTCTCGTTCACGAATCCAGGCACGTGAACGGTCCTCGTCTCTTAACTCCTCTACTCCTTGATCAGGGAGGGTTGAAGGCCCAGCCACAACCAAAGGTGTAGGTCTCGGATACTCATAAGGCATAAGGTACTCGGAAGCTCTCCTCCTAACCCAAGAGGTACAGGGTTCCAAAGTAATACAGTTCTTCAGACCAAACTCCTTTCTTCCCTTCCTATGGATCTTGCGCCAAGCGCGAACCATCCTACCCTTCAAGCCTTCGGGAGCTTTACCCTCCTGGAAGAACACACCTTATAAGAGAATGTTATTAGGTTTATCCTTTAGGGGGAACCCAAGCTGACGACGTGCCAAAATAGGGTTGTAGTTAATCCCACCACATGTACCGAGAAGAGGTACATTGGAGAATTTACCACAAGAGTCGATAATCTGCACACCATCATATACATGGTTGTACCAAAAGATATCATCATTAGTGAGAGACATAAGTCTCGTGGACCACCGTAGACATCCTTTGTTCTCCTTGAAGGTGACCGTCTGCGGTAAGTGCGAAATAAACCACTTGTTAAGCAGAGGCAAATAGCACACAATGGTACCACCACCCTTTGCATTCCTCATATGCAAAGAAAAGTAAGTGTCACCCAACAGAGTCGGAACGGGATTAAGAGTAGAGAAAATTCTAATAGCGTTCACATCTACAAACTTGTCGATGTTGGGGAATAACACTAGCCCATAAATGAGAAGTACAAATATGGCCTCAAAGGCGTCCTCACTCATGGGCTTCCCATATAAAGTAGCTTGAGCAATGAGGAACTCAGAAGGGAGACCTTGAATTCCACCTTTGGTAGTCATATGAGCACCAACCAGAGATTCATCTATACTCCTGAAGCGTGGGCAAAAGTTGAAAATCCGGAAAACTGAAGCAACGGTACAAGAGATCATAAAACTGGACTAATACGCTCATCAATCCTTCGTCCACTTAAGTAGTTAGAATAGATAGAAGCTTCCCATGACGAGCCTTGAAATCTAAGGGATCTAATAAATAGGATGTCAAATTCCTTAGCTCTTTCAAGTCGGGTTGTCTGAAACTGTACTTCTTCGTATTCCTTCTTTGTCTTTCCATGTCTGAAAATTTGCAAATAGACCTCTTAAGTTCCTTGAAAATTTTCTCAATATTGATGATATGGATGCAAATGGGTGCATGAACGCATGGATGCAACAATCACACTCAAGGATCAAGCAAAGCACACCACACAAAGGTCATGGGATCGATCAAGTCATCCTTAATATCAATCATCCATTTTGGTGGATTATGGTTTACACCTTATCAACACCCAAGTTCCATTGATATTAAGGATACAAGAATGGATCAACCATGAATCAAGGGTTTATTGCAAGTCACAAGCATGGAGTCTCGGTTAAGAACCACCCAAAGGGAGTGTACTAGGGTTAAACCTGCCAAACATGTTCTACAAGAGGTTCCCATAGTCATCATCCCATTTTTCGGATATTATCGGATAAACGACTACTCGTATTCCAAAAATATTCTCAAGAGAGACTCTTATGAGTGTAGTATCGCGTAACAATCGTATCAAATCTTACACTTGAACGACCTTCGCACCACGTCCTAAGAATAGGCCAAGATAGGCTTGGTAAACTAAGGTCTTTGGCTTCTAAGGTCTATATTGGAAATAGTAATGTCTAACCACGACTACTCGTGTGACATTATTGATCCCTACAGGACCTCCACCAAGTGAATGGGCTTTCAAGTCAACTTGCTAAGGAATAACTCCACACGAGTTAACAAGACTATGCCATTCTCCTATCCTAAGTGCACTCGAGTTCGGGTATAGAACTCATCTCACAAAGATCACCAAGCATACAAGGAAATAATATTCAAGCAATTCAATCATTACATACAATAAAGTAATCCCAAATTGCACAAAAATATGTCACAAAATAATATACAATACAATACAACACAAATGTGAAAAGTAAGCAAAACCCACTAGGCAAATATCCCCAGCAGAGTCGCCACTTTTCTGTAGCGGGGTATTCGTTACCATTAGAGATATTTCCTAAATCCAAGGTAAACCATACAAGTCGAGTCGCCACCGCAATTCTATTTATCCAAAGGAATGGTTAGAAAGGGAACAAAAACCTAAAAGTTTTATCAAATCAAAAACTAGTAAAAATGTCAGAGATCGGGGTAAGGGGGTTGGTTATGCAATGGGAAGGTTTTAAGCACCCAAAACATCCTAGGTACATCTAGGGAGCCCTTTTCACACTTGTTCTAAGATTGGTATTTTTGTGAAAATTTATTTGGGAAAACATGATTGAAGAGATGAGAAGAGAATATACAAGTTATTACAATTTTGTGTTTGGATGGATAAACACATTGCCTACGTACCATCTTAAAAAAGATTAGGATCAAAACCTCGTAGTTCGAGTAAAAAATCTCAAAACAAGTTGGTGAATTGATTGGTCCAAAAGCCTTAAGGTCTTTTGTTATCCAAGGGAGAAAACTCAACCCAAAACCACAAATCCACCATGTGAGGATAGCTTCAACATGCTAGTGAGGGGTTAACCCTATAATAAGCATGGAAGACTCATTTTTCCATCACTAAGGATATAGGTGAATATTACATCTACCTCAAGGATAACTCAAACCTAATAGCTAAAGGTTATGAAAAGTTTTGATAAGAAAGTGGTCATTGAAACCACAAAAGCATTTGAATGGGTTATATTTACCAATGAAAAGTATTTACAAAAAACGGTCAAAGTTGACTTAAAGATTCAATTCAAAATAAGTGTTATGAAAAGAAAGTTTGAAAATCAAAAGCATAATGCTTAGGTTTCTAATGTTTAAAAATAAGTGTTAAATGTTTGCACAAAAGTTTTGGCTTGGGTTAGAGTGGAGGAAAGAAGAAGAATGGCTAAGGTCCTAATCATACAAGAGATGAAGGATAAGAAACAAGACCACAAATGGAGTTCCTCTATTGAGATCATATTGATGATCCAAGTAGCTCCCATCCTTTGGAGTAAGCAAGCAAATAAGTGTAAGCTCAAGCAATCAAATTAATCAAGCAAGCTCTTAGAAGATCCCCAATGGCTCTTGTATCTCTCACTTTGGATGAACATGGCAATGGTTCTTCAATTTGGCTCAAATAGGATTCCCTAGCAAAAAAGCACACACATCAAAGAGTTCTATGAAATAAATCAAGAATGGACAAGAGTGAGTTTAGAGATTTGGTCCTTCTAATCCATCTTCAAATTAAGGCATTTTTACTCCAATTTGCATAGGGAATGCCCTAGAAACTAAGTCCATTTTTCCATTTTTTGCATTTGGTCCACAACAATCAAAACAAAAGCACAAGCACAATAATATATACACAATTATGTGCTCAAGTGAGCAAAAGGCAAATTGCATTAACATAAACATGTGCTCAAATGAGCAAAGGGCAAAAGCAAATGAATAATATGTACAAGAATAGTAAATTGCATAAATGTAAAAAGTAAGAATTAAATGTTAATGGTTAATGGTTAGTGTTAGAGTTAGTGTGCCATAAGGCAATTTAGCGCTATGTTAAGCAATCGTAATTGGACTTATGTAAAAGTCACAACTATCTGAGGCCGGTCAATAATATTGTAGGCAATAACACAAGTTAGAGATTTTGATTAGTGAATCAAACTCCTACAACTTGCCATGCCAAAAAGAAGATGAGAAATGATCTTGTATTGATTTATATTCTTTGCTTGATTAGGAAGCAACCCATCCTTAATGCAAAGCCATTCACTTAATCTATGATCAAGATGAATTAGATTTGAATCAAGGAAGATTAAGCCTCCCATGTATCAAGACTAACCACCAATCTTTAACTCATTGATCAAAAAAGAAAAAGAGAAGAAGGAGAAGAAGAAGATGAATATTAAAGTACATTAATGGAAATGAAATGAAATAATCAACAAGCATTGACCAAAGATAGAGAAGATCAAGGTCAAATAATAGTAAACAGAAGCAAGATGAAGATTAGAAGTCAAGAAACAAATAAAATATTTTTGGTATTTTTCAATATTAAAATAAAACGTGAATTAAAATAATAAAGAAAGGTCAAACTTCAAACTCACTTCAAATCAACTTTGAAAAGTCCAAGTGAATTATCCCAAGTTCAACAAGGTCAAAGGTTTGACAAAAAAATTCAGCATTTTTAGAAGTCAGAAACTATTTTTAATCAATTAAAAATGCATAAAAATAACCTAATTGAATTAAAATCTCAAATAAATCTCAATCAATTAATAAATTGATGAGAATATTTTTCATAGATCTATCATCATTCAAAGAGGTTGAAAATTTTTTTTTGTATTTTTTGGATATAAAAAACTATTTAAAATGAATTAAAAATAAGCAGAAAAGAGAAAATTCTTTAAAAATATCAAATGATGAAATAAAAAATATTAAAAATCATTTTTAGAAACTAGAAATTAAAATAAGCAAAATGAAATTGGTCTCATTTTTTGGACCAATAATGAAGGAGATATGAATTTTTAAAATGAAATGGAATTAAAAGAAATAAAAGAAAATAGAATCAGAAATTAAAAAAAATGAAAAAAACGTGGAGCGTCTGATGCACTTTCATTAATTGACTCAGATCATCACGTGGCCAGGAAGCGCGCGTTCACCATATACACGAGTCAACTTAATCACATAGTGCCATTAAATAAGTCATAACAACAAGTGCCCTGGATTAAATCTGGAAAAAGCAATGGATGGCTCAAATTTAATTTGGAGACCAGACGGTGACCAGCGCCATCGTCTTCTCCGGCCAGCTTCCTGCAAGGCTAAAAATTGCAGAGAAAAAAATGTTAACCAAATGCCACGATCTTGGTACCAATCGAAAGCTGGGGTGATGTACATCACCCCTGTACCAACCAAATCCACTCTAGGTTTCTACATTGAGAGAAATCATAGATGAAATTTCTATGGTGTTCAACTGAACTTGCTAGATTTTGAAAATTTGAAGCTCAAAACAATTGCCTTTATGCAGAGGACTTCAGATCACACAACAACAGCAAGAAACAAACACAATATGAGCTGATTCGAAGAAATTAAAATCAGAAGTAAACCTCTGATTTGCAGGGCTTGGAGACACAATTCCTTGGTGTTAATGATTGCAGTTTGTTCTATGGAATGAGGTAGCAAGGTTTAGGAACTTTTAGATCTGAAAATCAATTGAGGAAATTAAAATTCAGATCTGAAAATTGAGAATGAAAATGGTGAGTTCCTTTGGAGTGAGAGTGAGGATTCAATTGTGCAACATTTAGGGCGCCTTCAGGTTGCTGAAATGAGAGGCCTGAGCAATGTATTTATAGCTGAGCAAGGCTGAGTTGCATGAACAAATCATGTGCATGGATGGAAAGGGCCTCCATGCATGGGCCTATACAGGCGCATGGAGGGCCCATTTCCACTTGGATTTGGCAGCTGAACAATAATAGATGCAAATTGGACGTGCAAATGGTACAGATTTAGCTCATGCAATGCAAATTAATTGATTTTCCAAAATTGTACCAATATGTTCATGCCTTCGAAAATGCCATGTCCATACTTGAAACACAACCTTATGAGTAATGGTTGGAAAGATTTTTGCATGAGGATCATTTGTTATGTTGATAAAAACTTCATTTTAAACTTGGAAATTGATGAAAAGTGGTCATGAAGTGTAGGGTGCAAAACATGTACATGTGACATTTTCAAAATTGGCCAATGTTCAAGCCCTTCTGTTTCAATGATGCAAGCTCCAAATGACAAAATCTTCAACATAAAAGTTTTATATCTTTTAAATAAAATCAATTTGGACTTAAATTTTGCATCATTTGGATTTTTGATGAAGAAGTTATGGGCACTTGAAGTTGGACTTTTTCACATTTCAATGCCTTTGGTCCAAAATGACCTATAATGTTTTGCATTATCACATGTATTTATTTTAGGATTTTGAAAATTTGATCAACATAAAATTTTAAGTAGACATATTAAGATTTACAATGCATTTTATCCCACCTCAAAATCATGAAAAATGAATGAGTTATGTCCTTGGGAAGTTGACCCAAAATTAGGGTTTCAGTCAAAATGACCTATAATGTCTTGGAATGGATGATGACCTTCCAAGATTCAAATCAATTTTTGATGAACATGAAAGTTGTTCATATGGTTCTTAATAACATTTTTTCTCTTGGGATAATCTCCATTTGACAAACACATAAAAATTTAGGTCTAAATGTGTTATTTCAAAATAGTCAGATGAATTAACTGATCAACTTCTCAAGTCCAAACCTCATATCTTGATGACTTGATGATTGAGGACACTCAAATAATTCAAATATGCATGAAATGATGAATTAAAGAACTTACCTTGATTGTATTTGATCATGGATTGAGGTTGCTTCATGAGCAAGGCACAATTGATGAATAGATAAATTAGGGTTTCCTTGGGAAACAAGCCTCAAACCCCTTGATTTGTTTTGATCAAAATGATGATTTGAGATACTTGGGAGGAAATTTTGATGGATGAGAGCTTTGGGAACCATTTCCATGCTTGCTTTCATCTTCTATTGGCCATATCAGTGCACATAGGATCTCCTAGAAGCTTTGTATCATGTGACTACTCAAGCTACAAACAAAAGATGTTAGTGACATATTTTTGTGCTTTTGGTTAGTAAATAAAATGAGAAAAGCAATAGTATACAATTCAAGCATGCTTGATGATCTCAAACCAAATCTCAAGGGATCCCACCCAAAGGTTAAGGAGCCAATATGCTATGATCCTTGAGGCAATGCAAATGCAATGTTATGATGCCATGAGGGATCTTAGGGTCAAAATTAGGGTCTTACAGCCGGTAGTTATGACGGAGTGCACCGGAGGTGGAGATCTTAGTGTTTAAGGGCGTGGAGGAGACGCGTGGTGGGTGTAGGCGCGATGTTGTTGTGTGAAGGGAAAACACGGCGAAGGAAGGTGGTGAGTGGTGGCGTTCGTCGGAGATTGTTGATGGCGTGGGTGTCGTGTTCGTCGGCTAGGGAGAGCTTGGTGATTGAGGGCGCGAAGGAGACGCACGGTGGTTGGATGTTGTGACGTGGCGGTGGTTGGGTTTCGCCGGTGGTTGAGATGAAGAAGGATTTGAGTTAGATCACGACGTGGCGGATTCGCCGGCGGAGAATCTGATGGGCGCGGTGGTCGGGACCATCAGAGGTGAGGTTTGTTATTGGGACGATGGGAGGATGGATTTGCTAACAGAGAGGCGATGTGAGAATAATGGTGGTGGACGATTGCGGTGGTGCGTGCTGGAAATTATGCGTTTGCCGGTGGAGGTAATGACTGTGGGTTTTGGAAGGGTGAGGAAGATGAAGAGGTTTATGATGGTGTTTGGCGGAAGATGAAGAGGAAAACCTTTTTCATTTTTTTTATCCTCTCTTGTACTTTTCCCAGAGGGAGTCATTTATTAAATGGAGAGAGAGATAGGGTAGTGTGTAGTCAGGTGGAGAGAGAATACTAATTTTCTTTTTACGTTTTTTTTCTTTTATCAGCGGAGAGAGAAATTCTGAGTGGAGAGTGAAAGATGAGTGAGTATTTTTAATCTTCTTTTTTATTTTCTTTTATTTATCCTTTGTGAGAGTGAGAGATTGAATGGGTGGGCCGTCGTATAGTGGTAGGTGAGGGGTTATTCAGGAGCGTGAGTCTTGAGTGATAGAGAGAGTATTTTGTTATCTTTTTCTTTTTTTTTATCCGAGAGAGAGGATTCACTTAAGAGAGGGATGACCGTTGGGAGTGGGGGACCATGTGGCTACGTGTCCTCCACTGATGGAAGGGATTTCCATTTTAGCCAAAAGAAATCCAATAGGGATAGGAGTGAATTTGCTAGCTGTCAAGGAATTCGATGCTGATATATTTTCTTTTGACAACAATTATTATTAACTATTATTAAAGAAAAATGCTTATTAAAAATTTCTAAATACCATTTCAATTTAAATAATAATAATAACACGATCTCTAATTTGGATACTTGAACAAAGAAATAAAAGGACCGACTATAAATAGAATTCGGATGTAAATTTGCTCGAAAAATTAAATCGGATGCACTAAAATGATCAGAAAGAAACATACTTATTGAAAAAATACAGCGTTTCTTCCAATTCTGAAATAAATTTTCACCGGTTGAAAGACTCAGACAGGTCAAAATGCAACTGAAAAAGTCGCTGAAAAATATAACGAGCACACCAAGTTAAACTACATGAATCGTAGATTAATAATACTGGCGTCTGCAATTTTAATTTTGAAACTTTTTACCCGCTGATTTTGCACGTTTTTGAGAAATGATTTACCAATTTGTCTGTATTTTCAATAATTTATTCCGACTGATATTTTAGGTATTATTCATGATGAAATGCCTGTCATGATGTACATATGATGCAAATCAAAAAATGAAATGAAATCATATTTTTGAAAAATTAAAATGTCCGGACAAAATTGGGGTATGACACCAAGCTTAGCCACTCCCTGATCTTCTTCAAATTAAGCCCATGTAATAGATGAATTCCATAAGTGACAGGTTCAAAATAATAGCTTCACAATAATCACTTGGTTTCACAAAAGTTGGCATTGGCTAAGTCCTTTAGCATAGGGAGGTTGCCTAAATTCTAAGTCCAATTTGTCCAAGATCAAGTCAACAGTCCACACAAAAGTTTTTTAGGGTTTTTTAATTCTTATTATGTACATTAATGGTCCAAGACCACACAAACAAACAAAATATACAAAAGCAAGATATATCACACAATATGGTCCAAATGGACAAAGGGAAAATGACATTAACATAAACAATTAGAATGGTATGAATAATGGAAAATGAATAGAACTTAAAAATTAAAGTGCATTAAAATAAAGGACTTGAAATTAAATGTTAGTTGTTAATGAGTTAGAAGTTACTATTGTTTTGCTTTTGCTCTACATTTTAAGTCATTCTTTGGAGAACACTCAACCCGCTTATCACAAGCATGGATCCTTGAGCCAAGACATCTTCCAAAGGAAGGAAAAAAGGCCAAGTTTCCACACAATACCATGAAAGAGGGGAGAATTACAATCTCACTAACTAGAATGCTATGCCTTTTGTGTAAAAAATTTAGCGCTATGTTAAGCAATCGTAATTGGACTTATGTAGAAGTCACAACTATTTGACGCCGGGCAATAGAATTTTGGTGTTAATGCATGTTAGAGACATAGTATAATGGACTATGCTCATGAAACATACCACACACAAAAAGAATATGCAAAAGAGGTAGCCTAATCTCATCCATACTTATGTTGATTTTGCAATCAACTAGCCTTAGGACTTAGAGATATCATAGGCCAAATGAGATGAATGCATAAAGAAGGGGAATGAGATGAAGAGGGAAGGGAATGGATCAAAACTCAAATTGGTCAAAGGAGGACTTTTACCAAATTAATATCATTCATTCATTTTGGAAGATGGAATGTACATTCCATCAATCCCCTAAATCCAATGATATTAACTTAACAAAGTCAAATCAACCTTGACCAAGGCCCAACTACATGAGTCAAACTTACACAAATCATCACAATAGGTCAACAAAATTATTTGGCATTTATTCAAATTAAAAAATACTAAAATAAGGCATTTAAATTAAATATGGTTTGTCAAATTCCTAAAACCTCATCAAAACACCAAAGAAATGGCCATGAGATTTATCATAGGTCAAACAAGGTCAAAGGACCTTGGAGAAAAAATTTTAGAATTTTTTAAAGACTTAAAAGTATTTTTAAACAATTAAAAATATTCACAAAATCAATTAAATCATGAAAAATATTAATAATCGTCTGTCATACCCCAAAATTTGCCCATTAATATTTCAAGACATTTTTCAGGGCACTCCGACTCATTTTTATGACACTGATCTCAAAGGAACGAAGGCCCAGCTCACGAATGGCCCAATCCAGAAAATGGCCCAAAACTGGCTTGTTCGCTACACGCTCGCCTAGCGAACGTTCGCTACACGTTCGCTACCAGCTCGCCTAGCGAAGCTGACAGACAACAGAAAATTTCGGGCTTCATTCTGAGCCCATTAGGTCATGAAAAAGGCATTATAAATACCAGCACTTCAGTAATGAAAAAGGGACGAAAAAACCAAGACGAAGACGGACAGAGGAGGACGAAAGGAGAACCCTAGGAAGCAAACCCTGATACTCATTGGAGGCAAACCTGGAAGGAACTCGGCGGCACCAAGTTCTACCTCCGCCCAATTCAATTCAATTTGCCGATTCGAAGTCACAACTCAGCTGCTAACAGGTTTACATTGCTATCATTGTTTTATATTCTTAATTTGCATATGACCTTATGACTAGATTTATGAAATACCTTAAGCTTGGCATGTGAACTTTAGTATATACCATGCATACCTTAAATGATTAATCGTATAATTGCAGTAATAAGATCCATAAGGCATAAAATTGGTTGAGCTTGTACTGATATCATATTCAAAAACCAGCAGCGCTCGCTAGCACATCGCTAAGCGAGCCAGTAGCGAGTACTCGCTAGGCCTTCGCTAGGCGAAGCAGAGGCGAACGGGACAGTGGCTGTTTCATTTTTGCTGTTCTATCTTATGTTTATCTAATCATGATTTATTATAGTTCTGCATCATTTGGCCTGAGTTCATGACTGTTATGTTTATTTTATGGTGCAATTGTCAAATCATACTTTATCTCAATGCTCTAACCCGTGTGTTGAATGGTGCAAAGGCTTACATATTCTCGAAGAAACGGCCGGCTAAGTATTCCACTTTATTTGTGGGATACCCTTATGAAGATCCACCCTAAATTGCTTAATTAATTTTAATGTATTAATTTTAATGTATTGATTTTAATGTGGAGATTCATCCTAGCTACCTAATTAATTGTAAAAACTTTGCCTTTAAATAAGTGATCTTGGACCTCTCTTTGTTACCCTACGATTACGGTATTACGGTCAGGTCCCGCGAATGTGGGGATACACTTAGCAAAGACCCTTCGATTAAATCATCATAAAATAAATCATGGTCCCTCGGATGTTGCCTTCGAAAATACGATTTTGTCCCTCGATGTCCCTTCGGTGTAGCCCACGGTTAAATGATGATAGTCCCTTCGAATGCTAAGGTATCCTCACAACTGTTGCCTTCAATGACCAATCGATGACCCTACGATGATCCTTCCACATCCAAAGGATAAAACTACTTACTTCTCAATAGTAAGGACAGTTTTACCCTCATAAGGATAGGAAATGCCCGGAAAGACCTCGGACAGGTATAACCCTTAATTGCTCATTCATAACCTAAAATACTTTTCACACCTCACACATTTCCAAACTACTTTTCTAAACTATTTTCAAAACTAAATGAGATAACCACTTTGTATACATTCATTCAAGGATCATTACAAAGTTAAATTCTCCTTTTCAAAACATTTCCTACACCTTTCTCGACCACTTTTTCAAACTAGAAAAACATAAATGATTGAGCAAGTAAGAGCCCATGGATAACCATGGATACAAAGGGTGCTAATACCTTCCCTTTGTATAATGTACCTCCCGAACCTAAGAATCTAAATTAAGGTCTTTCCTGTTCTTTTACACCTTTCCTTATTGGATAAAAGAAAAGTCGGTGGCGACTCTTGCTATCCGCGACATTGCGATAAAAAGCAAAATACCCCAAGTCAGTTCACCGTATGACAGAACTGGCGACTCTGCTGGGGACTAACAAAGAGAGGTCACCTTAAAAAATCATTTATGTTTTCAACTGTTCCTTCTTTTAAGGGTATTGTTGAGTGAAAGATCCTACACCCGGATCTAGTGTGCCTTAGGTAAGTAGCAATAGATCATCGCGACTATCCGGTGTATACTGGAATGGTTAAAATGATGGCTACGGTTAATGTGACACTTTGGATGTCCTGATGTTCCTCATGTTTACTTGAGGAAAAATTTGGCATTCGCGTGGTGTCATCAAAGCATTAACTAGACCTTTAGAACCCTAATTGACTCATCCTAGCCATTAGAAAGTAGTGAGATAACTGACTTCGGTTCCGACTGGGGTTGGTTGAGACTCGATACTACACTCTTTGAGATTGGACTTTAGGGAAGCTTTGGTCAACCACTTGGCGTTGCACTGAAGTGGACTTAAAGAAAGGTCGATGATCTGAGATCCTTCTAGAACCCGGTTACTATTCTAGGACAAGTTGAACCAACCAAACTTCAGTGGGGAGGGTACTTACCTATGGAACTCATGCAAGCCTTAAAACTTAGGAATGATGGTTGTGTGACTTGCTTGTGCTTGTTATGTACTTAACATCATAACATCATCATAACATCATGGCGTTGAACTAACCATTTCGAGGACTTAGGGATTTAACTTTGCTCTATTTTGTAAAAAAAAAAAAAAAAAAAAAAAAAAAAAAAAAAAAAAAAGGTTTCCTTTTTTGGTAGTTTATGCAAAGTTAGATTCCAAAAGTCCTTGAAAACATTTCATACATTGCATAGCATAACATTGCATAACGGATGTTCTAAAGGGATCAATGTTCTCACGGTTTTCATGCAAACAGAAAAATGGACCTCGAACAAACTGTCAAAGATCTCCATGCTCAGAATGCTCAACTCCAGGAAATGATCTTGAACTTATCCAAGGGGCAGGAAGAACTGAAGGCTCTCTTGCTTGAGAAGAAAAAAGACAAGAAATCCGTGAGTCACATTAACCCGGGAAGAAGGCAGTTTACGAAGATCAATATGACTTTAGCACAAGCGCTGCAGGGTATGCTAAAAACAAATTTAATTACCCTCAGAGATCCTCCTGCAAAACCCAACACTACTTCTCCTAGTTATAATCCCGACGCCAGGTGTGCGTATCACTCCGATAGCCCCGGGCATAATACGAACGATTGTTGGTCGTTGAAGAATAAAATTCAGGATATGATCGACGCCGGAGAATTTGAATTGGATCCGCCTGAGACTCCTAAGGTCATCACTGCTCCTCTGCCTAATCATGACAAAACTCTTAATGCTATAGAGGATGTTGACAGCGATTGCGACCTGGATAGCCGGGTCTACCCAATAATTGGTGACGGACTCAATAATTGGAAGGCTGAAGACACTATCCCGATTTCCTTTAGTCGGGAGTAATTGTTATTGCTATTTTAGTATTTCAAAAGCATTGTGTCTATACCCGGGGCATAATAGCTAATTTTAAGGGTTTGTCATTTTCATAAGCATATTCATATTCAATAAATCAATGGACTTTTTGCATTCAAATATTGCGCTCTTTATCTTTCCTGTCATTTTTCAAACAAGCTATGTTTCTTGCACACACTCACGTAACAATTTGCCGATCCATATCCACTCTGGATCCTATTGGTAATGACTCTGCTACTGTTCATTATGACTTTGAAAATCCGATCTACCAAGCCGAGGATGGAAGCGAGGAAGATTGTGAAGTCCCTGGAGAACTTGCCCGACTACTGCGAGAAGAAAAGACTATACAGCCGCATGAGGAATCAATTGAAATTGTAAATCTGGGTACTGAAATAAACAAGAAAGAAGTCAGAGGTTTCTTGGGACACTTGAATTACATTGCCCGATTCATTCCACACTTGACTGCTACCTGCAAACCCATCTTCAAATTACTAAAAAGGAAAAATCAAGAGATGGTATGGAATGATGAATAACAATATCAGGAAATATCTCCAAGAACCTCCAATTCCGATGCCACCAGTTGAAGGAAGACCTCTAATCATGTATTTGACCGTGTTAGAAAATTCAATAGGGTGTGCTGGGGCAACATGACGAGTCTGGTCGAAAAGAGCATGCAATATACCACCTTAGCAAAAGGTACCGACTGTGAAACAAGATACTCACAGCTCGAGAAAGCTTGTTGTGCTTTGGCTTAGGCTGCTCGCCGACTAAGACAGTATAAGTTGAATCATACCACTGTATTGATTTCTAAGATGGATTCTATCAAATATCTATTTGAGAAACCTGCTGTCTCCTGAGAGAGTCATCACAGATAATGGTACTAAACTGAACTCTGCACGCAGTTCAAAATAAAACACCATAACTCTTCTCTGTACCGGCCAAAGATGAACGGCGCCGTGGAGGCTGCTAATAAGAGTATCAAGAAGATCATACAAAAGATGACAGTAACGTACAAAGACTGGCATGAGATGTTACCATTCGCTCTCCACGGTTATCGCACTTCAGTGCGCACTTCGACAGGGGCAACTCCGTTCTCTTTAGTCTATGGAATGGAAGCCATCTTACCAGTGGAAATTCAGATTCCCTCTCTAAGAATCATGAAAGAGGCGGGCTTAGATGAACGGATTCAGACTCGACTCGATCAGATAAATTTGATTGAAGAGACTTGCGGCTGTTTGTCATAGGCAGATATATCAGAAACGCATGACCCAGGCATTTAACAAAGAGGTCAAGAGACAGGTATATCAAATTGGCGACTTGGTGATCAAGCGTATCATTCTACCGCAAGGTGATCCCAGAGGTAAATGGATTCCCACATACGAAAGGCCATGTGTAGTTAAGAAGGTATTCTCTGGTGGAGCCATGATACTTGCTACAATGGACGGCGAAGACTTCCCGCATCCTGTGAACGCTGACATAGTTAAAAATACTACGCATAAGAGAGACCCGCTAGGTCGACGTATCTAGGCAAAAGTAAGGGCATCCCGGCGAACCAAAACGGTTCGGGCAAAAATTAGGGATAAACATATACAAATGTACACCCGGCAAGTCGAAAACCTGAAAAGGCGGCTTGGGCAAAAAAGGGTATCCTGGTGGACTGAAAACCTGAAAAGGCGGTCCAGGCAAAAATTAGGGATTAAAGCGTATGACTATGTCCCGTTCTCTGTCAGCTTCACCCAAGTTTCAAGGGACCGAACAAGCCAATCACTTCTATCCGACAGCAGGAGATGAGATGCTTGAAGACATAATGACAGTAGTGGATTTAAAATCAATAGGACTTTTCCTGCATAGCTTTTTCTTTGTTTTCTCGGCAATTTCCTCTTACTAGGATTTCTGTCTCCTTGTACACGATTTGCCTGTTCATGGGCCCTCTTTCAAAGTCAATACAATTTCATTTCCAAAAAGATGCTTTTGTCTTACTTTCTCTGTTTTGTTTGCGTAAACGTCCATTGATTTAACTTGAATTGATTTATACATTTGAATACGATCAATGTTTACCAAAAATGCATGCCTAGAATGGTAATAGCAATTACTACACGACTTCAGGGTCGAGGAGAAGGTCTAATCACGCTTCCCAATGAATCCGTTGCTAATTCGATTCCCCGACAACGCCAGTTATTCCCTAGAAGAAATTGGCATCACTAGACTGGTCATCTCTTCTACCCCCAGCCAGGCTCTGTTGAATATCTCTGCCATCAGATAAAAGTCAAATACCCCTAGCTAAGGAAGGGTCACCAAAACGAATATCTCCGACCAGAAGACTGAGAGTTATTTCCCCCAGTAGAATCCCCTGGAAGAACGTTTCAGACACATAGTACATTCATTACATCATTTCACATCACATACCTACATACAATTTTCATTCCGCATCATATACATTACATCATTTCATAACATATACATGTGTACAATGCTCTCATTTATTCCAGACGCATAATTCACTCATTACATCATTTCACAACACACGCATGCACACAACATTTGCATCTCATGCATCATGACATGACATGAAGCTAACTTTATTTTTCAGGTCAATTATCCTCCTGACACAGTCAAAACAAAGGTCCATTCAGACGGGCATCTTTATCAATTACATTCAAGATTCAACTATACCCCTCAGATACTGCCTAGCGTCCGGTATATTCTGAGGTGCAGTCTAGCGTACGACTACTTTCTTCTTCAGATATATCTTTCAGATATACTCCATGTCAACATTCATTCTGACATCCTCCTAACGATGGCATCTGTGAGCCCATCCCAGACATTTATCGTAAATACAGCATACACAAATACTATCAGATATAGCCTAGCGTACGGTTCATTCTGATTCAGCTCAACATATAACTCCTTCCACTCAGATACGATCTAACGGACGATCCATTCTGATCTTCAACTACTCCCAACACGGTCTAATGTACGACCCAGTTGGACCTTCACTTCTCAGGTACTGCCTAGCATATGGTCCATCCTGATTCATCTCAACACATGACTCCTTCAACTCAGATACGATCTAGCGTACGATCCATTCTGACCTTCAATAACTCAGATACAGTCTAATGTACGACCAAGTTAGACCAGATTCTGCTTAGTGACAGTCTAATGTACGACCAAGTTAGACCTTCAAGTCAGATTCTGCAAATACAGTCTAATGTACGACCAAGTTAGACCTTCAAGTCAGATTCTGCAAATACCGTCTAATGTACGACCAAGTTAGACCAGATTCTGCTTAGTGACAGTCTAATGTACGACCAAGTTAGACCTTCAAGTCAGATTCTGCAAATACAGTCTAATGTACGACTAAGTTAGACCTTCAAGTCAGATTCTGCAAATACCGTCTAATGTACGACCAAGTTAGACCAGATTCTGCTTAGTGACAGTCTAATGTACGACCAAGTTAGACCTTCAAGTCAGATTCTGCAAATACAGTCTAATGTACGACCAAGTTAGACCTTCATCTACTCAGATGCTACCTAGTGACAGGTACATTTCTGAGTTGTAGTCTAGTGTACGACTACCCCTTTTATAAGCAGATTCAGCCTAATGGACGGCTCATTCTGCTCAGATACGGTTTAATATACGACCAAGTTAGACCTTCATCTGCTCAGATACGGTTTAATGTACGACCAAGTTAGACCTTCATCTACTCAGATGCTACCTAGTGACAGGTACATTTCTGAGTTGTAGTCTAGTGTACGACTACCCCTTTTATAAGCAGATTCAGCCTAATGGAAGGCTCATTCTGCTCAGATACGGTTTAATGTACGACCCAGTTAGACCTTCATCTCCTCAGATGCTACCTAGTGTACGGTACATTTCTGAAGTGTAGTCTAGCATACGACTACCCCTTTCATCATCAGACACAGCCTAACGGACGACTCATCCTGCGACTCCAAGACGGTCTAGCATAAGACCCATTTGGATCTTCAACTCAGACACGATCTGGCATACGATTCGGTCTGATCTTCTATCCCTAGTGCAATCACCCGCTTAATGGAGGTTTCGTTCTGCAACTCAGAAACGATCTAGCATACGATCCATTCTGATTTTTCATCCTCAGCAAAGTCATCCGCCTAACGAACAGCCCACTCTGGTATTCAGATACGGTCTAGCATATGATCCATTCTGATCCCTTATCCCCAGCAGCATATAACACACTCTGACTCGGTACGACATCCATGTCTTCAGATATCGTCTAATGAACGACGCACCCTGAAGTTCTCATCATCAAATTCCCTGGATGGCATCTTTAAGCCCATCTCCATCAAGACTAGCTCCTGATTGACAAGCGCAAATTTTTGGGCATTTTAGTGTTCAATAATCTTCCACCTCCAGACCACGAATGGTGCACATACCATTCTACTCTCTCGGTTCAAGAATAATTGAACAGGGGCAGCTGTCATACCCCAAAATTTACCCATTAATATTTCAAGACATTTTTTAGGGCACTCCGACTCATTTTTATGACACTGATCTCAAAGGAACGAAGGCCCAGCTCCCGAATGGCCCAATCCAGAAAATGGCCCAAAACTGGCCTGTTCGCTACGCGTTCGCTACACGCTCGCCTAGCGAACGTTCGCTACACGCTCGCCTAGCGAACGTTCGCTACACGTTCGCTACCAGCTCGCCTAGCGAAGCTGACAGACAACAGAAAATTTCGGGCTTCATTCTGAGCCCATTAGGTCATGAAAAAGGCATTATAAATACCAGCACTTCAGTAATGAAAAAGGGACGAAAAAACCAAGACGAAGACGGACAGAGGAGGACGAAAGGAGAACCCTAGGAAGCAAACCCTGATACTCATTGGAGGCAAACCTGGAAGGAACTCGGCGGCACCAAGTTCTACCTCCGCCCAATTCAATTCAATTTGCCGATTCGAAGTCACAACTCAGCTGCTAACAGGTTTACATTGCTATCATTGTTTTATATTCTTAATTTGCATATGACCTTATGACTAGATTTATGAAATACCTTAAGCTTGGCATGTGAACTTTAGTATATACCATGCATACCTTAAATGATTAATCGTATAATTGCAGTAATAAGATCCATAAGGCATAAAATTGGTTGAGCTTGTACTGATATCATGTTCAAAAACCAGCAACGCTCGCTAGCACATCGCTAAGCGAGCCAGTAGCGAGTACTCGCTAGGCCTTCGCTAGGCGAAGCAGAGGCGAACGGGACAGTGGCTGTTTCATTTTTGCTGTTCTATCTTATGTTTATCTAATCATGATTTATTATAGTTCTGCATCATTTGGCCTGAGTTCATGACTGTTATGTTTATTTTATGGTGCAATTGTCAAATCATACTTTATCTCAATGCTCTAACCCGTGTGTTGAATGGTGCAAAGGCTTACATATTCTCGAAGAAACGGCCGGCTAAGTATTCCACTTTATTTGTGGGATACCCTTATGAAGATCCACCCTAAATTGCTTAATTAATTTTAATGTATTGATTTTAATGTGGAGATTCATCCTAGCTACCTAATTAATTGTAAAAACTTTGCCTTTAAATAAGTGATCTTGGACCTCTCTTTGTTACCCTACGATTACGGTATTACGGTCAGGTCCCGCGAATGTGGGGATACACTTAGCAAAGACCCTTCGATTAAATCATCATAAAATAAATCATGGTCCCTCGGATGTTGCCTTCGAAAATACGATTTTGTCCCTCGATGTCCATTCGGTGTAGCCCACGGTTAAATGATGATAGTCCCTTCGAATGCTAAGGTATCCTCACAACTGTTGCCTTCAATGACCAATCGATGACCCTACGATGATCCTTCCACATTCAAAGGATAAAACTACTTACTTCTCAATAGTAAGGACAGTTTTACCCTCATAAGGATAGGAAATGCCCGGAAAGACCTCGGACAGGTATAACCCTTAATTGCTCATTCATAACCTAAAATACTTTTCACACCTCACACATTTCCAAACTACTTTTCTAAACTATTTTCAAAACTAAATGAGATAACCACTTTGTATACATTCATTCAAGGATCATTACAAAGTTAAATTCTCCTTTTCAAAACATTTCCTACACCTTTCTCGACCACTTTTTCAAACTAGAAAAACATAAATGATTGAGCAAGTAAGAGCCCATGGATAACCATGGATACAAAGGGTGCTAATACCTTCCCTTTGTATAATGTACCTCCCGAACCTAAGAATCTAAATTAAGGTCTTTCCTTTTCTTTTCCACCTTTCCTTATTGGATAAAAGAAAAGTCGGTGGCGACTCTTGCTATCCGCGACATTGCGATAAAAAGCAAAATACCCCAAGTCAGTTCACCGTATGACATCGTCCAAAAAATAATTTTAATTCAAAATATGAAAGAGGAAATTATTTGAATTTTTTTTGTGAAACTCTCATATGTTTTGGATCAATATTAAAATTAATATGAATTAATAAAAATCAAAGGAATAAAAACTAAAATCAAAAAATCAAAAAAACGTGGACCAATTGATCTCCCTCATTAATTGAGGTGGCAAATCAAGTGGTCTGAAATGCGCGTTCCACCAAACACACGAGTCAGCGCGTTGTACCAAGGGTAATCACAATGAACGCTCAGGACTAAAACATTTTGAAAGGATCCTGTGGCTGGGAGACGTGCCAACGCACCGATGGAGTCAGAGCTCCGGTCTTCTTCTCCGGTGGACCTCACCAGACTGGTTCACCCTCAACCATCACCAAAATAAAAAATAAGGACATCATCTAAAAGAAAAAAAGGTGTAGAGCACAAATCTGACCTCAATTTTAACTAACTCCACACATATAGAAAGATATGAGGAGTTGAATTTTGAGGTGTTTCAACTGAGTTGCTTCGATTTGACCTCTAAGAAACTCAATCTTCTTGCCTACATGAGAATTGAGTGGGAATCGAAGAGATGAAGTTTTCTGAAAATTACCTTTAATGCTGTGCAGAACTTGAGGTTGCTTGCTTCAAACACGATCTGATCACACTTGAGAAGCTTGCAGGGAGTGGTTAGCAATGGTGCAAGGCTTTGGATCCTAGAGTTCTTGAATCTCCAAATAGTTGAGATTCAAAATCAAATTTCATATTGAAAATTATCAGGTTTTCCTTTAGAGTGATAGGGTTTCAATTGGGGGGCACAACTGGCGCGCAAGGTATCTTTGAAATGAGCTAAGTGGCCATGTATTTATAGCATTTGGGATTGATAATTGCACACTTGAAAATTTCCTAAATTTGGCAATGTGATACACAAGCTTGCATGGGCGTGTACAGGCCCATGAAGCAATCCATTTTGATCCAATTGCAAATGTACTGAAGTTCAAATGATGCTTGATTGGCAAGGCATTGTGAAATGGAGTTTTGAACATTTGATTTCCTCCAATGGTGCAGCTTTGTTAAAGCCATGCGCAGCCCTAGCAAAATTCATCCAAAATGCATGAACTTGGGTTCTTTGGAAAGCTTGGATCAAGGGGAAAAAGTTTGATGTCGAACACTTTTCCATTTGGAGCTTGGATCATGGTGAATTTGAAGGTGGGAGTTTGGAAATTTCAACATGTTGAAATTTTTTCTAAGTGTCAAGTCATATATCTCAATATTCCACCTTGCTTAACTTTTTATGTGAGATTCAAATGAGAAAAATGTCTTCATAAAAGTTGTAGATATTTCAAAGAAATTCAAAATGGTCACCAATTTCATGTCATTTGGATTTTGAATGATTGAGTTATGCATTTTTTAAGTTTGGAAAAATCACTTGTTTAATGGTATAGGTAAAAAATGACCTATAATGTATCCTCATATCATAGGATCATTAAATTTGAATTAGCTCTCATTCCAAACATAAACGTTTAACTAGACATCTTGAATTTGATTGTGCAACTCGGAAATCTTTCATATCATAAAAATTGAGCAAGTTATGACCTTGGGAAGTTGACTTTCAAATTAGGGTTTAAACAAAATGACCTATAATGTTTCAACATAAAAAATGATTTTCCAAGCAAAACTAGCTATAGGTATCAACATGAAAGTCACTTGGACTGTCATTTAGAGTAACTTTGCATTTGGAATCATTTTCATATGGTGCAAATTGTAGGAGATAGGCTCTAGGGAGACCCGGTTTTGATCAGATGAATTCATCTGGCCAACCACCATCAACCAACTTGCTAACCGTCAACTCTCTTGATTTTCTTGGCTCATGGTAGATAATATATGCATAATATGATTAATTTTGAAGTGTCCCTTGAGAAATTTGATCAATTGGTGAGATGTCTTGTTGGAGAAGTTACTCAAGATACCCAGTTAAACTAGGGTTTCCAAGGCAAATCACCTCCAAACTCTTGAAGAAAACTTGATCAATATAACATGTAGGAATCAATGGAACTCATATATGATGCTTTGAGACATTGTGGATAAATATTTGATTGTTCTCTTAGCCATGAGGGTCTTAAACCCTATATATGAACTTGATAAATCAATGTGATCATGCCCTACCTACAAAAGAGTTAGGCAAATGAACAAACATATTTTTGGTATTTTGGTTAGTAAAATGATAATATACAAGTATGACATGCCCACATGGTTCTTGGAGATCTCTCCCAAAACAAACCCAATAAGAGAGGGGTAAGGAGGATGCCAAGGTATGATCCCAATGCTAGTGCTTATGATGAAATTGCATGAGGGATCTTAGGGTCAAAATTGGGGTCTTACAGCTGCCCCTATTTAAGGACATTTTAACTGAGGAGGTGAAGGTTAAAATATTTGACACGACTCAGTAGAATGGGCTTAAATAACAACATATAGAAACAAATTTTGGTCCCTAATGGACCTCATGATGCATATGATATGAATGTAAAAGTTAATGCTTTGTGGGGAAATATTGCCATAGAGGAAAAGAAATCAGAGAGACCGAAAGTCCGCAGGAGTATAATTTATTCCATGAGGAAAACTCACTAGGGAGATAGAGACTCTGGGGGGAATAAACGAGGTTATACGTAGGCCAAGCTACGACTTAAAATTGTTGGGGGACTAGAGGAATTCCATACAAAATGGAAAGAATCAACCGGGAAAACAAAACATCTGCAGGAAAAACGAGTAGATCAGGATAACACTTAAGTACTCGAATCATGCAGGAAAAGCGATTTCACTAAGGAAATACGCACTCAACTCAGGAAGAAATAAACGTCAATACAGGAGGAGCAGAAATCTACTATCTTCTACCTATTACTGGGTAAGGAGATAATAAAGATCTGACAGAGAAGACATCCATCATTCGCTAGGATGAACATATCAAGGATGACTCACTGGGAACCACCAGGAGGGAATATTCATTACCAGTTACTGCGTAAGAATAACCTTGCTGGGGAAAAACTGCAGAAAGTAGGATTTACAACTACCAGTTACTGGGTAGAAGACCAAAGATGAGAGTATTCTTCATCGGTTAGGATGAACATATCAAGGATAAACTCAATAGGGAAGAAAATTCGTCATCGGTTAGGATGAACATATCAAGGATTAACTTGATAGGGAAGAAAATTTGTCATCAGTTAGGATGAACATATCAAGGATTAACTTTCCTGGGAATGCCAAGGAGGATACCCGTCATTGATTAGGATGAACATATCAAGGATATACCAACTGAACAAAAAGTAGGAATTACATCTATCGAATGCTGGAAAGAATACCATCAAAGAGAAAATCCATCACCGGTTAAGATGAACATATCAAGGATAGACTATGTGAGGAGAGGAAATAGGAATTACATTTATCAGTTACTAGATAGAATACCATGAGAGGATATCCGTCATCGGTTAGGATGAACATATCAAGGATAAACTCTGTAAAGGGGAGAAAACGGGATTTACAACTACCGGTTACTGGGTAGGAGACCACAAAGAGAAGGAAACCTGTCATCGGTTAGGATGAACATATCAAGGATTAACTCTCTGAGGAAAAAATAGGGATTGCAACTACCTTTTTACTGGGTATAATACCATCAAAGAGAAAATCCGTCATCGGTTAGGGTGGACATATCAAGGATAGACTCTTGGAAAATAATCCACTGGGGACTCCACTGAGGAGAAAAACAGGGTTACTTTCGCCGGGTATTGGGCAAGAAGTAACAAACTGCAAACTAAGAAGAATATTACCAATTACGGGGCAATAAACTCTTAGGAGACTCAAAGCATCTATCTAGGTAAGAGCTAGAAAGAAATGGTCAATCAAGACTCAACCTAATGAGGATATATCTCAAGGGGAGTGGTTCCATCCAGATAATCGACTAGGGAGGAAAAACTGAAACAACGATCATCCACGAGGAAATAACTCAGTGGGGAAAGAAAAAAGGTTAAAGTTTTTCTGCTTAAGGGGCCGACCTTCTATTATTGAGAGAGGACAAATACTGAACTTATGGGGATAAAGTATCGCCATAATAGAGCATATGAGTCTTAAACAATGATTCAACAAATATGAATGATGCAAATATGCAAATATGAACTTACATGAGTGTACATGTATATGTATATATGATGATTATGCTGACAAAACGATCGCAAAAAACACAAGGGTGTCTAAAAAATTTGAATCATCGGTATAATCCTCGGTCAATCCACAAAAGGGAAATAATTGCCAGAGAACAGAGAGATCCACATCCCAAAATCTCAAACCTAGCTGGGGAAGGAAGAGATCTGCTGAGGAAAGGAAACATTATTTATTTTGCGGGGATTTTTAGGTCAATACCATATTAAATGGGAGACAACCGTACAGAGGATAAACGCAAGATAACTGCTTAGAAACCAGGAGGAAACTATGACTAGGAGCGAGTCGAAGGGCGACTCATGGAGACACCAATGTGATCTACTGGGGAATCAAAATACTCCACTAAGGCCCAAAACTGCTGACAAATACACACACTCTATCTCAACTTTGCAGGGTACTGAATCAACCAACTTAGCTGGGAAACCTGAAGAGTTAACTGCTTGGGGAACCCTTAATGCTTCACACTGAAGACTTGCTGCTTTTGAAATGCTGTTGATATTTCTTTTAAATTTACTATGGAAAATTCTTGTTGTTATATATTAAAAATGATTTTGATTAAAATTTTAAATTTCAAAATGATCATGATAAAATTTAAAACTATTGGCTGAAGTAAATAAGAGTGAAAATAATTGGTTAAAAGCTCAACTTTATTTAATGGAATGGTAGTCTATAAATGACAAGACTCCATAGATTCTTACAAGGTTAAAAATGGTAATTTACATGGAAAAGAGTTATATTGAATACATATGACCACTAATCCTTCTACCAACTCTTGATGTCTGGTGTACTTTCGGCCGCTACTGGGGATGATGAATTGATGTCAACCCTTCTGCTCAAAGTTTCTTCAAATTGAAGATCAGCAGAATGTAGTTACTTGCCATAATCCCTAATTTTTGCATAAGTTACCCCAAGGTGGGGTACTCAACTTATCGGGAAATTTCTTTTTGTTTTATGTCTCTAACTTTTGCCTGGATCGTCCTTTCGGGTTTTCTATCCACCGAGACGCTCATTTTTGCTTAAGTCGCCCTCTCGGGTTTTCAACTTAGCAAGTTGTTCTTTTCTTTTTAGGCGAAGTATTTCTTGATTGCATCTGTGTTCACAGGATGAGTGAACTCTTCACCATCCATAGCTGTAAGAATCAAAGCACCGCCTGAAAAGGCTCTCTTAACAACATATGGGCCTTCATAATTAGGGGTTTATTTTCCCCTAGAGTCTGGTTTGAAAGATAAAATCTTCTTAAGCACAAGGTCACCTTCTATGAACACACGAGGTTTAACCTTCTTATCAAAAGATTTCTTCATTCTTTGTTGATATAACTGACCATGACACATGGCACTTATTCTCTTCTCTTCAATCAAATTAAATTGGTCAAATCTAGTCTGACACCATTCAACCTCAGTCAACTTGGCTTCCATAAGCACACACAATGAAGGGATCTCAACCTCTAAGGGGAGTACTGCTTCCATACCATATACAAGAGAGAAAGGGGTTGCCCCTGTTGAAGTGCGAATGGATTTTCGATACTCGTGCAAGGAAAATGGGAGCATCTCATGCCAATCTTTATATGTGATAATCATCTTCTGAATAATCTTCTTGATATTCTTATTCACATCTTCAACAACCCATTCATCTTGGGTCTGTAGGGAGAAGAATTATGATGTGCAATCTTGAAGTCTTTATAAAGAGCTTCCACCATATTGTTATTCAAGTTCGATCCATTGTCATTAATGATCTTACTTGGCACACCATAACGGCATATGATCTGATTCTTGATAAATCTCACAACGACTTGCTTGGTCGCATTCGCATATGATGTCGCTTCAACCTATTTGTTGAAGTAGTCAATAGCCACCAAAATGAAACGATGTCCATTCGACGCTTTGGGCTCAACCATCCCAATCATATCAATTCCCCACATGGAGAAGGGCCATGGGGAAGAGATAACATTTAGTAATGTCGGAGGAACATGAATCTTATCATCATATATTTGGCACTTATGGCACTTCTTCACAAACTTACAACAGTCAGATTCTATTGTCAGCCAATAGTAACCTGCTCGCAACATCTTCTTCGCCATCGCATGTCCATTGGAATGAGTACCAAAGGAACCTTCATGCACTTCAGTCATAAACAAGTATGCTTCGTGTCTATCCACTCATCTGAGAAAAACCTTGTTGAAGTTTCTCTTGTATAGTATATCACCATTCAAGTAGAAATTGTCGGCTAATCTTCTCAAAGTCTTCTTATCTTTCAAAGATGCCTCAGACGGGTAAATATGACTTTGGAGGAGACATTTGATGTCGTAATACCACGACTTCTCATCTTTGATCTCTCCAATAGAAAACACATGAGCTGGCCTATCAAGACACATCACATTCAGGTTGGAAACTTCATTCCAATATTTCACTATAATCATAGATGCCAATGTTGCAAGAGCATCTGCCATCCGGTTTTCATCTCGAGGGATATGATGAAACTCAACTTTTGTAAATAAAGTTGAAATACTCCTTGTATAATCTCTATATGGTATCAAACCGGGTTGATTCGTATCTCATTCACCTTTGATCTGATTTACAACAAAACCTGAGTCTCCGAAGACATCTAAGTGCTTGATTCTAAGATCAATGGCCTCTTCGAGCCCCATAATGCAAGCTTCATACTCTGCCATATTGTTTGTACACTTGAAAGTCAATCTAGATGTAAAGGGAAAATCCTTGCCTTCAAGAGTAATAATCACTTCCCCAATGCCATTTCCATATTGATTAACAGCTTCATCAAATACCATGCCCCAACGGAAACCAGGTTCTGGCCCTTCTTCCAGCAATGGTTCATCCTAATCTTTCATTTTAAAGTACAAGATCTCTTCATCAGGAAAAACATACTGTACTGACTGGTAATTGTAAGACCACAATTTTGACCCTAAGATCCCTCATGCAATTCCATCATAAGCATTAACATTGGGATCATACCTTGGCATCCTCCTTACCCCTTTTTCATTGGGTTTGTTTTAGGAAAGATCACCAAGCACTTTGTGATTATATTATACTTATATTTTATCATTTTACAAACAAAAATATCAAAAATATGTCTTTTATTTGCCTAACTCTTCTGTAGATAGGGCATGATCTCATTGATTCATCAAGATCACATCTAGGGTTTGAGACCCTCATGAACAAAGAGCACAACCAATAATTGATTTAAGAATGGTTATGAACATCATATGTGAGTCCCAATGTTCTCTAAATTTTATATTGATCAAGTTTTCTTCAAGAGTTTGAGGGTGATTTGCCTTGGAAACCCTAGTCTGACTGGGTATCTTGAGTAACTTCTCCAATAAGCTATCTCACCAATTGATCAAATTTCTCAAGGGGAACTTCAAATTTCATCATCTTATGCATGTATGATCTACCATTAGCCAAGAAAGTCAAGAGAATTGGAGATTAGCAAGTTGGTTGATGGTGGTTGGCCAGATGAATTCATCTGATCAAAACTGGGTCTCCCTAGACCCTATCTCCTATAATTTTCACCATATGAAAATGATTCTAAGCTAAAACTTACTCTAAATGATATTATAAACAACTTTCATGTTGAGACCTAGAGCTTGTTTTTCTTGGAAAATCATTTCCTATGTTGAAATATTATAGGTCATTTTGTCTAAACCCTAATTTGAAAGTCAACTTCCCAAGGCCATAACTTCCTCAATTTTTATGAGATGGAAGATTTCCAAGTTTCAAAATCAAATTCAATGTGTCTACTTCAAATTTTATGCTTGGAGTGGGATCTAATTCAACTTTTTTGAGCATGTCATATGAGGTTACATTATAGCTCACTTTTGACCTATACCATTGATCAAGTGATATTTCCAAACTTTAAAAATGCATAACTCTATCATTTCAAATCTAAATGACATTAAATTGGTGACCATTTTTAAGGTATTTGAGATAGATAAAACTTTGATAAAGACACTTTTCTCATTTAAAGCTCATATAAAAAGTTAAGCAAGGTGGAATATTGAGACATATGGCTTGACACTTAGAAAAAATTTGATATGTCAAAAATTTCCAAACTTCCACCTCAAATTTCTCCAAGTTCCAAGCCCCAAATGAAAAAGTGTTGAACATGAAAGTTGTTCCTGTTGATATCACATTTCCAAAGAGCTCAAATTCATTCATTTTGGACATAAAATGCATATGCTGCGCATGGCTTAAACAGGGTGACATCACTTGGCAAGGATCAAGCTTCAAACATCAATGTGCATTTGCCTTGCAATCCAAGCTTACTTCAAACCATCTAATATTCAATTATGGAACTCAAGCTATAATTTCATGGGCCTATGTGCGTCCATGCACCATTGCATCACCATTTGCCAAAATTGGAAAGTGAAAGTGAGTGTGCAATTATCAACCCATTCACATTGGCCCCAACTTTGATCCCCCATTGCAAACCCTCACTTCTCAAAGGATAAGCCTGATAAATTCTTTTGAATTTGAGCTTGAATCTCCATGATTTTGGAATTCAATTCTCCAGGAACAATCAAGATCCATTAAATTCAGACCTACATTGGAGGTATTTTCTAGAAATTTTAAACTCTTCGATTTTCTTAAATTCTTGCTCAATTCTATTATTTCTTTGGTTGTCTGAAGTCCTACCAATGTAGGCAAGAAGATTGAGTTGCTTTATGGTCAAATCGAAGCAACTCAGTTCATGTACCTCAAATTTCAATTCCACACATCTCTCAATATATTTGGAATTGGAGTGAATGGAGGCTAGATTCGAGCTCAGTGCCATTTTTTATTTAAGATCATGTCCTTGTTTTTCTTTTTCGTGATGGTTCATGGTGGACCAGTTCGGTGAGGTCCACCGGAGAAGATGACCGGAGCTCTGGATCCGGCGATGAGTTGGCTTGCATCTGAACCACATGATCCGTCCCTCACGTTTTAATCTTGATCTTTGGTGTTGATTACCACATTTGCCACGCGCTGACTAAGATCCATGGTGGATAGCGCGCTTTGGACCATCTGATCTGCCACCTCAATTAATGAGGGAGATCTGATGATCCACGTAGTTTAGACTTTCTGGATTTTTATTTTAATTGCATTTTCTTCAATAATTCATATTAAATTCAATATTGATCCAAAAAATAAGGGACTTTCACCAAAAAAATTCAAATATTTTTCTCTTTCATATTTTGAATTAAAATTATTTTTTTGGATCATTATTGATATTTTTCATGAAGTAATTAATTTTGCATTTGTTTTTAATTGTTTAAAAATATTTTTAAATGTCCAAAAATTATGAAATTTTTTCTCAAAGGTCCTTTAACCTTGTTTGACCTATTATAAATCTCATGGCCATTTCTATGGTGTTTTGATGAAATTTTAGGAATTGGACAAAACATATTTGATTTAAATGCACTATTTTATTATTTTTAATTGAATAAATGTCAATTTAATTTTTTTGACCATTTGTATTGACTTGTTTGAGTTTGCTTATTATTGTTGGGTCTTGGTCAAGGTTGATTTGACTTTGTCAAGTTAATATCATTAGATTTAGGGGATTGATGGAATGTACATTCCATCTCCCAAAATGAATGAATGATATTAATTTGGTAAAAGTCCTCCTTTGACCAATTTGTGATCTCATTCATCCCCTTCCCACTTCATCTCATCCCTCTTCTTAATTCGTTCATTTCCATTTGGCCTATGACATCTCGAAGTCCTAATTCTAGTTGATTGAAAGATTAACATGAGTATGGATGAGATTAGGTCATACCTTTTGCATATTTTTTGTGTGTGGTATGTTTCATGAGCATAGTTCATAATAATATGTTTCCAACATGCATTAACACCAAAATTCTATTGCCCGACCTCAAATAGTTGTTACTTCTACATAAGTCCAATTACGATTTCTTAACATAGCGCTAAATTTGTGACATAAAAGGCATAAGCATTCTAGTTAGTGAGATTGTAAGTCTCCCCTCTTTCTTGGTATTGTGTGGAAACTTGGCCTTCTTTCCTTCCTTTGGAAGATGTTTTGGTTCAAGGATCCATGCTTGTGATAAGTGGGTTATGTGTTCTACAAAGAATGTCTTGAAATGAAAAGCAAAACAAAACTAACTTCTAACTTAGTAACTATTAACTTTTAATTTCAAGCTTTTACTTTGATGCAATTTACTTTTAGCACTCTATTTCATTTGCCATTGTTCATATCATTCTAATTGTTTATGTTAATGTAATTTTCACTTTGTGCATTTGGACCATATTGTGGGATATATTTTGTTTGTGTATACTTTGCTTATTTGTGTGGTATTTGACCATTAATGTACATAATAACAATAAAAACCCTAAAAAAATTGTGTGGACTGTTGGCTTGATCTTGGACAAATGGACTTAGAATCTAGGCAACCTTCCTAGGTGAATGGACTTGGCCAATGCCAACTTGTTGAAGAACCAAGTGCTTGCAAATTTGAAATTCATCTGATACATCATTCAAGATCTCTCCAAGTTCATGTGCAACATGATTATTGTGTAGCTGTTACTTTGAACTTGTGACTTTTGGAATTCATCTGCTACATGGGCTACTTTGAGGAAGATCATGAAGTGGATAAGCTTGGATGAAGCCATCTTTATTTGATGCATTTGCTCTTCAAGATTGATATAATTATGCATTTGTGTGTTGTTTGATTCTAAAAGTCCAAGGGAATTCTGGGTTTCTATTGACATACTTGTCTATTGGATTGCTACCCATTTGGTCAGATCTTTTCAACTCTAAACTTTTAATTTTTTTGCATAGGATAGTCTCTTCATCTTCTCCCCATTTCTTTAATTTCAAAATCTCTCCCTCCATTTTCAAAATCTTCTTTGTGTGAACTACTTTTGTTCTAAACTTTGACCACTTTTGCAAAAAGATAGAAACTTTGGCCTTATGCCATTGCCTTTTCAAACTTATTTTCTCAAATCAAACTTGTAAATAAACTTAATTATACTTGACTTAAACTTTCAAAAAATTCCAAAAAGAACTAACCCATTCAAACCATTTTTAGGCCTTTGTGCCTTTCAAACTTAATTTTTTTAAAAGCAATGCATCCACTTTGAAATTTGTATCACGAACTACGAGGTTTTGATCCCTCATTTTTATGTTGGTACGTAGGCACAAGACTGAATGTCTTGTCAAACACAAAAGTATAATTAATGAATTCTTTTCTCATCCCCCCTTTCTATTTGTTTGTAAACATCATTTTGTACATAATACATATGCATACAAAAAGGGCTCCCTAGGAGTACATAGGACACTTTGGGTGCTAACACCTTCCCTCTATGTAACCAACCTCCTTACCTGTTATCTCTGATTTTTATTAGTTTTATTTGAAAACTTTTTACTTCTTGGGTTTTGTTCGTACTTTTTCCCTTTTGCCTTGGAAACAATAAAAGCACGGTGGTGACTCTTGTTAATTGATCTCTAGCTTGTCAATAGCTTGATGATCATGAATTTCCCGCTATAGAAATTAAGTGGCAAATCTGCTGGGGAGTAGTCTCCAGTGGGTTTAGCCTACTTTTTATGTGAATATATTTGTATATATGTGATGTTTGTATATAGGTATGTGTGATATAATCTGCTTGTTGTGCTTGGTGATCTCTGAGTGGTGAGATAAGTTCTAACCCAAACTTGAGTGCAATTAAGATAGGAGGATGGTATAGTCATGTTCGACTTGTGTGGAGTAGTCCTTAACAAGTTGGCTTGAGATCCATCTGCTCAGTGGAGACTCCTTTGGATTTGGAAATGTGTGGACTTCTACACAAGTCCAATTACGATTTCTTAACATAGCGCTAAATTTGTGACATAAAAGGCATAAGCATTCTAGTTAGTGAGATTGTAAGTCTCCCCTCTTTCTTGGTATTGTGTGGAAACTTGGCCTTCTTTCCTTCCTTTGGAAGATGTTTTGGTTCAAGGATCCATGCTTATGATAAGTGGGTTGAGTGTTCTCCAAAGAATGTCTTGATATGAAAAACAAAACAAAACTAACTTCTAACTTACTAACTATTAACTTTTAATTTCAAGCTTTTACTTTGATGCAATTTACTTTTAGCACTCTATTTCATTTGCCATTGTTCATATCATTCTAATTGTTTATGTTAATGTAATTTTCACTTTGTGCATTTGGACCATATTGTGGGATATATTTTGTTTGTGTATACTTTGCTTATTTGTGTGGTATTTGACCATTAATGTACATAATAACAATAAAAACCCTAAAAAAATTGTGTGGACTGTTGGCTTGATCTTGGACAAATGGACTTAGAATCTAGGCAACCTTCCTAGGTGAATGGACTTGGCCAATGCCAACTTGTTGAAGAACCAAGTGCTTGCAAATTTGAAATTCATCTGATACATCATTCAAGATCTCTCCAAGTTCATGTGCAACATGATTATTGTGTAGCTGTTACTTTGAACTTGTGACTTTTGGAATTCATCTGCTACATGGGCTACTTTGAGGAAGATCATGAAGTGGATAAGCTTGGATGAAGCCATCTTTATTTGATGCATTTGCTCTTCAAGATTGATATAATTATGCATTTGTGTGTTGTTTGATTCTAAAAGTCCAAGGGAATTCTGGGTTTCTATTGACATACTTGTCTATTGGATTGCTACCCATTTGGTCAGATCTTTTCAACTCTAAACTTTTAATTTTTTTGCATAGGATAGTCTCTTCATCTTCTCCCCATTTCTTTAATTTCAAAATCTCTCCCTCCATTTTCAAAATCTTCTTTGTGTGAACTACTTTTGTTCTAAACTTTGACCACTTTTGCAAAAAGATAGAAACTTTGGCCTTATGCCATTGCCTTTTCAAACTTATTTTCTCAAATCAAACTTGTAAATAAACTTAATTATACTTGACTTAAACTTTCAAAAAATTCCAAAAAGAACTAACCCATTCAAACCATTTTTAGGCCTTTGTGCCTTTCAAACTTAATTTTTTTAAAAGCAATGCATCCACTTTGAAATTTGTATCACGAACTACGAGGTTTTGATCCCTCATTTTTATGTTGGTACGTAGGCACAAGACTGAATGTCTTGTCAAACACAAAAGTATAATTAATGAATTCTTTTCTCATCCCCCCTTTCTATTTGTTTGTAAACATCATTTTGTACATAATACATATGCATACAAAAAGGGCTCCCTAGGAGTACATAGGACACTTTGGGTGCTAACACCTTCCCTCTATGTAACCAACCTCCTTACCTGTTATCTCTGATTTTTATTAGTTTTATTTGAAAACTTTTTACTTCTTGGGTTTTGTTCGTACTTTTTCCCTTTTGCCTTGGAAACAATAAAAGCACGGTGGTGACTCTTGTTAATTGATCTCTAGCTTGTCAATAGCTTGATGATCATGAATTTCCCGCTATAGAAATTAAGTGGCAAATCTGCTGGGGAGTAGTCTCCAGTGGGTTTAGCCTACTTTTTATGTGAATATATTTGTATATATGTGATGTTTGTATATAGGTATGTGTGATATAATCTGCTTGTTGTGCTTGGTGATCTCTGAGTGGTGAGATAAGTTCTAACCCAAACTTGAGTGCAATTAAGATAGGAGGATGGTATAGTCATGTTCGACTTGTGTGGAGTAGTCCTTAACAAGTTGGCTTGAGATCCATCTGCTCAGTGGAGACTCCTTTGGATTTGGAAATGTGTGGACTTCTACACAAGTCCAATTACGATTTCTTAACATAGCGCTAAATTTGTGACATAAAAGGCATAAGCATTCTAGTTAGTGAGATTGTAAGTCTCCCCTCTTTCTTGGTATTGTGTGGAAACTTGGCCTTCTTTCCTTCCTTTGGAAGATGTTTTGGTTCAAGGATCCATGCTTATGATAAGTGGGTTGAGTGTTCTCCAAAGAATGTCTTGATATGAAAAACAAAACAAAACTAACTTCTAACTTACTAACTATTAACTTTTAATTTCAAGCTTTTACTTTGATGCAATTTACTTTTAGCACTCTATTTCATTTGCCATTGTTCATATCATTCTAATTGTTTATGTTAATGTAATTTTCACTTTGTGCATTTGGACCATATTGTGGGATATATTTTGTTTGTGTATACTTTGCTTATTTGTGTGGTATTTGACCATTAATGTACATAATAACAATAAAAACCCTAAAAAAATTGTGTGGACTGTTGGCTTGATCTTGGACAAATGGACTTAGAATCTAGGCAACCTTCCTAGGTGAATGGACTTGGCCAATGCCAACTTGTTGAAGAACCAAGTGCTTGCAAATTTGAAATTCATCTGATACATCATTCAAGATCTCTCCAAGTTCATGTGCAACATGATTATTGTGTAGCTGTTACTTTGAACTTGTGACTTTTGGAATTCATCTGCTACATGGGCTACTTTGAGGAAGATCATGAAGTGGATAAGCTTGGATGAAGCCATCTTTATTTGATGCATTTGCTCTTCAAGATTGATATAATTATGCATTTGTGTGTTGTTTGATTCTAAAAGTCCAAGGGAATTCTGGGTTTCTATTGACATACTTGTCTATTGGATTGCTACCCATTTGGTCAGATCTTTTCAACTCTAAACTTTTAATTTTTTTGCATAGGATAGTCTCTTCATCTTCTCCCCATTTCTTTAATTTCAAAATCTCTCCCTCCATTTTCAAAATCTTCTTTGTGTGAACTACTTTTGTTCTAAACTTTGACCACTTTTGCAAAAAGATAGAAACTTTGGCCTTATGCCATTGCCTTTTCAAACTTATTTTCTCAAATCAAACTTGTAAATAAACTTAATTATACTTGACTTAAACTTTCAAAAAAATCCAAAAAGAACTAACCCATTCAAACCATTTTTAGGCCTTTGTGCCTTTCAAACTTAATTTTTTTTAAAAGCAATGCATCCACTTTGAAATTTGTATCACGAACTACGAGGTTTTGATCCCTCATTTTTATGTTGGTACGTAGGCACAAGACTGAATGTCTTGTCAAACACAAAAATATAATTAATGAATTCTTTTCTCATCCCCCCTTTCTATTTGTTTGTAAACATCATTTTGTACATAATACATATGCATACAAAAAGGGCTCCCTAGGAGTACATAGGACACTTTGGGTGCTAACACCTTCCCTCTATGTAACCAACCTCCTTACCTGTTATCTCTGATTTTTATTAGTTTTATTTGAAAACTTTTTACTTCTTGGGTTTTGTTCGTACTTTTTCCCTTTTGCCTTGGAAACAATAAAAGCACGGTGGTGACTCTTGTTAATTGATCTCTAGCTTGTCAATAGCTTGATGATCATGAATTTCCCGCTATAGAAATTAAGTGGCAAATCTGCTGGGGAGTAGTCTCCAGTGGGTTTAGCCTACTTTTTATGTGAATATATTTGTATATATGTGATGTTTGTATATAGGTATGTGTGATATAATCTGCTTGTTGTGCTTGGTGATCTCTGAGTGGTGAGATAAGTTCTAACCCAAACTTGAGTGCAATTAAGATAGGAGGATGGTATAGTCATGTTCGACTTGTGTGGAGTAATCCTTAACAAGTTGGCTTGAGATCCATCTGCTCAGTGGAGACTCCTTTGGATTTGGAAATGGTATAGTCTGAGAAGCTGAGGACCTTAGAACATTTAACTCATATTGGCTTATTTAGGACGTAGTGCGGAGATTGTTCATGTGTGGACTTGATAATAGTTGTTACACGATACTACACTCAGACGAGTTTCTCTTGAGAACATTATGGGTCGATGAGTCAGTCATCTTAACTTGTAATATCTGATAGATGGAATTAAGACTTTGGGATCTTTTTAGAACATGATCTACAGGTTTTAATCCTTAGTTCACTCCTTTGGGATGGTTCTTACCCAGACTCCATGCTCGTGACTTGCAACAAACCCTTGATTCATGGTTGATCTAATCAAGTCTTTTCAATATCAATGGAACTTGGGTGTTGATAAGGTGTAAACCATAATCCACCAAAATGGATGATTGATCTTGACAATGACTTGATTCATACCTTGACCTTTGTTTGCCTTGTGTGTGATCCCTTATTTATGATTGTTGCATTCATGCATTCATGCGCATTATAACATTCATCACACGAAAATTTCAAGGAACTAAGGTATCATTTGCAAATATTTTCAGACCATGGATTGTGGACGAAGGAACACTAAGAAGTACAATTTTAGATGTCCCGACTTGAAAGAGTTGAGGAAGCTAGCATCTTTTGTATTAGATCCCTTGGACTTCAAACGACGTCATGGGAAGCTTCTGTCTATTTTGTCTACTGATGTGGTTGAAGGACTCTTGAGTGTGCTAGTGCAGTTCTATGATCCTTTGTACCATTGTTTCACTTTCCCATATTTTCAGCTTGTGCCTACCTTGGAGGAGTATTCTCATATTTTGGGGATACCTGTTTCTAGTAGAGTGCATTTTAGTGGATTGGAGGAGATTCCCCAATCTAGTATTATTGCTGAAGCTCTTCACTTGAAGAAATCTGAGATAAAGGCTCATTGGGTGAAGAAAGGAGGGTTATTTGGGTTTCCATATGTTTTCCTCATCAAGGAAGCTACCACTTTTGCTAAAGCTGGTAGTATGGACGCTTTTGAATCTATCTTTGTGTTGCTCATCTATGGATTAGCTTTGTTCCCTAACATTGACGGTTTTGTAGATGTTAACGCCATTAGACTTTTCTTGATTGGTAATCATGTGCCTACTTTGTTGGGTGATATGAATTTCTCTTTGTATCTAAGGATCTCTAAGGGTGGTGGAACGATTGTCTGTTTCATTCCTCTTCTGTACAAGTGGTTTATTTTGCACTTGCCTCAGACGCCTACTTTTATGGAGAACAAACAATGTCTACGGTGGTCTCAGAGACTTATGTCTCTCACTAATGATGATATAGTTTGGTATGATCCATCTTTAAGCAATTTGGAGATTATTGATAGTTGTGGTGAATTCTCTAATGTGCCTCTCATTGGTACACAAGGAGGAATTAACTACAATCCTGCTTTGGCTCGTCGTCAACTTGGGTTCCCCTTGAGAGACAAGCCTAATAACACTTTTTTAAAAGGTCTTTTCTATCAAGAGGGTAAATATCCCTAACATTTGAAGCAAAAGATTGTGCATGCTTGGCATAATGTGCATAGGAAAGGAAGATCCGAGCCTGGTCCGCACAATTGTGTAGCCTTGGAAGCTTACACTCTTTGGGTGAAGAAGAGAGCTATGGAGTTGAAAATGTCTTATCCTTGTGAAAGACCTATGTCTATGGTTGTGGTTGAGCCATTAACTCTCCCTAACCAAGATGTAGAGGAGTTGGAAGACGCACTCATAAAGATGAAGCAAGAGAAGGATATGTGGGAAGAGCGTTTCCATGCTTTTAGAAAGAAGCATGAAGAGTTGCAGTTGGAGTCTAAGGACAAAGATGCACTTATTGAGCTACTTGAAGGTCGAGTGACGAATAGATAGAGAGAGCCGGAGGTTTCATCATCTAGCATGCCTCAACCTTCTTTTGCTTGGAAGAAGATTGTGGACCAGCTTGTCCTCGAGAAGACTCAGATGAAGGCTTCTTTTGAGATCGAGATCCGTCGCACTCGAAGGAAGTACGCGCCTTCAGCTAGATCTTCTGACGTTGTTGTTAGGGATCCTTAGGATGACTAGTCTCCTTTTCTCTTATATCTTTTTATTTTGGTTTCTGAAATTGTACTCAGTGTAGTCCTTCCAATTTATATAAATAAAAAGAGATTTTTTTGTCATATCAAATTATTGTAATTGCCATTTAAATATTATATATTTGCAAATGATATAGTAAGTTCCTTGGAAATAAAAATAATCAAGCATTGCATTTCATGCATCATTTGCATAAGCAGGTTATTGCCAAGTGTCTGATTGGTATTTCTTCTGTGCTTTAGCCAAGCTGACTCACCGGTACAACACCCGAGCCAATCATCTGAAAATTATGGAACATTGGAGCAAGAGAACAGAGAGCTGAAGGACGAGATCGCCCGATTGACTGCCATGATGGAGTCAGTTCTTGCTGCCCAGAGTTAAGCTTCTCCAACACCTGCAACTCCTCCCACGAGGACTGTTACCTCAGAGATGATTACCTCTACCGTGCCTGCTGCTGCCGCCCACTTTGCACCGAACTTGCCTGTCGGATTCCCGTGGGGAATGCCACCCAACTTTGTGCCATAAGGCTTTGCGCCTACTTTTGCTTCCATGCCAGCATCTAGCCCAGTCATGTATGTGCCACCTCCCGTTGTGCACACTTTGCCTCGCGTAGAGGATACCATCTATCATTCTGAGCCGTCTGAGGGTCCGAATGTTTATGAGAAGATGGATGAAATGAAAGACCAATTTCTTGAGCTGCAAAAGGAATTGAAGACGCTGAGAGGTAAAGATCTGTTTGAGAAGAGTGTTGTTGAAGTGTGCTTGGTACCCAATGTCAAAATCCTGTTGAAATTCAAAGTGCCTGACTTTGAAAAATATAAGGGGAACTCTTGTCCGCTCAGTAATCTTGTGATGTATGCCCCAAGATGTCAACTCAGACAGATAATGACCAATTGCTTATTCACTACTTCCAGGATAACTTGACTGGTGCTGCACTCCACTGGTATATGGGGTTGGATAATGCAAGCATCCGCACTTTCAACGACTTGGGAGAGGCTTTTGTGAAGCAATACAAGTACAATATGGGCATGGCGCCGGATAGAGACCAATTGAGGTCCAGGTCTCAGAAAGACAAAGACACATTCAAGGAATACATGCAGAGATGGAGGGAGTTGGCTGCCCAGATCACTTCTCCTTTGGAGGAGAAAGAGATGACAAAGATCTTCTTGAAAATCATGAGTTCATTTTCCTATGAACGCATGATCGCCAGTGCCCCGAGTGATTTTACCGAAATGGTGAATATGGGGATGAGACTTGAAGAAGGGGTCCGTGAAGGACGAATCTCAAAAGATGAGGCGTCAACGAGTAAGAGGTATGACAGTGGTTTCAGTAAGAAGAAGGACATTGAAGCAAATGCAATTTCCAGTGGGAGGCAGATGAGGCCTCAGATCAGAAGAAATCTACCACCCCGTCAACATCATCATCATCAAGTGTCATCAATAATTCCGGTATTTTCTAATCAACAAGCAACACCTATTCAACAACAACATCAACGTCAACAACAACAACCGCAAGAAAGAACGAACACCTACAACAACAACAATACCAACAACAATCATCGTCAGCAGAATTTCGAGAGGAAGAAGGTCTCTTTTGACCCGATTCCTATGTCGTATAACGAGTTGTATCCGTCTCTGGTCCTCAAAAACTTGATTCAACCGAGGAACCCACCGTAGATCCCAGAACCACTTCCCTGGTGGTATAAACCTGAGCTCCGATGTGCTTTTCATTAGGGTGCACCCAGGCATGATATTGAAAATTGTTATCCATTGAAGTATGAGGTTCAAAAGCTTATGAAGAGTGGTATGGTGTCCTTTGAGGACCGCGCACCAAATGTGAAAGCTAACCTTTTGCCCGCTCATGGGAACTCTTCAGTGAATATGGTGGACGGTTGTCCTGGAGAATTCAAGGTTTTTGATGTTCGGTTTATCCAAAGATCTTTGGTGCAGATGCATAAAGATATTTATTTGGTGAGTAACTATGAACATGATCATGATGGTTGTGTTGTTTGTAGCGTGAATACAAGAGTGTGTGATGTAGTGAAAAGAGACATCCAGCGTCTGATGGATGAAGGCATGATGCAAATTGTCCAACCTCGTCATGTAGATGACGAAGTCAATGTCATAATGCCTATTTTCAAACAGCAAGAGCGGTTGATAATTCAGTATGATAGCAGCAGTAACAACAGTGTCAGCAAAAGATTTGTATCATCGTTGGTAATACGGTTAGCGGGCCCAATCCCGTATTCATCTGATAAGACTGTACCATACCATACCAGTACAATGCTACGATGATAGAGAATGGTCAAGAGGTCTCGTTACCTACGACCAGTTCAGTGGTGAGCATTGCTGATGTAACGAAGGTGACCCGTAGTGGTCGAGTGTTTAGACCGGTGTTCCCGACAAATAAAGAAGAAATAAGTGTTGGTAACAAGGTGGAGGTGCCTAATGTAGATCCAGTTGGCTATTCAAAAGATAAGTCTGGTGAATCCAGCAACTTGAAAGCTAATGATGATGATAAGGTGCTCTGATTGATTAAAAGGAGTGAATTTAATGTGGTTGAGCAGTTGCTCCAGACTCCCTCAAAGATTTTTGTGTTGTCTCTTCTTTTGAATTCTGAAGCACACAGAGAAGCACTGTAGAGAGTTCTTGAACAGGCATATGTAGAGCAAGATGTTACTGTGGATCAATTTGATCATATTGTGGCTAACATCACTTCATGTAATAATCTGAGCTTCAGTGACGAAGAACTCCCTGAGGAGGGAAGGAATCATAATTTGGCTTTGCATATTTCAATGAACTGTAAGGTAGATGCTTTGTAAAATGTGCTTGTTGACACCGGTTGGTCACTCAATGTGTTTCCTAAGTCAAGTTTGTCAAGGATATCTTACCAAGGAGCGCCCATGAGGTATAGTGGGGTGATTGTCAAAGCCTTCGATGGCCCGCGCAAAACGGTAATTGGTGAAGTGGACCTTCCAATCAAGATAGGTCCGAGTGATTTTCAGATTACTTTTCAAGTAATGGATATCCACCTAGCCTACAACTATTTACTGGGAAGGCCATGGATTCATGAGGCAGGAGTTGTTAGTTCCACTCTGCACCAGAAGCTCAAATTTGTCAAGAATGGCAAACTTGTGATGTTGTAGGAGAGAAAGCGCTATTGGTTAGCCATATGTCGTCTTTCTCGTATGTAGAAGCTGAGGATGAGGTTGGAACTCCGTTCCGAGCCTTATCTATTGCTGCTGAGAAGAGAAGATTGTTGAAGAGGGTGTTGTTGATCAGTGGGGGCGCATGGTAGAGGTATCTGACAACAAAGGCAGAACCGTTTGGGGTTCCAGAAAGGCTCATCAGTTGTTAGTTATGAAGATATGCAACTCAGATTCCTTAGCGGGGGGTTCATTCATGGCAATGAACAACACTTAGCTGCTGTGCTAGAGGATGACGAAGAGGAAGACTCCACCAACTTTGTAACACATGGAAAGACGTGCAACAATTTGACTGCCATTGATATTCCTGTTATTTTGCATCAATCTAAGTAATTACTTTTATATTTTAAAATCCTTCTCCTATGCCTAAGGGAGAAGTGAACATTGTTTGGGCATTTTAAATTGATCATCAATAAAATTAATTCTATTCATCCACATCTTTGATGTTTATTTTTTACTTTTTGCTTTATTCTGAAAATGGTAATCACAAAAAAACATAAATAAACAATATAATTGTCCATCTGCATAATATTTGGTTACAAATTCACTTCTCTAAAAGCAAAATATCAAATCATTATGCAGGTTGGTTCCTAACCCCATTGAATACAATGATCCTTCTCCTTCTCCAAATTTTGAATTCCCTGTGTTTGAGGTCGAGGAGGAAAGTGATGTAGAAGTGAGTTATGAATTGTCTCATCTTCATGAGCAAGATGAAAAAATTATTCAGCCGTTTGAAGAACAGATTGAGTTAGTCAACTTGGGTTTCGAGGATGATGTGAAGGAAGTCAAGATTGGGTCTCGACTGTGTCCAGATGCTAAGAAGGGGTTGACTGATCTTCTTCGAGAATATTCAGATGTGTTTGCTTGGTCCTATCAAGACATGCCTGGGTTGGATTCTGATATTGTGGAGCATAGATTGCCGTTGAAGCCAGAATGCCTGCCAGTCAAGCAAAAATTGAGAAGAACACATCCTTATATGGATGTGAAAATCAAAGAAGAAGTTCAAAAGCATATTGATGCCAGTTTCCTTGTGACTGCTGAGTATCCATAATGGGTGGCCAATATTGTGTTTGTGCCGAAGAAAGATAGAAAAGTCCACGTGTGTGTTGATTATAGAGATTTGAATAAAGCTAGACCGAAAGATGATTTCCCTCTTCCACACATTGATATGTTGGTAGACAATACTACTAAATTCAAAGTCTTTTCATTTATGGATGGATTTTCCGGATATAACCACATCAAGCTGGAACCCGAGGATATGGAGAAGACCATATTCATTACACCCTGGGGAACATTCTGTTATAGAGTGATTCCTTTCGGTCTAAAGAATGCTGGTGCAACTTACCAGAGAGCAATGACTACTCTTTTTCATGATATGATGTATAAAGAGATTGAAGTTTATGTCGATGACATGATTGCTAAATCTATTGATGAAGAGGAACATGGTGAGCATTTGTTAAAGCTATTCCAGCGTTTGAGGAAGTATAAACTCCACTTGAATCCCAATAAGTGTACTTTTTGTGTTCGTTTTGGTAAGTTGTTGGGCTTTATTGTCAGTGAGAAAGGTATTGAAGTTGACCTTACTAAGGTCAAAGCAATACAAGAGATGCTTGCGCCCAAAACTAAGAAGCAAGTCAGAGGTTTTCTCGACCGCTTGAATTATATTTCCAGATTCATTTCCCACATGACTGCCACATGTGCGCCTATATTCAAGCTTCTTCGGAAAGATTAGTCTTGTGATTGGACCGAAGACTGCCAGAAAGCATTTGACAGTATCAAGGAATATCTGCTTGAGCCACCGATTCTGTCTCCACCTGTTGAAGAAAGACCGTTGATCATGTATTTGACTGTGCTCGAAGATAGTATGGGTTGTGTTCTTGGTCAGCAAGATGAGACTGGAAATAAAGAATTTGCAATTTACTACCTCAGTAAGAAGTTCACCGACTGTGAGACTCGGTATTCTATGCTTGAGAAAACTTGTTGCGCATTGGCTTGGGTTGCTAAGCGTCAGTATATGTTGAATCATACCACTTGGTTGATATCCAAAATGGATCCAATCAAGTATATATTTGAGAAGCCTGCTTTAACTGGGAGGATTGCCCATTGGCAGATGTTGTTATCAGAGTATGATATCGAATACCGATATCAGAAAGCGATCAAGGGTAGTATCTTAGCTGACCATTTGGCTCACCAACCAATTGAAGATTATCAATTAGTGCAGTATGACTTTCCTGATGAAGAGATTTTGAACTTGAAAATGAAAGATTGTGATGAACCATTTCTTGAAGAAGGGCTAGAACCTGGTTCCCGTTGGGGAATGGTATTTGATGGAGCTGTTAATCAATATGGAAACGACATTGGGGCAATGATTATTACTCCTCAAGGAACACATCTACCATTTAAAGTTAGATTGACTTTCAAATGTACAAACAACATGGCTGATTATGAAGCTTGCGTTATGGGGCTTGAAGAGGCCATGAATCTCAGAATCAAGTGTTTGGATGTCTTCGGTGATTCGACTTTGGTTGTGAATCAAATCAAAGGAGAATGGGAGATGAATCAACCCGGTTTAATACCATATAGAGATTATGCGAGGAGGATTTGAACTTTCTTTACAAAGTTTGAATTTAATCATATTCCTCGAGATGAAAACCGGATGGTAGATGCTCTTGCAACGTTGGCATCGATGATTATGGTAATGTATTGGAATGAAGTTCCCAATTTATATGTGATGGGTCTTGATAGGCCAGCTCATGTATTTGTTGTGGAAGAGATTACAGACGAGAAGTCGTGGTACTACGACATCAAATTTTTCCTCCAAAGTCAGATTTACCTGCCAGGGGCATCTTTGAAAGATAAGAAGACTTTGAGAAGATTAGTCGGTAATTTCTACTTCAATGGTGATATATTGTACAAGAGAAACTTCAACATGGTTTTTCTCAGATGCGTGGATAGACACGAAGCAGACTTGTTGATGACTGAAGTGCATGAAGGTTCCTTTGGTACTCATTCCAATGAACATGCAATGGGAAAGAAGATGTTGCGAGTAGGTTACTATTGGCTGACAATGGAATCTGATTGTTGCAAGTTTGTGAAGAAATGTGATAAGTGTCAAATTTATGCTGATAAGATTCATGTTCCTCCGACACTATTGAATGTTTTCTCTTCCCCATGGCCCTTCTCCATGGGTAATTGATATAATTGGGATGATTGAGCCCAAAGCTTTGAATGGACATCGTTTCATTTTAGTGGAAATTGATTACTTCATAAAATGGGTTGAAGCGGCATCGTATGCAAATGTAACCAAACAAGTTGTTGTAAGGTTTATCAAGAATCGGATTATATTCCGTTATGGTGTGCCAAGTAAGATCATTATTGACAATGGATCGAACTTGAATGACAATATGGTGGAAGCTCTTTGCAAATACTTCATGATTGCACATCATAATTCTTCTCCCTACCGACCTAAGATGAATGGGGTTGTTGAAGCTGTGAATAAGAACATCAAGAAGATTATCCAGAAGATGGTTGTCACATATAAGGATTGGCATGAGATGCTCCCATCTGCCTTGCATGGGTATCGTACATGCTTCCGCACTTCAACAGGGGCCACCCCTTTCTCTCTTGTGTATAGTATGGAAGCAGTGCTCCCCGTAGAGGTTGAGATTCCTTCGTTGTGCATATGTTGTTAAGAGAGCCTTTTCAGGTGGTGCATTAATTCTTACAACTATGGATGGTGAAGAGTTCACTTGTCCTGTGAACGCGGAGGCAGTCAAGAAATACTTCGCCTAAAAAATAAAAGAACAACTCTCTAAGTTGAAAACCCGAAAGGGCGGCTTAGGAAAATATGAGAGTCTCGGTGGATTCAAAACCCGAAAGAGCGATCCAGGCAAAAATTAGAGATATAAAACAGAAAAAATTTCCCGATAAGTTGAGTACCCCACCATGGGGCAACTTATGCAAAAATTAGGGATTATGGCAAGTAACTGCATCCTGTTGATCTTCAGTGTTTTAAAGACTTGTTTGAGCACAAGGGTTGACATCAGTTCACCATCCCTGCAGCGGTCAAGAGCACAGGGGATATCAAGATTTGGTAGAGGGATTAAGGATCATTTGTATTCAATGTAACTCTTTTCCATGTAAATTATCATTTTCAACTTTGTAAAATCTATGGAGTCTTGTCATTTATAGACTACCATTCTATTAAATAAAGTTGAGCTTTTATCCAAATTGTTTCTCCTCTTATTTACTTCAGCCAATAGTTATAAATTTTATCATGATCATTTTGAAATTAAATTTTTTAAATCAAAATCAAGTTTTCTTTAATATATAAAAGCAAGATTTTTTTCCAAAGCAAGTAAAAGGAATATCAACAGCATTTCAGTAAAAAAGCATGTCCTTGAGTGTGTGTAGATGTTTGATTGGCTGCATTTTATGGTAAAACACTAACTGGACTATAATGTCTTGACTGATGTCATGACATGCTTTGGAGATGTTTGATTGGCTGCATTTTGTGTTAGAACCTCTAACTGTACTCTGATGTCTTGACTGATGTCATGACAGACTTGAGTAGTATGATGCAGGTTTAGCTAATACAGGATTTACTGAATGTCAAACTAAATGTTGTGACATTCATCCCTGTCAGCAGATACTGAGGTATAGAATAGTTGGTTGTCTGTTATAACTCAGTATTTATTTCAGTCTGTTTATCAAGGGAATAACAGACCTGACATAAGGCCTACTGTCTGAATGTCAAACTGGATGTTATGACATTCATCAGTGACAACATATACTGAATAATAGTCAGGTTGGTTTTTCTGCTTCAGTTCAATATTTATTTCAGTCTGTTCTTCAGGAGGATAACAGACGTGGCATAAGGCTCATTGTCAAAATGTCAAATTGGATGTTTTGACATTTTTTACTGTAAGCTGATACTGAAGTATAGACTGGTTGGTCTTTTACATTACAACATTTAGCACAGTCTGTTTTCAGGAAAATAATAGACTTAGCATATGGTATATGTTCTGGACGTCAAACTGAATGTTGTGACATTCATTCCTGACAACATATGCTAAAGTGTAGGATGGTTAGTTTTTCTGTTTCCGTATTTTTCTAAGGCTATTTTTCAGGAATCCAACAGCTGAGCTAAAATCCAGGAAACTAACAACTGAGCTACAATTAATGAACCTAACAAATAGCCTATTTGTTAGCACCCTAATATGTGTAAATTAGGTTAACTTGCTTAACCTTAATTTTAGGAAATACAAGTACAAGGCCCAAGTGTTGCAATATAAAAGGATGGCAATCCTTCTTTCAGAACTCGGGGATTTTTAAGCGTGAAGCATTCTTGTACCATCGTTCTTCATTGCTGTATTTTATGTATGTCTTGTATTAGGTGTATCTTGTGAGCCAAGCAATTATCACTTAGATGATTGCATTGGACTAGGGTGTTCATTGAGTTGTAAGTGTTGTGTCACTCTAAGCTTTTAAGCGTGAGTGATGTGTATCTTGATTAAAGCTGTTAAGCACAATCAAGAGTTGGTTGAAGTATAACTTCACCATTAACTTTAATCTAATTAAAGGTTGTAATCACTGAGGTGATTGAGGGGGAGTGAGTAGGAACTCTGGTCTTAGTTTAAGATTGAAATTGCATTGGGTAGGTATTAAGTGATAGGATTAAATAGGTGGTTTCTGGCCTGAATTAATACTGCTAATAGTGGATTTCCTCCCTGGCTTGGTAGCCCCCAGACGTAGGTGTGTGTGACACCGAATTGGGTAAACAATTCCTTGTGTTATTTACTGCACTTTACTTTTAAGTTCTGCATAATTCTTGTCTGCGTAGAATTGGATGTCATAACATCCCGTGTGACATCGAAAGTCTGTTAACTAGAATTTCAATTGGCATCAGAGCAGGCACCCTGCCTGTTAATTTCTGGGTGAGATCTAGGGACGTTACTTTCTAGTACCATGGACAAGGATGTTGGATACTCAAATAGACCACCCATGCTGGATGGTTCTAACTATGATGACTGGAAACCTCGTATGATAGCCTTCTTTAGGTCTCTAGATAGCAAGGTCTGGAGAGCTGTCAACAAAGGATGGGAACATCCAACGAAGACAGGTAAAGATGGAATCATTATGAAAATTCCAGAAGAAGAGTGGGACAAGGAGCAAGAGGCATTAGCCCTTGGAAACTCTAAGGCCTTGAATGCACTGTTAAATGGAATAAATAAGAACATTTTCAGACTGGTGCATCACTGTGAACTGGCTAAAGAAGTTTGGGATACTCTCAAAACAACTCATGAAGGTACCTCCAAAGTGAGGATGTCTAAACTTCAGATGCTGACCACCAAGTTTGGAAATCTGAGGATGAAAGAGGATGAGACTATTCATGACTTCCACATGAATGTTCTTGAAATTGCCAACACTTCTGGTGGCTTAGGAGAGAAAATGGCTGAAGAGAAACTTGTAAGAAAGATTCTCAGATCATTGCCAAAGATATTTGCCATGAAGGTCACTGCTATAGAAGAGGCTCAAGATATCTGCAATATGAAGGTTGATGAGCTTATTGGTTCTCTCCAAAATTTTGAAATAGGCTTGTGTGAGAATGTTGAAAAGAAGAACAAAAGCATGGCTTTTGTATCAAATACTGAAGAGGATTCAGAAGAAGGAAGTGCTGGAGGTGATGAAAGCATATCAGAAGCCATAGCCATGCTTGGGAGACAGTTCAACAAGTTCATAAAGAAGATTGATCAAAAAGGTAGACCTAATGTCAAGAACATTTCGTCTGACATCAGGAAAAGATCAACATCTGAAGAAAAGTTCAACCAAGGCAAAGGAATACAGTGTCATGGATGTGAAGGTTTTGGACACGTTAGAGCTAAATGTCCCACTTACCTCAAGATACAAAAGAAGGGGCTATCTATCACCTGGTCTGAAGGAGATTCTGAGAGTGAATCTGAAGGAGAATCTGCTAAGCATGTCACTGCACTAACCAGTGTTTGTGCCTCTGATGATGACTCAATTGGAGATGAACTGACTTTTGATGAACTTGCTGCTTCATATAAAGAGCTATGTGTCAAAAGTGCAGAAGTGTGTGTACAAGGAGAAAAGCAGAAGAAACTCATCAAGGAGCTGGAGGATGAGAAAAAGAAGCATTTGACAGTCATATATGGTCTAAATGGTGAGATAACCTTGCTGACCTCCAAGCTAGATCAAATGACAAAATCCATCAGAATGCTAAATAAAGGAACTGACACGTTGGAAGAGATCCTAAAGGTGGGACAGAAGTCAGGAACCATGTCTGGCTTAGGCTTTGTAAAGAAATCCTCTGCTGAACTCAAACGCTCAAAGGCTGGAGTTCAAAAATTCAAGCAGAAGTCACTACCAATGTCTCAACATCAGGGAACCAGGATGAGTAACCATCAGAAGAAGAAATTTCAGAGATGGAGATGTCACTACTGTGGTAGATTTGGTCATATAAAAGCCTTTTGCTACAGGTCGCATGGTTATCCTAACCAAACCCCTCATGTTAGACCTAAGCATAAGGCATATAAGCATAATTCCCCCATCAAGAAACGACAATGGGTTGCTAGGTTAGCTCATACAGCTCTAAGGGCATCTACCAGAGAAGACTGGTACTTTGACAGTGGCTGCTCAAGACATATGACTGGTATGGAGAATTTGTTGGTGGATATACAACCTCACACTACCAGTTATGTGACCTTTGGTGATGGTGCTAAAGGAAGAATCAAAGGTGTGGGTAAGCTGGACAGTTATGGAGTTCCAGAACTGAATAATGTGTTGTTAGTAAAAGGACTAACTACTAATCTCATCAGCATAAGCCAGCTGTGTGATCAAGGGTTCTATGTTCAGTTCACTAAGGAGCTATTGTTGTGACGAATGGAGATATTCAGGAAGTTATGAGAGGAGCCAGATCCAAAGATAACTACTATCTCTGGGAACCTAAAGTCTCAAACTACTCCATAATTTACTCCTCAGCCAAGGAAGAACAGGAGGTGAAGCTGTGGCATAGACGTCTTGGTCATCTTCATTTAAGGGGTATGAAAAAGATCATATCCAAGGAAGCAGTTAGAGGAATAAGTCACGAGTTTTCCTCTCCTATAACTCCTCAGCAAAATGGGATAGTTGAAAGGAAAAACAGAACTATTCAAGAATCTGCCAGGGCTATGACTCATGCAAAGAAGCGTCCTATGCACTTTTGGGCCGAAGCTATGAATACAGCTTGCTATGTTCACAATAGAGTTACCTTGAGAAAAGGAACCTCCTCCACTCTGTATGAAATATGGAAAGGCAAAAAACCTACTGTGAAGTACTTTCATATCTTTGGAAGCAAATGTTACATTCTTACAGATCGTGAACAGAGAAGGAAAATGGACCCCAAAAGTGATGAGGGTATATTCCTAGGATACTCAACTAACAACAGAGCCTACAGAGTGTTCAACTCCAGGACCAATGTCCTGATGGAATCCAAAAATGTTATTGTGGATGATAAAGAGGAAGGAGTCAATGTCATAGAGGATGTTGAAACATTCCTTGATACTTCAACAGACATACCAGTCAAGTCTGAAGAGGTACACGAAACTCCTCCTGAATGTGAGGTAGATGCATCCAACAAAGTGCCTTCTATTAGAATTCAGAAAGACCACCCTAAAAATCTTATCATTGGGGATCCCAATAGTGGTGTGACTACCAGATCAAGGGAGAATAGCTCAAATTCCTGTTTTGTATCCAAGGTTGAACCAAAAAATGTGAAAGAATCCCTGACTGGTGAATATTGGATCAATGCCATGCAAGATGAACTAGAGCAGTTTAAAAGGAATGAAGTATGGGAGTTAGTTCCACGACCTGAAGGGACTAACATCATTGGTACCAAGTGGATTTATAAGAACAAGTCTGATGAGAAAGGAGTAATCACTAGGAATAAAGCAAGACTAGTGGCACAAGGGTATACTCAAGTTGAAGGGGTTGATTTTGATGAGACATTTGCACCTGTTGCAAGACTTGAGTCAATAAGATTGCTGTTAGGTGTGGCCTGCATTCTGAAGTTCAAATTGTTCCAAATGGATGTGAAGAGTGCCTTTTTAAATGGCTACTTGAATGAAGAAGTCTATGTGGAATAACCTAAAGGGTTCTGTGATCCTAACCTGCCTAAACATGTGTATAACTTGAGGAAAGCTTTGTATGGGTTGAAGCAAGCTCCTAGAGCTTAGTATGAAAGGTTGACTGAATTTCTGACCTCTCATGGGTACAGAAAAGGAGGGATAGATAAGACCTTGTTTGAGAAGGATGAAGATGGCAAAATCATGATTGCCCAAATTTATGTGGATGATATTGTCTTTGGTGGAATGTCAGAGCAAATGGTGAAACATTTTGTTCACCAGATGCAATCTGAGTTTGAAATGAGTCTGGTTTGGGAATTGACTTATTTTCTTGGAATGCAAGTTAACCAAATGAAGGATTCTATGTTTCTCTCCCAAAGCAAATATTCCAAAAACATAGTTAAGAAGTTTGGTATGGATAATGCTAGGCACAAAAGAACTCCTGCGCCTACTCATTTAAAATTAACCAAAGATGAAGGAGGTCCCAGTGTTGATTAATGCTTGTATAGAAGCATGATAGGTAGTCTACTATATCTAACTGCCAGTAGACCTGATATTTCCTATGCAATTTGAGTGTGTGCTAGATACCAAGCAGAACCCGAAGTGAGCCACATAAATCAAGTCAAGAGGATTCTCAAGTATGCCAATGGGACTTGTGACTATGGTATGCTATACTCTCATGGCTCTGAGCCTGTCTTATCTGGGTATTGTGATGCTGATTGGGCTGGGAATGCTGATGACAGAAAAAGCACATTAGGAGAATGTTTCTTCTTGGGAAACAATCTCATATCATGGTTCAGCAAGATACAGAATTGTGTATCACTGTCCACTGCAGAGGCTGAGTACATAGCAGCTGGAAGCAGTTGTTCCCAACTGGTGTGGATGAAAGAGATGCTAACTGAGTACAATGTCTCTCACAATGTCATGACATTGTTCTGTGACAATCTCAGTGCCATTAATATTTCAAAGAATCCCATCCAACACAACAGGACCAAACATATTGACATTAGACATCACTTCATCAGAGATCTGGTGGAAGACAAAGTGATTACCTTGGAACATGTAGCCACTGAACTACGACTTGTTGACATATTCACAAAGGCTTTGGATGCTACTCAGTTTGAAAATTTATGGGGAAAATTAGGAATATGCCTTTATGAGGATTTATAGCAACCAATGATGTTTGAAATGTATTGTTTAATATTTCTAATTATTATACAATTGAAAGTGTGCTCTGATTGGTCAATAAATCATAGCTATTTCACTTGCCGCAAGTGTGTTAACAAGATGTTAAGGGGGAGTAATAACACATGTGTGCCCCAGGACAACATATTTGATATTGAAGATCCTCTATTCCAGAGGTTGTGTTGCAGCCTGATGTTCCAATAGTGTGTGTGCTGCTGTTAGAAGTTTTTATTTAACTTCTGTATGTGTGATGCTGTTAGAAGTTTTTATTTAACTTCTGTATGTATGCTGTTGTTAGAAGTTTTTATTTAACTTCTGTGTATGTGCTGCTGGTTGAAGTTTTTATTTAACTTCTATGTGTGTTGAGTGTGTTGCTGCTCTGAGTGTATTAGCTAGGTTAATTTCCCTCCTATATGTGTGTTTTTCCGCTGCTGTGAACTCTGTTGTGATGCCAAGTTCTTTTAGCCAAAAATTTGCCAAAGGGGAGTTTGTAGATGTTTGATTGACTGCATTTTGTGGTAAAACACTAACTGGACTATAATGTCTTGATTGATGTCATGACATGCTTTGGAGATGTTTGATTGGCTGCATTTTGTGTTAGAACATCTAACTGTACTCTGATGTCTTGATTGATGTCATGACATACTTGAGTAGTATGCTACAGGTTTAGCTAATACAGGATTTACTGAATGTCAAACTAAATATTGTGACATTCATCTCTGTCAGCAGATACTAAGGTATAGAATAGTTGGTTGTCTGTTATAACTCAGTATTTATTTCAGTCTGTTTATCAAGGGAATAACAGACCTGGCATAAAGCCTACTGCCTGAATGTCAAACTGGATGTTATGACATTCATCAGTGACAGCATATACTGAATAATAGGCAGGTTGGTTTTTATGCTTCAGTTCAATATTTATTTCAGTCTGTTCTTCAGGAGGATAACAGACCTGGCATAAGGCTCATTGCCAAAATGTCAAACTGGATGTTTTGACATTTACTACTGTAAGCTGATACTGAAGTATAGACTGGTTGGTCTTTTACAATACAACATTTAGCACAACCTATTTTCAGGAAAATAACAGACTTAGCATATGGTATATGTTCTGGACGTCAAACTGAATGTTGTGACATTCATTCCTGACAGCATATGCTAAAGTGTAGGATGGTTAGTTTTTCTGTTTCAGTATTTTTCTCAGGCTATTTTTCAGGAATCCAACAGCTAAGCTAAAATCCAGGAAACTAACAACTGAGCTACCATTAATGAACCTAACAAATAGCCTATTTGTTAACACCCTAATATGTGGAAATTAGGTTAACTTGCTTAAACTTAATTTTAGGAAATACAAGTACAAGGCCGAAGTGCTGCAATATAAAAGGATGGCAATCCTTCTTTTAAAACTCAGGGATTTTTAAGCGTGAATCATTCTTGTACCATTGTTCTTCATTGTTGTATTTTATGTGTGTCTTGTATTAGGTGTATCTTGTGAGCCAAGCAATTATCACTTAGATGACTGCATTGGACTAGGGTGTTCATTGAATTGTAAGTGTTATGTCACTCGAAGCTTTTAAGCGTTAGTGCTGTGTATCTTGATTAAAGCTGTTAAGCACAATCAAGAGTTGTTTGAAGTATAACTTCACCATTAACTTTAATCTAATTAAAGGTTGTATTCACTGAGGTGATTGACGGGGAGAGAGTAGGAACTCTGGTCTTAGTTTAAGATTGAAATTGCATTGGGTAGGTATTAAGTGATAGGATTAAGCAGGTGGTTTAAGGCCTGAATTAATACTGCTAATAGTGGATTTCCTCCCTGGCTTGGTAGCCCCCATACGTAGGTGTGTGTGACACCGAACTGGGTAAACAATTCCTTGTGTTATTTACTGCACTTTAATTTTAAGTTCTGCATAATTCTTGTCTGCGCAGAATTGGATGTCATAACATCCCGTGTGACATCGAAAGTCTGTTAACTAGAATTTTAGTGTGAAACATCTGAGGTTCCCTAAGAAGTTAACCCTTCAGGTATATCTAGACATCAGTTGTGATTCAGTTCCTCGGCGGAGTGTTTGATCCTAGGTGGAGCCTCTTTCTTTATGCCCAGCTGGGTTGGTTGATTCAGACACCCTGCGATATTTTCCTTGTTCCCAACATAGTTTCGGCCTTCCTCAGCGGAGTTCGTGTTTCCTCAGCAGACGGATCTTCATCGAAGATGTTTAATCTTCCCCAGTAAATCGCTTTGGTGTCCCCACCAATCGCCATTTATCTTTGCTCCCCATTCAGAGTTTTCTCCTGGTTTCTAAGCAGCTTTTTGTTGATTTGTTTCTCTGTAGGGTTGTCTCCCATTTTATGGTGTTGACCTAAAATTCCCCACAGATTGAATGTTCCGTCCGCAGCAGATCACTTCCTTCCTCAGCTAGGGTTGAGCCCTTTGGGATGTTGATCTCTCTGTTCTTTGGCTGTTGTCTCCATATGTTGTGGATTGGCCGCGGATTGTATCGATGGTTCAATTTCTTTGCGACACCTCTGTATCCTTTATGATCGTTTTGTCAGCATAATCATCATATATACATATACATATATATCCATGTAATTTCATAATTTGCATATCCTGCATTTTTGATTTGTTTGAGATTCTCATTCTCTATTATGGAGGTACTTTATCCCCATAACAAATCGGGTGTCTATCCTCCTTCAATTGTAGAGTGTCAGCCCCTTATGCAGAAAGACTTTAACCTTTCTCTATTTCCCCACTGAGTTTTTTTCCTCGTCAATGGCCATTATTTCAGTTTTCTCTCCAGCAAATTTTCTGGATGGAATTGCTCCCCTTGAGTTATATCCTCATTGGGTTAAGTCTTGATTGACCGTTTTCTTTCTAGCTCTTACCTAGATAGATATTTTGGTCCCCTAAGAGTCTATTACCCAGTAACTGGTAATATTCTTCTTAGTTTGCAGTTTGTTACTTCTTGCCCTATACCCAGCAAAAGTACCCTTTTTTCCCCTCAGTAGAATCCCCAGCGGATCTATTCCCCAGAAAGTATATCCTTGATATGTTCATCCTAACCGTTAACGGATATCTTTCCTTCCCCCGCAGTAGTTTATCCTTGATATGTTCACTCTAACCAGTGACGGATATTCTCACTTTTGGTATTCTACCCAGTAAAAAGGTTGTTGTAATCCCTATTTTGTTCCTCAGAGAGTTAATCCTTGATATGTTCATCTTAACCGATGGCAGGTTTCCTTCTCTTGTTGGTCTTCTACCGAGTAACCGGTAGTTGTAAATCCTACTTTTCCCTGTGCGGAGTCTATCCTTGATATGTTCACTTTAACTAGTGACGAATTTTCTCTCCTTTGGTATTTTATCTAGTAACTGATAGATGTAATCCCTATTTTTACTCCCCTTTTCAAGAGTCTATCCTTGATATTTTCATCTTAACCGGTGATGGATATTCTCTTTGATTGGTTTTCTACCCAGTAACCAGTAGTTGTAAATCCTACTTTGTCCCCTCGCAGAGATAATCCTTGATATGTTCATCTTAACCGGTGACGGATTTTCTCTATGACTGTTTTCTATCTAGTTTTCAATAGATGTAGTTCCTCCCTTTTTTTCTGTAGGTATATCCTTGATATGTTCATCCTAACCGATGACGGGTATTCTCCTTGGCATTTCCAGGCAAGTCTATCCTTGATATGTTCATCTTAACCGGTGACGGATTTTCTTCCCTGTTGAGTTTATCCTTGATATGTTCATCCTAACCGATGACGGATACTCTCAGCCTTGGTCTTCTTCCCAGTAATTGGTAGTTGTAAATCCTATTTTCTGCAGTTTTCCCCAGCAAGGCTATTCTTACCCAGTAACCGGTAATGAATCCTCCCTTCTGGCTTTTCCTCAGCGAGTCATCCTTGATATGTTCAGCTTAACCGATGACGGATGTTCTCTTTGTCAGATCTTTATTATCTCCTTACCTAGTAACAGGTAGTAGATAATAGATTTCTGCTCCTCCTGTGTTGAAGATTATCTTCCCCAGTTAAGTTGAGTGCGCATTTCCTTAGTGAAATCATTATTCCTCTGCACGAGTTGAGTATTTCAATTTTATCCTGACTTATTCATATCTGCTGCAGATGCTTGTTTCCCCGGCTGAGTCTTTCCATTTTATATGGATTTCCTCGAGTCCCCCCGTAGTTTTAAGTCGTAGCCTGGCCCAGGCATAACTTCTTTTTTCCCCTAGAGTCTTTGTCTCCCTAGTGTGTTTTCCTTACGGAATGCATTGTGCTCCTGCAGACTTTCGGTCTCTCTGATTTCTTTTTCCTTTGTGGCTATATTTCCCCACAAAGCATTAAGTTTTGCATTCATATAATATGCATCATGAGGTCTCTTAGGGACCAAAATTTGTTTCTCTATGTTGTTATTTAAGCCCATTCTACTGAGTCGACATGAAGATTTTAACCTTCAACTCCTCAGTTAGAATGTTCTTAAATAGGGGCAGCTGTAAGACCCCAATTTTGACCCTAACATCCCTCATGTAATTCCCTCATAAGCATTAACATTATGATCATACCTTGGCATCCTCCTCACCCCTTTTTCATTGGGTTTGTTTTAGGAGAGATCACCAAGCACTTTATGATTATATTATACTTATATTTCATCATTTTACTAACCAAAATACCAAAAATATGTCTTTGTATTTGCCTAGCTCTTTTGTAGGTAGGGCATGATCTCATTGATTCATCAAGATCACATATAGGGTTTAAGACCCTCATGAACAAAGAGCACAACCAATAATTGATTAAATAATGGTTATGAACATCATATGTGAGTCCCAATGTTCTCTGCATGTTATATTGATCAAGTTTTCTTCAAGAGTTTGAGGGTAATTTGCCTTGAAAACCCTAGTTTGACTAGGTATCTTGAGTAACTTCTCCAACAAGCTATCTCACCAATTGATCAAATTTATCAAGGGGCAATTCAAATTTCATCATCTTATGCATGTATGATCTACCATGATCCAAGAAAGTCAAGAGAATTGGAGATTAGGAAGTTGGTTGATGGTGGTTGGCCAAATGAATTCATCTGATCAAAACTGGGTCTCCCTAGACCCTATCTCCTACAATTTTCACCATATGAAAATGATTCCAAGAGAAAACGTACTCTAAATGACATTCTAAACAACTTTCATGTTGAGACCTAGATCTAGTTTTGCTTGGAAAATCATTTTCTATGTTTAAACATTATAGGTCATTTTGTCTAAACCCTAATTTGAAAGTCAACTTCCCAAGGCCATAACTTGCTCAATTTTTATGATATGGAATATTTCCCAGTTTCACTATCAAATTCAATGTTTCTACTTCAACTTTTATGTTTGGAGTCGGAGCAAATTCAACTTTTTTGAGCATGTGATATGAGGTTACGTTATAGGTCACTTTTGACCTATACCATTGATCAAGTGATTTTTCCAAACTTCAAAAATGCATAACTCTATCATTTCAAATCCAAATGACATGAAATTGGTGACCATGTTAAAGGCCTTTGATAGAGCTACAACTTTGATGAATACACTTTTCTCATTTGAAGCTCCTATAAAATGTTAAGTAAGGTGGAATATTGAGACATATGGCTTGACACTTAGAAAAATTTGATATGTCAAAAATTTCCAAACTTCCACCTCAAATTTCTCCAAGTTCCAAGCCCCAAATTAAAATGTGTTGAACATGAAAGTTGTTCCTCTTGATCTCACCTTTCCAAAGAGCTCAAATTAATTCATTTTGGACATGAAATGCATAGACTGCACATGGCTTAAACAGGGTGACATCACTTGGCAAGCATCAAGCTTCAAACATCAATGTGCATTTTCCTTGCAATCCAAGGTTACTTCAAACCATCTGATATTCAATTATGGACCTCAAGCTATCATTTCATAGGCCTATGCGCGCCCTTGCACAATTGAATCATCATTTGCCGAAATTGGAAAGTGAAAGTGAGTGTGCAATTATCAACCAATTCAGCTATAAATAGAGCTTCTATTGCTCATAATTTGATACACATTGGCGCCAGCTTTGATCCCCATTTCAAACCCTCACTTCTCAAAGGATAAGCCTGATAAATTCTTTCGGATTTGAGCTTGAATCTCCACTATTTTGGAATTCAATTCTCCAGGAATCCATTGCATTCTAACTATTCAATCCTTCTCCTGCAAGCAAGTGGAGTGAGACCAAGCACAAGCAAGATCAAGATCCATCGAATTCGGACCTACATTGAAGGTATTTTCCAGAAATTTTAAACTCTTCGATTCTCTTAAACTCTTTCTCAATTCTATTGATTCTTTGGTTGTCTGGAGTCCTACCAATGTAGGCAAGAAGATAGAGTTGCTCTGAGGTCAAATTGAAGCAACTCAGTTCATGTACCTCAAATTTCAATTCCACATATCCCTCAATATATTTGGAATTGGAATTCGAGCTCAGTGCCATTTTTCTTTAAGATCATGTCCTTGTTTTTCTTTTTGGTGATGGTTCATGATGGACCAGTCCGGTGAGGTCTACCAGAGAAGATGACGGGAGCTTTGGCTCCGTCGATGAGTTGGCTTGCATTTGAACCACATGATCCATCCCTCACGTTTTAATCTCGATCATTGGTGTTGATTACCATATTTGTCACGCGCTGACTAAGGTCCATGGTGGATAGCGTGCTTTGGACCATCTGATTTGCCACCTCAATTAATGAGGGAGATCTGATGGTCCACGTAATTTAGACTTTTTGGATTTTAATTTTAATTGCATTTTCTTCAATAATTCATATTAAATTCATTATTGATCCAAAAAATATGGGACTTTCACCAAAAAAATTCAAATATTTTTCTCTTTCATATTCTGAATCAGAATTATTTTTTGGAACATTATTGATATTTTTCATAAATTAATTGATTTTGAATTTATTTTTAATTGTTTAAAAATATTTTTAAATGTCCAAACATTATGGATTTTTTTCTCCAAGGTCCTTTGACCTTGTTTGACCTATGATAAATCTCATGGCCATTTCTTTGGCGTTTTGATGAGATTTTAGGAATTGGACAAAACATATTTGATTTAAATGCACTATTTTATTATTTTTAATTGAGTAAATGCCAATTTAATTTTGTTGACCATTTGTATTGACTTGTTTGAGTTTGCTTATTATTGTTAGGCCTTGGTCAAGGTTGATTTGACTTTGTCAAGTTAATATCATTGGATTTAGGGGATTGATGGAATGTACATTCCATCTCCCAAAATGGATTTAGGGGATTTGGTAAAAGTCCTCCTTTGACCAATTTGTGATCTCATTCATCCCCTTCCCACTTCATCTCATTCCTCTTATTCATTCATTCATTTCCATTTGGCATATGACATCTCAAAGTCCTAATGCTAGTTGATTGAAAGATTAACATGAGTATGGATGAGATTAGGCCATACCTTTTGCATATTTTTTGTGTGTGGTATGTTTCATGAGCATAGTTCATAATACTATGTCTCCAACATGCATTAACACCAAAATTATATTGCCCGACCTCAAATAGTTGTGGCTTCTACATAAGTCCAATTACGATTGCTTAACATAGTGCTAAATTTGTGACATAAAAGGCATAAGCATTCTAGTTAGTGAGATTGTAAGTCTCCCCTCTTTCATGGTATTGTGTGGAAACTTGGCCTTCTTTCCTTCCTTTGGAAGATGTTTTGGTTCAAGGATCCATTTGGACCATATTATGGGATATATTTTGTTTGTGTATACTTTACTTATTTGTGTGGTCTTTGACCATTAATGTACATAATAACAACAAAAACCCTAACGAACTTTTGTGTGGACTGTTGGCTTGATCTTTGACAAATGGACTTAGAATCTTGGAAATCTTCCTAGGCTAATGGACTTGGCCAATGCTAACTTGTTGAAGAACCAAGTGCTTGAAATTTTGAAATTTATCTGATACATCATTCAAGATCTCTCCAAGTTCATCTGCAACATGATTATTGTGTAGCTGTTATTTTGAACCTGTGACTTGTGGAATCCATCTGCGACATGGGCTACTTAGAGGAAGATCATGAAGTGGATAAGAGTGGATGAAGTCATATTTATTTGATGCCTTTGCTATTCAAGATTGATATAATTGTGCATTTGTGTGTTGTTTGATTCTAAAAGTCCAAGGGAATTCTTGGTTTCTATTGACATACTTGTCTATTGGATTGCTACCCATTTAGTCAGATCTTTTCAACTCTAAACTTTTAAATTTTATGCATAGGATAGTCTCTTCATCTTCTACTCATTTCTTTAATTTCAAAACCTCTCCCTCCATTTTCAAAATCTTCTTTGTGTGAACTACCTTTGTTCTAAACTTTGACCACTTTTGCAAAAAGATAGAAACTTTGGCCTTATGCCATTGCCTTTTCAAACTTATTTTCTCAAATCAAACTTGTAAGTAAACTTAACTATACTTGACTTAAACTTTCAAAAAATCCAAAAAGAACTAACCCATTCAAACCATTTTTAGGCCTTTGTGCCTCTCAAACTTAATTTTGTTAAAAGCAATGCATCCACTTTGAAATTTGTATCACGAACTACGAGGTTTTGATCCCTCATTTTTATGTTGGTACGTAGGCACAAGACCGAAGGTCTTGTCAAACACAAAATTATAATTATTGAGTTCTTTTCTCATCCCCCCTTTCTATTTGTTTGTAAACATCATTTTGTACAAAATACATATGCACACAAAAAGGGCTCCCTAGGAGTACCTAGGACACTTTAGGTGCTAACACCTTCCCTCTGTGTAATCAACCCCCTTACTTGTGATCTCTGATTTTTATTAGTTTTATTTGAAAACTTCTTACTTCTTGGGTTTTATTCGTACTGTTTCCCTTTTTCCTTGGAAACAATAAAAGCGCGGTAATGACTCTTGTTAATTGATCTCTAGCTTGTCAATAGCTTGATGATCATGAATTTCCCGCTACAATAATCTTAAATTGGTTGGTGAGCCAAGTGGTCAGCCAAGATACTACCTTTGATCGCTTTCTGAGGTCGGAATTCAATATCATACTCTAATAACAACATCTGCCAACGGGAAATCCTCCTAGTTAAGCAGACTTCTCAAATATATACTTGATTGGATCCATTTTGGATATCAACCAAGTGGTATGATTCAATATATATATTGACGCATACGCTTAGCAGCCCAAGCCAATGTGCAACAAGTCTTCTCAACCATAGAATACTGAGTCTCACAGTCGGTAAACTTCTTACTAGGGTAGTAAATTGAAAATTCTATTTTTCAAATCTCATCTTTCTGACCTAGAACACAACCCATACTATCTTCAGCACAGTCAAATACATGATCAATGGTACTCCTTCAACAGGTGGAAAAAAATCGGAGGTTCAAGTAAATATTCCTTGATACTATCAAAAGGTTTCTGGCAGTCTTCGGTCCAATCACAAGACTGATCTTTCCGAAGAAGCTTGAATATAGGCGCACATGTGGCAGTCATGTGTTAAATGAATCTTGAGATGTAATTCAAGCGGCCGAGAAACCCTCTGACTTGCTTCTCAATTTTGGGCGCATGCATCTCTTGTATTGCTTTGACCTTGGCAGGATCAACCTCAATACCCTTCTTGCTGACAATAATGCCAAACAACTTACCAGAACGAACACCAAAAGTACACTTATTGGGATTCAAGCGGAGTTTATACTTCCTCAAACGCTGAAATAACTTCAACAAATGCTCAACATGTTCCTCTTCATCAATCGATTTAGCAATCATGTCGTCGACATAAACTTCAATCTCTTTATGCATCATATCATGAAAAAGAGTAGTCATTTCTCTTTGGTAAGTTGCACCAGCATTCTTTAAACCAAAAGGCATCACTCTATAACAGAATGTTCCCTAAGGTGTAATGAACGTGGTCTTCTCCATATCATCGGGTGCCATCTTGATCTGATTATATCCGGAGAATCCATCCATAAACGAAAAGACTTTGAATTTAGCAGTATTGTCTACCAACATATCAATATGTGGCAGAGGGAAATCATCTTTCGGACTGGCTTTATTCAAATCTCAATAGTCAACACACATGCAGACTTTTCCATCTTTCTTCAGCACATGCACAATATTGGCCACCCATTGCGGATACTCAGCGGTCACAAGGAAACCGGCGTCAATCTGCTTCTGCACTTCCTCTTTGATCTTCACTATGATATTAGGATGCGTTCTTCTCAATTTCTGCTTGATTGGCGGGCATTCTGGCTTCAACGGCAATCTATGCTCCACAATCTCAAAATCCAACCCAGGCATGTCTTGATAGGACCAAGCAAACACATATGAATACTCTCGAAGAAGATCAATCAAACTCTTCTTAACATATGGGCACAAGCGAGACCCAATCTTGACTTCCTTCACATCATCCTCGAAACCCAAGTTAACTAACTTAATCTGCTCTTCGAACGGCTGGATGGCTTTCTCATCGTGCTCAAGAAGACGAGATAATCTATCACTTACTTCTTCATCACTTTCCTCCTCTGCCTCAAACACAGGGAATTCAAAATTTTGAGAAGGAGAAGGATCATTGTATTCAATGGGGTTAGGAACCAACCTACATAATGATTTGATATTTTGATTTTAGAGAAGTGAATTTGTGACCAAATATTATGCAGATGGACAATTATTTTATTTATTTATGTTTTTTGTGATTACCATTTTCAAAATAAAGCAAAAAGTAAAAACAAACATCATAGATGTGGATGGATAGAATTAATTTTATTAATGATCAATTTGAAAATGGCCAAACAATGTTCGCTTCTCCCTTAGGCATAGGAGAAGGATTTTGAAAACATATAAAAGCAATTACTTAGATCGATGCAAAATAATAGGAACATCAACAACAATCCAATTGTTGCAAGCCTTTCCATGCGTCACAAAATTGGTGCAGTCTTCCTCTTCGTCATCCCCTAGCACGGCAGCTAAGTGTTATTCATTGCCATGAATGAACCCTCAGCTACGGAATCTAAGTTTTGCATATCTTCAAACCTTGCAGTTGATGAACCTCGATGAAAACCTAGACATGTTCTGCCTTTGTTGTCGGAGACCTCTACCATGCGCCCCCACTGATCAACATTGCCTTCTTCTACAATTTTCTTTGCATCTTTCAATGAGGACATAGGTTCCCCAACTCTCTTTTCAGCAGCAATAGATAAGGCTTGGAACGGAGTTCCAACCTCATCCCTAACTTCAACATAAGAGAAAGATGATAAGTGGCTAACCAACAACGCCTTTTCCCCGCCAACAATTACAAGCTTTCCATTTTTCACAATTTTGAGCTTCTGATGCAATGTGGAGGTAACAGCTCCCGCCTGATGGATCCATGGCCTTCCCAACAAGCAACTGTAGGCCGGGTGGATATCCATTACTTGTAAAGTAATCTGGAAGTCACTCGGACCTATCTTAACTGGAAGGTCCACTTCACCTATCACTATTTTGCGTGAACCGTCAAAAGCTTTGACGATTACACCGTTATACCTCATATACGCTCGTTGATATGATAGCTTTGACAATGTTGACTTTGACAGTATGTTCAACGAAGACCCGGTGTCAACAAGCACATTGACAAAGCATCATCTTTGCAGTTCATAGAGATATGCAAAGCCAAGTTATGATTTTTTCCCTCCTTAGGGAGTTTTTCATCATAAAAGCTGAGATTGTTGCAGGAAGTGATGTTAGCCACAATATGATCAAATTGATCCACTGTAACATCATGTTCCACAAAAGCTTGCTCCAGAACTTTCTGCAGTGATTATCTGTGCGCTTCTGAGTTCATGAGCAGAGACAACACTGAGATCATTGAGGGGTTTTGGAGCAGCTGCTCCACTACATTAAACTCACTTCTATTGATCAATCGAAGTACCTCATAACCAACGGCGATACCGATCTATTGCTGACATTGTTACTGTTGCTGATGTCATATCAAATTACCAATCTCTCTGGCTGCTTAAAAATGGGCACTATGATATTGACATCTTCATCTACATGACGGGAATGAACAATCTGAATCATGCCTTCATCCATCAGTCGCTGGATGTCCCTTTTCATAACTTCACAACCCTTTAAATTAACACTGCAAACAACATAACCCTCGTGGTCATGCTCACAATCACTTACCAAGCAAATGTCCTTATGCATCTGCACTAAGGACCTCCGGATAAAATGAACATCAAAAACCTTAAACTCGCCAAGACAACCATCCACCATATTAACAGAAGAATTTCCATGAGCGGGTAATGGATTTGCTTTCACGTTTGGTGCACAGTCCTCAAAGGACACCATTCCACTCTTCATCAGCTTCTGAACCTCATACTTGAGTGGATAGCAATTTTCTATATCATGTCCGGGTGCCCCTTGATGAAAAGAACAATGGAGTTCAGGTTTATACCACCACGAAAGTGGTTCTGGAATTTGTGGCAGGTTTCTTGGTTGGATTAGGTTCTTGAGAACCAAAGATGGATAGAGTTTTGTGTAAGACATAGGAATTGGGTCAAAAGAGACCTTCTTCCTCTCCAAGTTTTGTTGATGATAATTATTGGTATTGTTTTTGTTGTAGTTATTTGCTCGTTGTTACGTTGTTGTTGTTAACGTGGTTGTTGTTAAATTGGTGTTGATTGAATATTAGAGAATATAGGGATAACTGAAGATACTTGATGATGATGCTGACTGGGTGGTTGACTCTTCCTGATCTGAGGCCTTCTCTTCCTCCCACTGATTACTGCATTTGTTTCGTTGTCCTTCTTCTTCCCCAAGCTACTGACATACCTCTTACTTGACAATGCTTCATCTTTTGACAAATGTCCCTCACAGACACCTTCCTCAAGCCTCATCCCCATGTTTACCATTTCGGTAAAGTCACTGGGGGCACTAGCAATCATATGTTCATAATAAAATGAACTTAGGGTTTTCAGAAAGATCTTTGTCATCTCTTTTTCCTCCAAAGGAGGAGTGATCTGAGCAACCAATTCCCTCCATCTTTGTGCGTACTCTTTGAATGTCTCTTTATCCTTCTGAGACATAGACCTCAGTTGGTCTCTACCAGGCGCCATATCCACATTGTACTTATATTGCTTGATAAAAGCCTCCCCCAAGTCGTTGAAAGTGCGAACGCTTGCACTGTCCAACCCCATGTACCAACGGAGCGCAACACCGGTCAAACTGTCTTGGAAGTAGTGAATTATTTGTTGATAATTGTCAGTTTGGGTAGACATCTTACGTGCATACATCACTAGATGACTGAATGGACATGTGTTCCCTTTATACTTTTCAAAGTCAGGCACTTTGAACTTCACCGGGATCTCCACATTTGGCACTAAAGATAACTCAACACCACTTTTCCCAAACAAATCCTTACCTCTTAGTGTCTTCAATTCCTCGCGTAGCTCAAGAAACTGATCCTTCACTTCATCCATTTTCTCGTAAACATCCGGACCCTTAGATGGCTCAGAGTGATAAATTGTGTTCTCTACACGAGGTAAGGTGTGCATAACAGGAGGTGGCACAGACATGACCGGGCTAGATGCCGAAATGGAAGAAAAGGTAGGCGCAAAGCATTCAGGCATGAAGTTCGGCGGCATTCCCTACCGGAATACGGAAGACATGGTAGGCGTGAAATGAGCGGTAGTAGCAGGCATGGTAGAGGTAGCCACCTCTGAAATAGCAGTCCTCTAAGGAGGAGTTGCGGGCGCTGGAGAAGATTGACTCTGGGAGGCTAGCACTGACTCCATCATGGCAGTCAATCGGGCTATCTCGTCCTTCAGTTCTCTATTCTCTTGCTCCAAATGTTCCATGATTCTCAGATGATTGGCGCGAGTGTTGTACCAATGAGTCAACTTGGCTGAAGCACAGAAGAAACACCAATGAGATATCTGGCGAAAGAGAAACATGCTTATGCAAATGATGCATGAAATGCAATGCTTGTTTTTATTTTTTTATTTTCAAGGAACTTACTATATCATTTACAAATATATATATGATTGAAACAATTTTATATGACTAAAAATATCTTTTTATTTTTATAAATTGGAAGGATTACACTGAGTAAAATTTCAGAAACCAAAATAAAAATACAAGAGAAAAGGAGACTAGTCATCCTAAGGATCCCTAACAACGTTAGAGGTTCTGGCTGCAGGCACGAAAGAAGCCTTCATCTGAGTCTTCTCGAGGACAAGCTGATCAATAATCTTCTTCCAAGCAACGGAAGGTTGTGGCATGGTAGAGGATGAAACCTATGGCTCTCTATATCTCTTCGTCACTTGGTCTTCAAGTAGCTCAATAAGTGCATCTTTGTCCTTAGACTCCAACTGCAACTCTTCATGATTTTTGCTTAAAGCACGGAAACACTCTTCCCACATATCCTTCTCTTGCTTCATCTTGGCGAGTGCATCTTCTAACCACAACCATAGACATAGGTCTTTCACAAGGATAAGGCATCTTCAACTCCAAAGCTCTCTTCTTCACCCAAAGAGTGTAAGCTTCCAAAGCTACACAATTGCGCGGACCAAGCTTGGATCTTCCTTTCCTATGCATATTATTCCAAGCATCCACAATCTTTTGCTTCAAATATTGGGGATCTTTACCCTCTTGATAGAAAAGACCTTCTAACAAAGTGTTATTAGGTTTGTCTCTCAAGGGGAACTCAAGTTGGCGACGAGCCAAAGCAGGGTTGTAGTTAATTACTCCTTGTGTACCAATGAGAGGTACATTAGAGAATCACCACAAATATCAATAATGTCAAAACTGCCCAAAGAAGGATTATACCAAACTATATCATCATTAGTATGAGACATAAGTCTTTGAGACCACCGTAGACATTGTTTGTTCTCCACAAAAGTAGGCGTCTGAGACAAGTGCAAAATAAACCACTCGTACAGAAGAGGAATGCAACAGACAATGGTTCCACCACCCTTAGAATTCCTTAGATGCAAAGAGAAATACATATCACCCAACAAAGTAGGCACAGGATTCCCAATCAAGAAAAGTCTAATGGCGTTAACATCAACAAAACCATCAATGTTAGGGAAAAAAGCTAATCCATAAATGAACAACACAAAGATTGCTTGAAAAGCATCCACACTACCGGCTTGAGAAAAAGCAGTATCTTCCTTGATAAGGAACTCAGATGGCAACCCAAACAATCCTCCTTTCTTCACCTAATGAGCCTCTATCTCAGACTTCTTCAAGTGAAGAGCTTAAGCAATAAGATGAGATCTGGGAATCTCTTCCAACCCACTAAATGGCACTCTACTAGACCAGGTATCCCCAAGAGATGAGAATACTTGTCCAATGTAGGCATAAGCTGAAAATCTGGGAAAGTGAAACAACGGTAGAGAGGATCATAGAACTGCACTAGTACTCTCAAAAGTCCTTCAACCGCTTCAGCATACAAGATAGACAAAAGCTTCCCATGACGTTGTTTGAAGTCCAAGGGATCTAATACGAAAGATGCTAGCTTCCTTAACTCTTTCAAGTTGGGACATTTGAAACTGTACTTCTTAGTGTTCCTTCGTCGATAATCCATGGTCATAAAATATTTGCAAACAATACCTCAGTTCCTTGAAATTTTCGTGTGATGAATGTTATGATGCGTATCAATGCATGAATGCAACAATCACAAATAAGGGATCACACACAAGGCAAACAAAGGTCAAGGGATGAATCAAGTCATTGTCAAGATCAATCATCCATTTTGGTGGATTATGGTTTACACCTTATTAACACTCAAGTTCCATTAATATTGACAAGACTTGATTGGATCAACCAAGAATCAAGGGTTTGTTGTAAGTCACGAGCATAGAGTCTGGGTAAGAACCACCCCAAAGGGGTGAACTAAGGATAAGAACCTGTAGATCATGTTCTAAAAAGTTCCCAGAGTCTTAATTCCATCTATCGAATATTACGGGTTAAGATGACTGACTCATCCACCCATAATATTCTCAAGAGAAACTCGTCTGAGTGTAGTATCACGTAACAACTGTTATCAAGTCTACACTTGAACAATCTTCACACTAGGTCCTAAATAGGCCAAGAGGGGGTAAATATTCTACGGTCCTCAACTTCTTAGACCCAAATTAGAGATAGTAATGCCTAACCATAAATACTTGTGTGACATTTCCAAATCTAAAAGGATCTCCACTGAGCAGATGGATCTCAAGCTAACTTGTTAACGACTACTCCACACTAGTCGAACATGACTATACCATCCTCCTATCTTAATTGCACTCAAGTTCGGGTTAGAACTTATCTCACAACTCAGAGATCACCAAGCACAAAAAACAGATTATATCACACAAATATACATACATCACATATATACAGTTATATACACACAAAAGAGTAGGCTAAACCCACTGGAGACTACTCCCCAGCAGAGTCGCCACTTAATTTCTTTAGCGGTAAATTCATGATCATCAAGTTATGGATAAGCTAAACATCAAATAACAAGAGTCGCCACCGCGCTTTTATTTTTTCCAAGGGAAAAGGGAAAAGTACGAACATATCACAAAAGTAAGAAGTTTTCAAATCAAAACTAATAAAATGCCAGAGATTACGAGTAAGGGGGTTGGTTAAACGGAGAGAAGGAGTTAGCACCCAAAGTGTCCTAGGTACTCCTAGGGAGCCTTTTTTTGTGTGCATATGTATTTTGTACAAAATGATGTTTACAAACAAATAGAGTGAGGGGATGAGAAAATAATTCATTAATTATATTTTTGTGTTTGACAAGACCCTCGGACTTGTGCCTACGTACCAACATAAAAATGAGGGATCAAAACCTCGTAGTTCGTGATACAAATTTCAAAGTGGATGCATTTCTTTTAACAAAATTAAGTTTGAAAGGCAGAAAGGCCTGAAAATGGTTTGAATGAGTTAGTTCTTTTTTGGCTATTGAAAGTTTAGGTCAAGTATAGTTAAGTCTATTTACAAATTTGATTAAGAAAAGAAGTTTGAAAATGCAATGGCATAAGGCCAAAGTTTCTAGTTTGCAAAGTGGCCAAAAAATTTTTAAAACTAACAATTTCAAACAATGAAGTTTTTTTTAAAAGGAGGGAGAGATTTTGAAATTAAAGAAACGGGGAGGAGATGAAGAGACTAATCCTATGCACAAAATTAAAAGTTAAGAGTTGAAAAGATCTGACCAATGGGTAGCAATCCAATAGACAAGAGTGTCTTATAGAAACCCAAATTTCCTTTGGACATTGAAAAATCAAGCAACTTACAAATGCGCAAATATATCTTGAAGAGCAAGGCATCAAATAAAGATAGCCACATCCAAGCTTAGCCACTCCATGATCTTCTTCAAATTAAGCCCATGTAACAGATGAATTCCATAAGTCACAGGTTCAAAATAACAGCTTCGCAATGATCATGTTGCAGATGAACTCAAAGGGATCTTGAATGATGTATCAGATTAAGTTTCATATTGCAATCACTTGGTTTCACAAAAGTTGGCATTGGCCAAGTCCTTTAGCATAAGGAGGTTGCCTAAATTCTAAGTCCAATTTGTCCAAGATCAAGTCAACAGTCCACACAAAAGTTTTTTAGGATGTTTTGTTCTTATTATGTACAATAATGATCCAAGACCACACAAACAAACAAAATATACACAAGCAAGATATATCACACAATATGGTCCAAATGGACAAAGGGAAAATGACATTAACATAAACAATTAGAATGGTACGAATAATGACAAATGAATAGAACTTAAAAATTAAAGTGCATTAAAATAAAGGACTTGAAATTAAATGTTAGTTGTTAATGAGTTAGAAGTTAATATTGTTTTGCTTTTGCTCTTTATTTTAAGTCATTCTTTGGAGAACACTTAACCCACTTATCACAAGCATGGATCCTTGAGCCAAGACATCTTCCAAAGGAAGGAAAAAAGGCCAAGTTTCCATACAATACCATGAAAGAGGGGAGACTTACAATCTCACTAACTAGAATGATATGCCTTTTGTATCAAAAATTTAGTGCTATGTTAAGCAATCATATTGGACTTATGTAGAAGTCACAACTATTTGAGGTCGGGCAATAGAATTTTGGTGTTAATGCATGTTAGAGACACAGTATAATGGACTATGCTCATGAAACATACCACACACAAAAATAATATGCAAAAGAGGTAACCTAATCTCATCCATACTTATGTTGATTTTGCAATCAACTAGCCTTACGACTTAGAGATATCATAGGCAAAATGAGATGAATGCATAAAGAATGGGAATGAGATGAAGAGGGAAGGGAATGGATCAAAACTCAAATTGGTCAAAGGAGGACTTTTACCAAATTAATATCATTCATTCATTTTGGGAGATGGAATGTACATTCCATCAATCCCCTAAATCCAATGATATTAACTTAACAAAGTCAAATCAACCTTGACCAAGGCCCAACAACATGAGTCAAACATACACAAAACATCACAATAGGTCAACACAATCATTTGGCATTTATTCAAATTAAAAAGATACTAAAATAAGGCATTTAAATTAAATATGGTTTGTCAAGTTCCTAAAACCTCATCAAAACACCAAAGAAATAGCCATGAGATTTATCATAGGTCAAACAAGGTCAAAGGACCTTGGAGAAAATTTTTGAGAATTTTTAAAGACTTAAAATATTTTTAAACAATTAACAATATTCACAAAATCAATTAAATCATGAAAAATATTAATATTGGTCCAAAAAATAATTTTAATTCAAAATATGAAAGAGGAAATTATTTGAATTTTTTTAGTGAAACTCTCATATTTTTTGGATCAATATTAAAATTAATATGAATTAATTAAAATCAAAGGAATAAAAATTAAAATCAAAAAATCAAAAAAAACGTGGACCACTTGATCTCCCTCATTAATTGAGGTGGTAGATCAAGTGGTCTGAAACGCGTGTTCCCCCAAACACACGAGTCAGCGAGTTGTACCAAGGGTAATCACAATGAGCGCTCAGGATTAAAATATTTTGAAAGGATCTTGTGGCTGGGTGACGTGCCAACGCACCGCCGGAGCCAGAGCTCCAGTCTTCTTCTCCGGTGGACCTCACCAGACTCGTCCACCCTCAACCATCACCAAAATAAAAAAAGAGGACATGATCTGAAAGAAAAAATAGCGTAAAGCACGAATCTGACCTCAATTTTAACTAACTCTACATATATAGAAAGATATGGGGAGTTGAATTTTGAGGTGTGTCAACTGAGTTACTTGGATTTGATCTCTAAGCAACTCAATCTTCTTGCCTACATTGGTAGTGAAGGAGAATTGCCATCCAAGGCGCATATAATTTAAAAATTTCTCCATTTAGTGCTCCTTACAAATGGGCATGATCAGTGATTGAATTGTTACCTCTTGTGGCGATCACGAACGTTGAACGATGACAACGTCTCTACTCAGTCCACACGATCGGATTCCTTCAATCTCAGTGTTAGCTGCCACGAATGAAGGCTTTGAGTGAGAGAGAGAGAGAGAAACGAAATTGCAAGTCTCTGTTACAATGCTTCTACCCAAGGGTTCTATTTATAGAACCACTTGTGTGGGCTTTAAGCTAAAAAGCCCACTTACGTGTATTTTGGCCCATATCTTATAATATGCCAAAATCACGTAAGTATTTGGTACCTGACCATATTTCGTATTCTACTGAAGTACACCGTACCTTACGATGTTCTATAATTCACTTAAGGAAACCGTACATTACAGTATTCCTTAATTACTCTATCTCTCATCAATCAGTCCTTTGTGTGTGACCCTATAGGTTTTCCCGGCGTTGACAATAATATTAAATCACGTATTTAATATAATAAATAGTGAGCGGTATCTAGCAACACATCACTGCTACCCAAGACACGAAAATGTCATGTGATCTGACAAGTCCTTCCGTGATAATAATTATCTGTATATTTACCCTTTTGCACTTATGTCTATATTGAACACAAGGCATAGACTGTGTCATCCTTGTCCAGTTCAATATTGGGCCCATAGACATTTATCCTATTACGCAGGATGGGCAAATTCCATCTAGGTCACTCATGTCCCTCAGCATGCTTCGTGGAGTACCCATCAACTGTCTTTATGGTTATCTCGTTACGGACAACGTTGGATCAGCAATAAAGCACTCGACTCTACATCTAGGGTCCATAGTGGTTTCAGGTCGAAGAGTGGTATACACCATTACCACCATGAGAATAACTTATGACACTTTGCATAACTTTCTATATAGTATTCTCATAGCGGGTCAATCCGGTATAAATATTACTCTTAATATTCATACCTATGTTTAAGACTTGATAACTCTTTATCCATGATCCATGAGATGTGATCATCAGTCTACAAACGTAATAGTCTTAATGCTTTAATGTTATCCCACTTCACAATAAAGCTCTACTACGGATACTTTAAGAATAGTGTCCCTATGTTTAATGTGGTCTCATGATCAACTCACACTTGATACATTAAATGGACTATCTATTCTAGGGACTTTATTAAACAACCATAATTAAGAAAAAGCCTTTTATTATTAATAAATAATTCGATACAAGTACCAAAAGTATTGGCCTCTAGGGCTTACACCAACAATCTCCCACTAGCACTAGAGCCAATCAGGCATACCCCTAATGCCCATTGATCTAGTATGGCCATCATGCTTCTGCTGCGCAAGAGGCTTTATCAGTGGGTCAACGATATTGTCAACTGTAGGTACTCTACATATTTTCACATCTCCTCTATCTATTATCTCTCGAATGAGGTGATAACGCCTAAGTATGTGTTTGGATCGTTGGTGAGATCTAGGCTCCTTAGCTTGTGCGATAGCACCATTGTTATCACAATAGAGACCAATGGGATCCACAATGATAGGAACTACGTCAAGTTCACTAATGAACTTTTTGATCCAAACAACTTCATTTGCTGCACTTGAGGCAACAATATACTCGGCCTCGGTTGTAGAATCAACAACTGTATCTTGCTTTGAACTTTTCCAGCTCACAGCGCCATCGTTTAAGCAAAACACATAACCAGACTGCGATCTAAAGTCATCCTTATCTGTCTGGAAGCTGGCATTGGTGTATCCGATTACAGCCAACTCTTCCTGACCTCCATATATCAAGAATGAGTCCTTAGTCCTTCTCAAGTACTTAAGGATATTCTTGACACCTACCCAATGGGCATCACCAGGATCAGATTGGTACTTACTCGTTGCACTTAAAGCATACGAGACATCTGGTCGAGTACATAGCATAGCATACATGATAGATCCTATTGTAGATGCATATGGAATCTTATTCATATGATCCCTTTCTTCCTTAGCTGAAGGGGATTGTGTTTTCGATAGACACAAGCCATGTTGCATAGGTATGAATCCTTTCTTGGAATCATGCATATTAAAGCGTCTCAGCACTTTGTCTATGTATGTACTCTGACTTAGGCCAAGCAGTTTTTGTGATCTATCTCTATAGATTCTGATTCCTAATATATAGGCTGCTTCACCTAGGTCCTTCATAGAAAAGCATTTCCCCAACCAAGACTTTACTTGTTGCAGGGTAGGGACATCGTTTCCAATGAGTAATATGTCATCTACATAAAATACTAGGAAAACGATCATGCTCCCACTAACCTTCTTGTAGACACAAGGCTCATCTTCGTTCTTGATGAATCCATATTGTTTTACCGTTTCATCAAAACGAAGATTCCAGCTTCTGGAAGCTTGCTTCAATCCATAGATTGATCTTTGTAGCTTACATATCCTTTGGGCTTCCTCTGGTATGTCAAATCCTTCTGGTTGTGTCATGTACACATCCTCATGAAGATTCCCATTAAGGAAAGAAGTTTTGACATCCATCTGCCATATTTCATAATCATGATATGCAGCGATAACAAGTAAAATCGGAACAGATTTAAGCATTGCAACTGGTGAAAAGGTTTCATCATAGTCAACCCCATGAATTTGTTTATATCCTTTTGCAACCAGTCTTGTCTTATAGGTATGTACCTTACCATCCATGTCAGTCTTCTTTTTGAAGACCCACTTGCATCCTATAGGGTTAACTCCTACAGGAGGCTCGACCAAGGTCTAAACTTGGTTTGTGTACATGGAATCCATTTCAGATTTCATGGCTTTTAGCCACTTCTCAGACTCGGGACCAGTTATGGCCTCTTGGTAGGTCACAGGCTCATCTTGATCCATGAGTAATACATCACCTTGATCTGTTATGAGATATCCATATCTCTCAGGTAGGTGATGTATCCTGCTTGACCTACACTGGTCTTGTTCTACTTGAGCAGGTTGCTCTTCCACAACCACTTATGTTTCTTGCTCTAATTCCTCCATAGGTGTATCGATGCTTTGTGATTCTTGAATTTCTTCAAGCTCTACTTTCCTCCCACTGATTCCTTTGGAAATAAAATCCTTTTCTAGGAAAACTCCAGTTCGAGCGACAAACACTTTGCCCTCAGAAGGATTGTAGAAGTAATACCTTCTTTTTTCTTTAGGATACCCCACAAATAAGCATTTGTCAGATTTGGGCTCAAGCTTAGTTGAAATTTGTCGTTTCACATAAACTTCGCAACCCCAAATCTTCATGTAAGACATATGTGGTTTCTTACCACTCCATATCTCATATGGTGTCTTCTCAATCTTTTTGGATGGAACACGGTTAAGTGTGTAAGCTACTGTCAACAGCGCATGTCCCCAAAAGGAGTTTGGAAGATCGGCGTGACTCATCATGGATCGGACCATGTCTAACAGGGTTCAATTTCTTCTCTCAGATACACCATTCCATTGGGGTGTTCCAGGAGGAGTAAGTTGGGATAGGATCCCACACTCTTTCAGATGGTCATCAAACTCTAGGCTTAAATATTCACCACCTCGATCTGATCAAAGAGTTTTAATATTCTTACCTAGTTGGTTTTGTATTTCATTCTTGAATTCCTTGAACTTTTTAAAGGACTCTGATTTGTGTTTCATTAAATACACATAACCATATCTACTAAAATCATTAGTAAATGTGATGAAGTACTGAAAACCTCCTCTGGCTGGTATGTTCAGTGGTCCACATACATCAGTATGTATGAGGGCCAAAAGATCATTAGCTCTTTCACCTTTTCCTGTGAATGGAGACTTTGTCATCTTTCCAATTAAACAAGATTTGCATGTCTCATATGATTCATAATCAAAAGACTCCAAGAGTCCATCTTTATGGAGTTTGGAAATGCGCTTCTCATTTATGTGGCCTAATCGACAATGCCAAAGGTAAGTTGGATTTAACTCATTAGGTTTCATCCTTTTAGTATTAATGTTATAAATAGGCATTTCAAGATCAAGGACATATAATCCATTGTTCATTTGTGCAGTAGCATAGAGTATATCATTCAAATAAATTGAACAACAATTGTTCTTTATTATGAATGAAAAACCAAACTTGTCCAAACAAGAAACGGAAATAATATTCTTGCTAATTGCAGGTACATAATAACAGTTCTCTAACTGAATTATTAAACCACTAGGTAAAGTCAATACATAAGTTCCTACGACTAAAGTAGAAACCTTTGCTCCATTGCCAACTCGTAGGTCGACTTCACCTTTTGCCAAATCTCTACTCCTTTTTAGTCCATGCACATTTGTACAAATGTGAGAACCGCATCCAGTATCTAATACCCATGATGCAGAAGTAGATAGATTAATTTCAATAACAAAAATACCTGAAGTTGAAGTCGCTACTCCATTCTTCCTATCTTCCAGGTACTTTGGGCAATTTCTCTTCCAGTGTCCGGTCTTACCGTAATGGAAGCAGTGTAACACCCCAAAGTTTGCCCTCCTCATTCATGCATTCATTTAGCATTTCATATTGCATTTCATCATGTCAATCAGAATTAGATCCAAGAAACTTTATTAAAAAAAATAAAAAATAATAATAATAATAATAAATAAATAAATAAATAAATAAATAAATAAAAATAATAATAAAAAAATAAAATATAATAGAAAAAACTTGGACTTGGACCTCTCTCATTTGAGCCCCCAAAGCCATGAAAATCAGGTTATAAAAGAGGGAGATCAGACAGAAAAAGGAAGGAGAAGCAAAATACTCTGAGGTTTCCTTGAAACAAAACCCTTGACAAAACCTGGAGAGAAATCTGACAGAGAACTCAGAGCAACCCCCAGGAAGCTCTGAAAAATTCAATCTGACTCACACACTTTCATTGCCTTGCAAACCAAACCGTGCCATTTGATCTCTCCCATCAGGTTTGCCTCATTCCCATAATTTTATGCTCTTAATTTGGATCATCTGAATGGATGAGGTATGATGGATGAATTTCATTATGATTTTGCCCACGGGTTTAATTATGCATGAATGGGTGAAACCTATGCCTTGAATGTTTAATCACATGACTTCTGAAATGTATGCCACAGGGTTTGAGGTTTCTGAAACCATGCTGTTATCCATGAAAAAAATGCTTATCGTGTTTCACTAACCCTTTTGTTGAGTTTTTGTGAGGGCTCACAGACTCTTGTAGAGATGGTTTGCGTGGTTTTCCCACTTTATTTGTGGGGCACCCCCTAGAGGTTCATTCCGATTACCTGTACTGACTCACCTTTCTTTGAGGGCATTAGCTTGGGAGATCCCTGGGTTTCTTTGATGTGTTCGTATCCCTGCAGGTAGCGCGGTTCCTTCGTCAAGGACTGCCTTTTTGCCCTTTTGCATGAGTAGCCCTCAAACCCTAAAACCCAAAGCAACACGTTAACTCCTTCTACTACAGGCGAGTATGTCTCCAAAGGTCGAGCATCCGGTAGATTGCGTAGTGACGTCGTTCGTCCAAAACCCAATCCATAACCCCGTAGTTAGCCGAACTACGTTTTGCTCTGATTCTCAGGCCAGATGAGATACGTAGGCATAAGACGCGATGTCTTAGCGAGCACATCCCCCCAACCCATAGGTCAGCCGAGCTACGAAGACTCTGATTCTCATATTCAGATGAGATACGTATGCAGTGGATGCGACATCCGCGCGAGTCATTTTCATTTAACCCTTCTTTTTTATTGGTAAACAGCATAAGATAAACTCACACCCTTTAGACAAGAACTACAAAAGTGGATCCCGTAGTGTACTACGGATGCGTAGGGGTGCTAATACCTTCCCTTCGCATAACCGACTCCCGAACCCAAGATTTGGTTGCGAGACCCCGTCTTGTCCTTTCCTTTTTCAGGTTTACTTCGAGCGTTTCCTGTCCCTCCTTTGGGATGAATAACGCACGGTGGCGACTCTTCTGTCATTTTCTTTCGCCGGTTGTTTTTTCGCACACTGTATTTTTCAGGTTGCGACAGCTGGCGACTCTGCTGGGGATTGAAAGAAGTTGACCTCTTGTTGGTCCATCTTCCCTAAGCGAGTCCCTCCTAGCTTGTGTGATTTCTTGTTTATTGGGTGTTCATGCTTTTGTACCTTTATTTGCTTACCTGCTTGCATGCATTTGTTGTATCTGTTGGATCTGTTTGTTTGTTTGTTGGGATGGGGTGTTCTATGAGAGATAAGCCCATTACCCAGGCTTGAGTGTACACACAGGGTTTAGAGTGGATAATCATGAGGCTTGCGTGGCGTGTTGCTACGTTAAGTCGTTCGTGAAGAACCACACCCAGACGAGGTTTCTTTTGGATATATTATGTCTTACGGGTGTTCCATAACGGCAGGATATTCCTCTAGAAATCGTCGACTCTGGTGACCATTTCCCGAGAACTCAGTCGAGGCCTCTCCTCCGAGACGTGATTATGTTAGCTCTGGTGGGCGCATTCTCGCTGCTCAATCCGAGGATCCTGAGACTGGGAACTTGCTATTAGGATGTCCTGTTGAGGGGAGTCAATGGAGGTCTTTTGTCCCGTAATAATACCAAACCTTCAGTGGTAAACGTATTATTCGCGACTGAAGGGCTAAAGTTGACGAACTTTTGTTCTTAGAACCTACCAGTGAGGGGCGGGCTAAATTCAGGAAACCTTAACCTCCAACCAACCCGGTTTTCTGGAGCAGAGTTTTGGTCTTGTATTATATTCCTCAGTGAATTTCTCTCCAAATGTTCAAGCGGATCCATCAATTCTGATTGACATGCCTTTGCATTGCATAACATCATCTGCATATTTGCATCCAACATCTCATGCTTATTCATTTGCAGGGTATTCCCTTTCAAAACGGGGGTGCCTTAAAACTGAACAAGCAGTGCATCGCATACCATGCATATTAACCCTTGTCTGTTTTGCAGGTGTCACCGCAATGTCTAATGTTTGTTCCCTGTATCAGGCAGTTATTGGTCCCAAGCGAGTCCACAGGTACCCGACAAAGGAAAATCGTCCACAGATAGCGATGGACCAAGTACAGAAAGAGCTGGCTGATATGCGTGAAAGGATGGATCAGTTCATGACATTGATGACTGGTATGGCAGAAGGCCAGGAAAAGCTGAGGGAATTGGTTGAGCAACCGAGGCCCGATCCGGAGGTGGAGATACCAAATGCTGAGGGAAACCCTGGTAACCCTGGGAACGCTGATAACCCTGTGAACACTGGTAACACGGGTAACGCAAATGCTGATGGAAACCCGGGTAATGTTGGCAACACAGGGAATGTTGGAAATGGTATTGGCGGAAGGTACAATGTGAATCAAGAAATTCGGATTAACGGGCGCCCCGTTACTCAAGATTATCAGTATGATCAATTCTCGTTGCACGACGAAGCTCACGAGACCACTCGCCGTATGGATGAACTTGCTGAGAAGCTCAAATCTTTGGAGTCTCAAAATTCCTTAGGCTTTGATGTCACAAATCTTGGTCTGGTCCAAGGAGTAAGGATCCCTCACAAGTTCAAACCCCTTACTTTTGAGAAATACAACGGGGCTTCTTGCCCACACACTCATCTCCAATCTTATCTGGGAAGGTTAGGAGCTCACACGGAAGATGAAAAGCTGTGGATGTACTATTTTGAAGACAGTCTAACTGGAGCTTCTCGTGAATGGTATTCTCATTTGTCTCATACTACCATCAAGAGCTGGAAAGACTTGGCAGAGGCTTTTGTCAAGCAATATCAATACAACTTGGACATGGCTCCAAATCGGACCTTGTTGCAAGGTATGTCTCAGACTGCCAAGGAAACCTTTAGAGAGTATGCTCAGCGTTGGAGACAGATTGTTGCGTCCGTCCAACCCCCTATGTCTGAAAGGGAGATGGCGGACATGTTCATGAACACTCTTCAAGGAAATTATATTGAGAGATTGGCTGCTTGCCCGTCAATAAGCTTTGCAGAGATAGTAATTGCTGGAGAAAGAATCGAGAGTCTGTTGAAGATGGGCCGAATTCAAGACAATAGTGCTTCCAACTCATCAGGTCCCAAGAGACCGTTTGCTGGTAACGGTCAACGAAGAAAAGAAGGCGAGGCAAGCGTTGTGTATGCCGGAAGAGGCAGGGGTAGAGGACGCCCTAATTATTATCAAGATCAAGTGGCCGCAGTCACTATTCCAACACCTGTTCCTCAACCGCAATATCATCCGCAACAACAACCCAGGTACAACAATCAACAACAAGGAGGTAATCCGGGTCAGCAGAGACACTATCAACAACGTCCAAGGCAGACGGACCGGGTCATCGAGCCAATCCCAATGCCTTATTCAGTATTACTTCCCAAGCTGATTGACATGAATCTGGTTACGTTGAGAACTCTGGCCCCACCAATCGATCCCAATAATTTGCCTAGAGGTTATGATGTCAACGCCAGATGTGCCTTTCACTCCAACACACTTGGCCATACTATAGATAATTGCAAGGCTCTCCAGTTAAAGGTACAAGATTTGAGAGATGCCAAGGCTATCAATTTTGCTCTGGTGCCTAATGTTATCCAGAACCCGATGCTGGCTCACGGCGGGCAAAGGATTAATGCTGTTGATAGTGGGGAAACTTTGAATTTGATTTCTGATGTGACTAAGGTGAAGACTTCGCTATCGGTGGTTAAAGACCGACTTCTGAAGGGACATATTTTCCCGGGCTGTGGGGAAGAATGCGGAAATTGTCAAGCTGCCGAAAACGGATGTGACAGTTTGAGAAGGGGTATTCAGCAACTGATAGATGAAGGTTGTCTTCAGTTCGACCAGGCCCGTCCAGTGAAGAATGATGTATCGACGGTGACGTTTTATTTCACTCCTGAAGAAATATATGTTCCCGAGAGACTCGCTCCGACAACAATATATTTCCCAGAAAGTACAGAACCAGCAGCGCTGAACATCGAAAGTTCAGCTCCAGTTGCAATTTACTCTGACAGCCCTCAACCGACTGTGGTTGGTCCGATCACCATCACAATACCAGGACCCGTTCCGTATGAGAAAGACAGTGCTATCCCGTGGCACTATGGGGCTGATATCTACTGCCAGGGGCAAAAAGTTAAAGAAGAAGACATTGACATTGGTAGCTCCGCTGTAGACAATGTTGGAGGGGTTGGTGGCTTCACTCGCAGTGGACGCCTATTTGCACCATTAACATTACGCGCGAATACTGAAGCCGAGGCAGCTGCCAAGGCTAAAGGGAAACAGATGGCCGCCGAAGAGGTTACTACTGAGGAAAATCCTCCTAAGACCGCATTCGAGAAGGAAGTGGATGAGTTTATGAGGATTATCAAGAAAAGTGACTACAAGGTAGTCGACCAGCTAAATCAGACACCCTCAAAGATCTCCATTCTCTCACTATTGTTGTGCTCTGAGGCGCACAAAGCAGCCTTGTTGAAAGTACTGAATATGGCCTATGTTCCACCGGAGATAACTGTTAACCAGCTGGAGTCGGTAGTTTTCAATGTAAATGCTAGCCGGGGGCTAGGTTTCACCGATAATGACCTGACATCTGAGGGCAGGAATCACAACAAAGCCTTGCATATCACAATGGAGTGCAAAAGGGTGATGCTTTCCCATGTTTTGGTTGATATAGGCTCTTCTCTAAATGTTCTTCCAAAGAAAGCCTTAATGAAGTTGGATTGCGATGACACCATCCTGAGGCCAAGTAACTTAGTTGTGAGGGCTTTTGATGGCTCTAAGAGAGCTGTCTTTGGCGAAGTTGAGTTGCCAGTTAAGATTGGACCGCAGGTGTTCGAGAGCACCTTTTATGTGATGGATATCCAGCCTGCCTACAGCTGTCTACTAGGTCGGCCTTGGATTCATGTTGCCGGTGCTGTTACTTCTACCCTCCACCAGAAGCTCAAATATGAACTAGAAGGTCAGGTCGTCACTGTCTGTGGTGAAGAGGATATTTTTGTTAGCCACCTGTCTACATTTAAGTATGTAGAGATGGACGGCGAGATGCACGAGATGCTGTGTCAGGGCTTCGAAGCCATAAACATCAATGAGGTCGCGCCCGAAGCTGTCTTTTCACCTGAGTTTGAGAAGGTCGGGACTTCTATCTCTTCATACAAGCAAGCTGTCGAAGTGGTTAAAGCTGGTGATGCCCAAGGCTGGGGAAAATTTGTGGAGCCAGTCATCAAAGAAGATAAGTTTGGATTGGGGTATGCTCCGGGATCTCAGAAGAATGAAACCGGTACTCTCTCCAGCGGGGGTTTGGTTTCTCCCAACATCGTCAATGCTGCAGATGAAGACAAGGCTGACAGCGACTGTGACTTAGATAGCTGGGTTCGCCCGTGTGTCCCGGGAGAAAAGCTCGACAATTGGTCGTCTGGAAAAACCGTCCGGGTTACTCTACTGAAAGAGTGATTTTTATTGTTTTCCTTTATTACATGCATAATAAAGTCTTACACTTTGCCCAAGGTGTAACGGCTCATTTGTAGGGCCATCCATTTAGTTACATTTCGCAATTATTTTTATCATCAATAAAGGATGGCTTTTGCAAACAATTTTATGTTCTCTTTCTTTCAGTTTTTTTTTTACTTTTACAAAAAAAAAATGGCAATGTTTCTTTTTTCGTTTTTTCTTTCTTTCCAAAAAAAAAATTGCTCATGCTAAGGTAAAGCATGATCCTCCATCATGCAGAGCGGATCACCCGGATCTCACTACTAACGACACTGCTATGGCCAAGTATGACTTCGACAATCCTATCTATTAAGCCGAAGAAGGGGTTGAGGAAGATTGTGAATTGCCTGAAGGGTTAGCCAGATTGTCGAAACAGGAGGACCGAGCTATTACACATTATCAGGAGGTGATTGAGACCATCAACATCGGTACCGCAGACGACAAGAAAGAGATCAAGATCGGGGCAAGTCTACAGGCTGAGAGGAAAGACCGTTGATCGTGTACTTGACTGTGTTAGAAAGGTCAATGGGTTGTGTGCTCGGTCAGCATGACGAGTCAGGTCGAAAAGAGCATGCAATATACTACCTTAGCAAAAAGTTTACCGACTGTGAACAAAGATACTCACTATTCGAGAAAACTTGCCGCGCTTTGGCATGGGCTGCTCGCCGACTAAGATAGTATATGTTGACTCACACGACTCTATTGATATCAAAAATGGATCCAGTCAAGTATATTTTTGAAAAGCCAGCGTTTACCGGAAAGGTTACTAGGTGACAAATGATACTGACAGAGTATGACATCCAATACACTTCACAAAAAGCCATCAAGGGAAGTGTCTTGTCAGACTATCTTGCAGAGCAACCGATTGATGATTATCAACCTATGAGGTTTGACTTTCCTGATGAGGACATCATGTTTCTCAAATCGAAAGATTGAGAGGAACCACTCCCGGAGGAGGGGCCTGACCCTGAATCCAAATGGGTTATGATGTTTGATGGGGCGGTCCACGTCAATGGTCGCGGAGTTGGTGTAGTGTTGATCACACTGGAAGGGGGTTCATATGCCATTTGGTGCCATAATAACTTTTCCCTGCACTAACAATGAAGCCGAATACGAAGCTTGTATCCTAAGATTTGAGGAAGCCGTCAATATACAGATTAAAACCCTGGATGTATACGGGGATTCAGCTTTGGTCATCAATCAAACCAACGGGAAATGGTATACACCTCAGCCTCATCTGGCTCCTTACAGAGACTACACGAGAAGATTGTTGACTTTCTTTTGAAGAAAACCAATTTGCTGATGCTTTGTTTACCTTGTCTTCGATGATTAAGGTGCTATGCTGGAACTACATACCCAGAATTGACGTATCTCGGTCAGAGACGAATGAAGAAAGCATTTGGTCAGAAAGTGCGCCCTCGGGGGTATCAAGTTGGTGAATTGGTACTCAAAAGATTTCTTCCTCCCAACACAGATCATAGGGGCAAATGGACATCGAACTATGAGGGTCCGTACGTGGTTAAAAGGATTTTCTATGGCGGAGCTTTGATGCTAACAACCATGGATGGCGAAGGATTCCCGTCCCCTATTAACTCAGACGCAGTTAAAAAAAAAGTACTTCGCATAAAATAGACCCGCTGGACGATAAAAGGAATAGTCCAGGCAAAAAAAGGGCATCCCGACGAACCAAAAAAAAAGAATAAAGAGGTTCGGGCAAAAATTAGGGATATAAAAAAAAATGTACACCCGGTGAGTCGAAAACCCGAAAGGGCGGCTCAGGCAAAAAAGGGTATCCCGGTGGATTGAAAACCCGAAAAGGGGGCGATCCAGGCAAAAGTTAGGGAATAAGCGAATGACTGTGATCTGAGTTCATCAGTGTTATATCACCGTTTCATTCAATCCGATAATCTTTGAAGGTTAAAGATCGACTAATCATCCACCTCAGAAAGCAAGATGAGCAGAGCGTCTTGAGGACATACGAGCCATAGCAGAGTCGAAACTCGGTGGGACCCCGTATCCCCATTGCCATTAGGATAGTTCTCTTTTTATAGCGATCACCTCTTTTCAGGGATCAGCTTCCTGATACCCTCGCCTATTCCTGGCACAAATTTTCTCCCCAATAAGAGTCGAATAATTCAGTTAAAGAGCCTCTTTATTTTTCATTTATCAGTTTGTTTGCAAAAATGTCCGAATTTTTGATAAAACATATTGCATATGAACATAATGGTGGCTTTTGCAGATGATTTGCACAGGAAAACATTTAAAATTGCTTTGAATGTGCTTATTCCCGGACGGTGAATTCAAACCGAGTAATTCCCCCGAGGCATACGTGTATTTTTGGTTGCAGGTCACAAGAACCAGATGCCAAGTCATGAATTCTCATCCCCAAGCGGTTGACAAAGTCTCTCCTCAGCGAAGCATGTTCCCCAACAGAGTTGACATTATCCAGACTATATATCCCCAGCGGAGTTGACAGTGTCAGACTGTATCTCCCTAGCAACAGCGGAGTGGTTGCATAACCAACAGATGAGAGGGTGGTGTTCCCAGTGTTCATCTCATTCCCCAGCAGATTATTTTTAACAGATTTGTTAATCCCCAGCTTGAGGGCGATTAGCAAGTTCATATCCCCAGCAAAGGTCGTTTCCTACAACATTTCCTCAGGAAGTGTTTTCCCCACAGACTCTCCTCACAGAGCCTCGCCGAACAAAGTTTCCATAGTTGATACTCCCCCCGCAAGGTCAACTTTTCAAGCAGCCAATTTAGTTTTGGTGGCTCATTGGTCCCGGCAGACGGATCATTCCCCACAGAGCATTCAAGGATTGATACAGCGATCTGTTCCCTACCGGAGTTTGCTTCCCCAAGCAGATTTCTTTTTACACCATGCATAACATTTGCATTTGCATGCATATCATATCAAGCATACACATAAGCTGATAAACAGGTTCATCCAAGAAGACTGAAGAATTACTTTACAACCAAGGTCATGAGATCCAGCCAGAGGATCAAGCGTGAGTGATCCAGCCTGAGGGTCGTTTTGAAGATTCAGCCTGAGAATCGTTTTCCAGTGATCCAGCCTGAGGGTCATTTCGAAGATTCAGCCTGGGAATCGTTTTCCAGTGATCCGGCCTGATGTTCATTTTGAAGATTCAGCCTGAGAATCGCTTTCCAGTGATCCAGCCTGAGGGTCATTTCGAAGATTCAGCCTGAGAATCATTTTCCAGTGATCCGGCCTGAGGTTCATTTTGAAGATTCAGCCTGAGAATCGTGTTCGAGTGATCCAGCCTGAGGGGCATTTCAAAGATTCAGCCTGAGAATCGTGTTCCAGTGTTCCAGCCTGAGGGTCATTTCGAAGATTCAGCCTGAGAATCGTGTTCCAGTAAGCCAGCCTAAGGCTCAATTTGAAGATTCCCCAGTGAAGTCGCCTACAAGCTTTATTTCCCCAGCAAGCCCAATTGAGGAGTCGTTACAACATGTTCTAGCCCGAAGAATATGTACGAAGCTCAAAAGTGGAATATTCTCGAAGCTGCATATCTAATATGAAGGTTGGGTGTAAATTTCAAAAGAGGGTCAACCAGCACATGCCTCAGATGCGGGATCCTAATGATGGGAATTTATCATCAAAACAATCCAGATCTAGCCAGTAGATCGAAGTAGATTCAGCCAGAGAATCGAAACAAAGAAGATCTAGCCAGAAGATTGAAAATCGTAACAATTCAGATCTAGCCAGAAGATCGAAGTAGATTCAGCCAGAGAATCAAAGGAAATAGATTCAGCCAGAGAATCGAAACGAAGGAGATCTAGCCAGAAGATCGAAGAAGATCTAGCCAGAAGATCAAAATCGTATCCAGCCCGAGGATCGAAATTAATATCCAACCAGAGGACTAAATTGAGTATAGGTTCAGCCAGAGGATCGAAACTCCAGATTAAGCCAGAAGACTGATTCAGATCCAGCCAGAGGATCGGAAGAAAAATAAACAGCGCGGTGTATTGCCGCGTTTTTGTGGTGTTCTCGGAGCGCAAATTTTCGGTCTGTCTTTGGTATTCAATCACAGCTCACCCCGTTTGTCTGATAAGCTGTTCACTTTCATCCTACTCGGGTTAGCTGATGATTGAATAGGGGCAGCTGTAACACCCCAAAATCTGCCCTCCTCATTCATGCATTCATTTAGTATTTCATATTGCATTTCATCATGTCAATCAGACTTAGATCCAAGAAACTTTATTAAAAAATAAAAAATAAATAAATAAATACAAATAATAATAAAAAAATAAAATATAATAGAAAAAACTTGGACTTGGACCTCTCTCATTTGAGCCCACAAAGCCATGAAAATCAGGTTATAAAAGAGGGAGATCAGACAGAAAAAGGAAGGAGAAGCAAAATACTCTGAGGTTTCCTTGAAACAAAACCCTTGACAAAACCTGGAGAGAAACCTGACAGAGAACTCAGAGCAACCCCCAGGCAGCTCTGAAAAATTCAATCTGACTCACACACTTTCATTCCCTTGCAAACCCAGCCGTGCCATTTGATCTCTCCCATCAGGTTTGCCTCATTACCATAATTTTATGCTCTTAATTTGGATCATCTGAATGTATGAGGTGTGATGGATGAATTCCATTATGTTTTTGCCCACGGGTTTAATTATGCATGAATGGGTGAAACCTATGCCTTGAATGTTTAATCACATGACTTCTAAAATGTATGCCACTGGGTTTGAGGTTTCTGAAACCATGCTATTATCCATGAAAAAAATGCTTATCGTGTTTCACTAACCCTTTTGTTGAGTTTCTGTGAGGGCTCACAGACTCTTGCAGAGATGGTTTGCGTGGTTTTCCCACTTTATTTATGGGGTACCCCTTGGAGGTTCATTCTGATTACCTGTACTGACTCACCTTTCTTTGATGGCATTAGCTTGGGAGATCCCTTGGTTTCTTACTCCTTTAATTGCTGTTACTTCGGATCTTCATCCATGTGGTACTTTTACTTCTTTTCCACATTTTATCGCTTTCTTAGCTGGAAGACCTCGATAGGAGGCATTTGTTTTCTTTTGTTTATTTACTTCTGAGCCCCTTGCTGGGACATTTACTTTATACGTGTTTGTTTTGTATGTGTTCGTATCCCTGCAAGTAGCGCGGTTCCTTCGTCAAGGACTGCCTTTTTGCCCTTTTGCATGAGTAACCCTCAAACCCTAAAACCCAAAGCAACATGTTAACTCCTTCTACTACAGGCGAGTAAGTCTCCAAAGGTCGAGCATCCGGTAGATTGCGTAGTGACGTCGTTCGTCCAAAACCCAATCCATAACCCCGTAGTTAGCCGAACTACGTTTTGCTCTGATTCTCCGGCTAGATGAGATACGTAGGCATAAGACGCGATGTCTTAGCGAGCACATCCCCCCAACCCATAGGTCAGCCGAGCTACGAAGACTCTGATTCTCATATTCATATGAGATACGTATGCAGTGGATGCGACATCCGCGCGAGTCATTTTCATTTAACCCTTTTTTTTGGTAAACAGCACAAGATAAACTCACACCCTTTAGACAAGAACTACAAAAGTGGATCCCGTAGAGTACTACGGATGCGTAGGGGTGCTAATACCTTCCCTTCGCATAACCGACTCCCGAACCCAAGATTTGGTTGCGAGACCCCGTCTTGTCCTTTCCTTTTTCAGGTTTACTTTGAGCGTTTCCTTTCCCTTCTTTGGGATGAATAACGCACGGTGGCGACTCTTCTGTCATTTTCTTTCGCCGGTTGTTTTTTCGCGCACTGTATTTTTCAGGTTGTGACAAGCAGGTGCCTTCTTTTGCTATGCCTCCACTAGGCTTCAAAGCAGCAATAGTGGGTTTGGGTTTGGCAACTTCCTTGCCTTTCCCTTTATCATGTTTGAGGACAATCCTCAAGTTTCGGTACCAATCCAGAAAATTTGTCCTAGACAATTTTTCCTTGTCAAGGATTGATCGCAAGATGTCGTTAGAGGTGTTTGTTGTCATGGTAATCTACATAAGGATTAATGAAAATATAAGTATCATTGACATATTTAATTAGGCCTTTAATTAAATATGCTCCCACTATTTTACTCAAAACAAATGACCCTCATCATTTGATTCGGAAAATCCCGTTGGAAGACTTCTAGTGGGTCGAGATCTATATTTCACTTCGTTCTAAGTCCGCGTAGGCGGATTACACAAAACTAGGTTATTTAGGTAGGAACTCCTTCCAATTGTATCTCATATAACTCTCGAAAATTTCAGTTGGGTGAATAACTCCTTATTCCAATCCATCATATGGATCATTCCTAACTCTTGCTTCTAGACATATATAATATTATTATAATTAAATTTGATCCATTGTTTTAGCAGTTGGATAGTACAATTATCCAATCGCACCTTACCAATATAGAAAATGCACCTCGCGTAGGCGAAACCTTCATTATCCGATACTAGTCTTGATGAGTGCTAAAACTTGGAAAGCAAACATATATAATATTATTATAATTTGTTTAGTTAAGTTTGACCCATTGTTTTAACAGTTGGATATTACAATTATCCCATCGCACCTTACTAATATAGAACATGCACCTCGCGTAGGCGAAACCTACATTATCCGATACTAGTGTTAATGAGTGTTAAAACTTGGAAAGCATAAACTTAATATTTAATTTGAGGGAATTGCAAATTTTTTTATCTCACTGACTTATTTATCATATAAATCGTCTCTCACATGCATCAACATACATTCACATGCATCAACATACATACATACATAGTGAAACAGTTATGGCCCCTAGCGCAATTGTTCTCCCAAGCCAATGAGAGAACCTAAGCTAACCTAATAACGATCTAAGCTTCTCCAAGTAAGATCTTCAAGGTTGTCCTCCTTTGGAACTAACTTCTTTGCTTTCTTCATAACATTACATTACATAAAGAAACTCGTTTTACATACGAGAGAGTGAGATGAGAAAAGAAGTTACATTGAGAGATTAAAAGAGAGGCACGACACGCAGGTCGTATTTTAAAACCCAAAACAAAATAAAGGAAAACTAAGGCCATAACCGATCACCACAAGATAATAATAAACACATTATTATTATTATCAATTTTAATTCTTTTAATCAATTAAAACCAAATTAAATCTCGACGACCGATCACATTACACAGAGTTAGCCGAACGGGTGAATTTTGCCTTGCGTTAACCGGTTAACTAAATGCGTTAACCGGTTAACACTGTTGAAAAACTGTTAGAAAATTTCCTTTTTGTCTTGCGTTAACTGGTTAACCAAATGCGTTAACCGGTTAACAATGTTTGAAATTCTGTTCAAAATTGTTTTCTGCCTTGCGTTAACCGGTTAACCAAATGCGTTAACCAGTTAACACTGTTTGAAAATCTCTTGGAAAACTGTTTTCCGTCTTGCGTTAACCGGTTAACCAAATGTGTTAACCGGTTAACACAGTTTGAAAAACTTAAAATTTTATTTCGTATTGCGTTAACTGGTTAACCATATGCGTTAACCGGTAAACACTGTTCCAAAAAGTGTTTAGAAAGCACAACTCTTGTGCAGTCACAACCCCAATCGCATAACTCTCTGACAACACAACCCTTGTGCCGTCACTAACCCTGATGCACCAATTTCAGACCGTCAAACACATCTCGATTGTTGATTCAGTATGATTGATCAACACGTCATTTCTTCACCATACTAATGTCGGATCAAGAAGCAAACGACCATTGATCGCTCAAAGGAAAACAACCATTGAGTGTTTGAATGAACGAAACGAGAACACTATATCATATATAATGTATTTTGCATCAGGATTACATATATCATATATATAACTTGATCGATCTCACTTTAATCTTTGATTCATTCTGTCTTTAATCGTATTAATATAGAAAATAAACAGTTATCAGATTCATGGTTTCGTAAGTGGCTCTGATACCACTAAAGGAGAATTTCCATCCAAGGCGCTGGGAATTTAAAAATTTCTCCATTTAGTGATCCTTACGAATGGGCATGATCAGTGATTGAATCGTTACCTCTTATAGAGATCACAAACGTTGAACGATGACAACGTCTCTACTCAGTGCACACGAACGGATTCCTTCAATCTCAGTACTAGCTGCCACGAATGAAGGCTTTGAGAGAGAGAGAGAGAGAGAGAAACGAAATTGCAAGTCTCTGTTACAATGCTTCTATCCAAGGGTTCTATTTATAGAACCACTTGTATGGGCTTCAAGCTAAAAAGCCCACTTAAGTGTATTTTGGTCCATATCTTATAATATGCCAAAATCACTTAAGTATTTGGTACCTTACCATATTTTGTATTCTACTGAAGTACACCGTACCTTACGATGTTCTATAATTCACTTAAGGAAACCGTACACTACAGTATTCCTTAATTACTCTATCTCTCATCAATCCGTCCTTTGTGTGTGACCCTATAGGTTTTCGCGGCATTGACAATTATATTAAATCACGTATTTAATATAATAAACAGTGAGCGTTATCTAGCAACACATCATTGCTACCCAAGACCCGAAAATGTCATGTGATCTGACAAGTCCTTCTGTGATAATAATTATGTGTATATTTACCCTTTTGCCCTTATGTCTATATTGAACACAAGGCATAAACCGTGTCATCCTTGTCCAGTTCAATATTGGGCCCATAGACATTTATCCTGTTATGCAGGATGGGCAAATTCCATCTAGGTCACTCATGTCCCTCAGCATGCTTCGTGGAGTACCCATCAACTGTCTTTATGGTTATCCAGTTACGGACAATGTTGGATCAGCAATAAAGCACTCGACTCTACATCTAGGGTCCATAGTGGTTTCAGATCGAAGAGTAGTATACACCATTATCACCATGAGAATAACTTATGACACTTTGCATAACTTTCTATTTAGTATTCTCATAGCGGGTCAATCCGGTATAAATATTACTCTTAATATTCATACCTATGTTTAAGACTTGATAACTCTTTATCCATGATCCATGAGATGTGATCATCAGTCTACAAACATAATAGTCTTAATGCTTTAATGTTATCCCACTTCACAATAAAGCTCGACTACGGATACTTTAAGAATAGTGTCCTTATGTTTAATGTGCTCTCATGATCAAGTCACACTTGATACATTAAATGAACTATCTATTCTAGGGACTTTATTAAACAACCATAATAAAGAAAAAGCCTTTTATTATTAATAAATAATTCGATACAAGTACCAAAAGTATTGGCCTCTAGGGCTTACACCAACAGGTAGGACTTTAGACAACCGAAGATCCAAGAGAATTGATGAGAATTGAGTGAGAATCGAAGAGATGAAGTTTTCTGAAAATTAACTTCAATGTTGTGCAGAACTTGAGGTTGCTTGTTCAAACACGACCTGATAACACTTGAGAAGCTTGCAGGGAGTAGTTAGCAATGGTGCAAGGCTTTGGATCCTAGAGTTCTTGAATCCCTAAATAGTTGAAGTTCAAACTCAATTTTCAGATAGAAAATTATTAGGTTTTCCTTTAGAATAATAAGGTTTCAATTGGGGGGCAAAGCTGGCGCGCAAGATATCTTTGAAATGAGCTCAGAGGCCATGTATTTATAGCATTTGGGATTGATAATTGCACACTTGAAAATTTGCTAAATTTGGCAATGTGATGCACAAGCTTGCATGGGCGTGTACAGGCCCATGAAGCAATCTATTTTGATCCAATTACAATTGTACTGAAGTTCAAATGATGCTTTATTGGCAAGGCAATGTGAAATGGAGTTTTGGACATTTAATTTCCTCCAATGGTGCAGCTCTATTAAAGCCACGCACAACCCTAGCAAACTTCATCCAAAATGCATGAACTTAGATTCTTTGGAAAACTTGGGTCAAGGGGAACAAGTTTGAGGTTGAACACCTTTCCATTTGGAGCTTGGATCATGGTGAATTTGAAGGTGGAAGTTTGGAAATTTAAACATGTTGAAATTTTTTCTAAATGTCAAGCCATATATCTCAATATTCCACCTTGCTTAACTTTTTATGTGAGCTTCAAATGAGAAAAGTATCTTCATCAAAGTTGTAGCTCTTTCAAATAACTTCAAAATGGTGGGTCATTTAGAGTAACTTTGCTTTTGGAATCATTTTCATATGGTGAAAATTGTAGGAGATAGGGTCTAGGGAGACCCTGTTTTGATCAGATGAATTCATCTGGCCAACCACCATCAACCAACTTGCTAACCTTCAATTCTCTTGACTTTCTTGGCTCATGGTAGATCATATATGCATAAGATGATGAATTTTGAAGTGTTCCTTGAGAAATTTGATCAATTGGTGAGATTGCTTGTTGGAGAAGTTACTATAGATACCTAGTCAAACTAGGGTTTCCAAGGCAAATCACCTCCAAAATCTTGAAGAAAACTTGATCAATATATCATGTAGGAATCAGTGGAACTCATATATGATGCTTTGAGACATTGTGGATCAATATTTGATTGTGCTCTTAGCCATGAGGGTCTCAAACCCTAGATATGAACTTGATAAATCAATGTGATCATTCCCTACCTACAAAAGAGTTAGGCAAATGCAAAGACATATTTTTGGTATTTTGGTTAGTAAAATGATAATATACAAGTATGACATACCCACATGGTGCTTGGTGATCTCTCCCAAAACAAACCCAATGAGAGAGGGATAAAGAGGATGCCAAGGTATGATCCCAATGCTAGTGCTTATGATGAAATTGCATGAGGGGTCTTAGGGTCAAAATTGGGGTCTTACACTACCGGCTTGAGCAAAAACAGTAGCTCTACCAATGGGGAACTCAGACGTCAACCCAAGAATACCTCCTTTTTTTTACCAAGTGTATATCAATTTCGGACTTCTTTAGATGAAGAGCTTCGGCTATGACATGAGATCTGAGAATCTCCTCTAATCCATTGAAAGGTACCTTGTTAGCCACGGGCATACCCAAAATATGGGTATACTCCTCTAACATGGGCACAAGATGATAGTCGGGAAAAGTGAAGCATCAGAAAAGAGGGTCATAGAACTGAACTAAAACACTCAGAAGTCCTTCAACCACATTAGTAGATAACACGGACAAAAGTTTCCCATGACGTTGCTTGAAGTCTAAAGGATCTAATACAAAGGATGACAATTTCCTTAATTCTTTCAAATCAGGACATTTGAAACTATACTTCTTAGTGTTCCTTCGTCCATAATCCATGATCTGAAAATTATTTGCAAATAAGACCTTAGTTTCCTTGAAATTTATTTTTCTGTGATGAATGTTATGATGCATATGTATGCATGAATGTAACAATCACACACAAGGGATCACACACAAGGCAAACCCAAACAAAGGTCAAGGGATGAATCAAGTCACCATCAAGATCAATCATCCATTTTGGTGGATAATTGTTTTCACCTTATCAACACCCAAGTTTCATTGATATTAATAAGATTTGATCGGATCAACCAAGACTCAAAGGGTTTGTTCCGAGTCACGAGCATGAAGTCAGGTTAAGAACCATACCAAAGGAGTGTGCTACAGATAAAAACCTGTAGATCATGTTCTAATAAGTTCCTAGAGTCTTGATTCCATCTTCAGATATTATACGTTAAGATGACTCACTTATCAACCCATAATATTCTCAAGAGAAACTCGTCTGAGTGTAGTATCGCGTAACAACTGTTATCAAGTCTACACTTAAACAGTCTCCGCACTACGTCATAAATAGGCTAGGGTGGGTTAAATGTTCTATGGTCCTCGGCTTCTCAGACCCATAAATTAAAGAAAGTAATGTCTATCCACAAATTACTTGTGTCACATCAGTAGCTCTAACGAGGTCTCCACTGAGTAGATGGGTCTCAAGCGAACTCGTTAAGGACTACTCCATACGAGTTAAACATAACTATACCATCCTCCTATCTTAATTGCACTCAAGTTCGGGTTAGAACTTATCTTACCACATAGAGATCACCAAACCCAAAAGACATATTACATCATACAAATAATATATACAAACAAACATCAAATATACAAATAAATACATACAAAAAAAGTAGGCTAAACCCACTGAGGACTACTCCCCAGCAGAGTCGCCACTTAATTTCTGTAGTGGTAAATTCTTGACCAATCAAGCTATGGATAATCTTTACATCAGTAAAACCAGAGTCATCGCCGCACTTTTATTGTTTCCAAAGGAAAAGGGAAAAGTACGAACAAAACCCAAAGATAAGAAGTTTTCAAATCAAAACTAATAAAATTCCAGAGATTATAGGTAAGGGAGTTGGTTACAACGAGGGGAGGTGTTAACACTCAAAGTGTCCTAGGTACTCCTAGGGAGCCCTTTTTTTGTGTGCATATGTTTTTGGCATAAATGATGATTGATAAATCATATAGTGGAGAGATGAGAAAAGAATTCATTAATTATATTTTTGTGTTTAACAAGACCTTCGGTCTTATGCCTACGTACCAACATAAAAAATGAGGGATCAAAACCCCGTAGTTCGTGGTAAAAATTTAAAAGAAGTTGATGAATTGATTTTAAATAAAGTTTAAGTAAAATGGCATAAAAAGCCAAAGATTTGAATGGGGTTGTTAGTTCTTTTTGTCTTTTTAAAATAAAAGTCAATATGGTTAAGTTCATTTACAAGTTTGGTTTAAGAAAAGCTTGAAAAATTCAATGACATAAGGCCAAAGTTTCTAATTATTAAAACATGTTTAAGTTTGAAATCACAAGCAAAGAAATTTTTTAAAAAGAGGGAGAGATTTTGAAATTTAAGAAGTGGGAGGAGATGAAGAGACTACCCTAAAAAAGAAAAATTAAAAGTTAAGAGTTGAAAAGATCTGACGAATGAAATGCAATCCAACAGATAAGAATGTCATATAGAAACTCGTTTTCCTTTTGGACTTTGACAAGAAATAAGCAATAAGCAATGAGAAATATCCAAGCATCATATGAAGACCGAGGAATCAAATAAAGATATCCATAATATCCAAGCAAGCATTCCAATAGCTAGCAACCTTCAGTATCTTCCAATGGATCAGATCAAATATCCCTTGATCAGCTTAGAGCAATCATCAGACAAAAACAATAATAATATTATAACAATTAAGCACATAGATAGAGTGACAGATGAATCAAGGGCACTCAAGGTCTTACATCATACGAAGTCACAAGCAGAGATAACTCAGTCTCAAATGTTGGCATTGGCCAAATCCTTTAGCACGAGGAATGTTTCCTAGTTCTAAGTCTAGAAGTTGAGAACAAATTCCAACAGTCCAACCAGATGTTTGTTTTAGGTTTTTTTTTTGTTGTTATTAGGTGCTTTAAGGTCCTAAGACCACAAACAAAATAAAAGACAAACAAACAATATACAATCACAAGGTATGGCTCAAATAAGCAACGTGAAAAGGACTTGAAACATAAACAAGTTGCATGAAATGTAAAAGGCAATGAATGATAAAGGTACTTGAAATTTAAAGTGCATAAAGCAAATGAATTAAAAGTAAAGAAACATTAATTAAGAAGTTAGTCAATGGTTAGTCAAATGTTAGTGATGAGTTTTAATTGATTAACCCATTCTTTGGAGAACACTCAACCATTCATTCACAAGTATGAATCCTTGAACCAAGACATCATCCATGAGAAGGGCTCCAACTTGGATAAATCAACAAGTATGCCACTAGCTCTCATGAATGGAAAAAAGGTCAAGTTCCCACTCAATGCCATGAAGAATGGGAAACTTACAATCTCACTTACTAGAATGCTATGCTTTAAGGGTCAAATTTATCTCTATGTTAAGCAATTGTAATTGAACTTATGTAGAAGTCACAACTATCTGAGGTCGGACAATAAAAACATAGGTGTTAATGCATGTTAGAGACTTGGTACAGAGAACCAAACTCATAAAACATACCACACACTAAATGAAAAGGGAAGGACATATCTCAGTCAGACTTGTGTTGATTCATCTGACATAAGGTCATTGATGAACCAACTAGCATTTAGACATTAGAGAAATCATTGGTCAAAGGAAGGCTTGGGAAATAATAGGGATGAAGATGAAGAGGGAAGGGGAAATAGAAACACAAATTGATCATGAGAGGATTTCATCTGATCAATACCATCCATTGATTTTGGAAGATGAAATGTACATTTAATCAAATAAACCATGACCCTGGCCCAAACAGAAAGTCAAACATCACAAGACCATAAAAATAGCTCAACATACTTTTTAAACATTTAATCAATTAAACATCAAATTAAAAGGGAATTAAAATGCATTTTAATATGGAAAAAACCTCAAATCCCTTCAAAACACAAAATAAATAGCCAAGGGATTCATCCTAGGTCAAACAAGGTCAAAGGACCTTAGACAAAAAAAATTATGATTTTTGGAAAGTCAGAAGTATTTTTAAACAATTAAAAACATGCACAAAAACATTTAATTCATTAAAAATATCAAAATTTATCCAAAAATTGATTTTAATTCATAATATGAAAGAGAAAAATATTTAAAGATTTTTGGAGAAATTCCCATATTTTTTGGATTAAAAACGAAATTTCTATGAATTAAATAAAATAAAGGAATTAAATAGAAAATCAGAAAATAAAATAAAATAAAAACAAGGGCCATCAGATCTCCCTCATTAATCGAGGTAGCATATCTGATAGCCACAACACGCGCTTCATCATGTACCACAGTCAACACGTGTACACGCATGGTAATCAAAAGCGAAGGTCGGGATTAAAACGTTTGAACATGATCAAGTCGTTGGAAGGATGCCAACACACCACCGGAGTTAGAGCTTCGGTCATCTTCTTCGATGGACCTCACCGGACTAGTCCACCACCAACCAAATGGAAAATGAAAAAAAAGGACACTATTTCAAAGGAAAATGCTAAGGAGCTCGAAAATGACCTTCATTTCTTCCAATTCCAAGTATATTGAAAGATACATGGATTTGAAATTTGAGGTGCATGATCTGAGTTGCTTCGATTTGACCTAAGAGCAACTCAATCTTGTTGCCTACATTGGTAGGACTTAAACCAACCAAAAATTAATCAAAATAGTTGAGAATTGAGGGAGTGTAAGACCCTAATTTTGACCCTAAGATCCCTCATGGCATCATAACATTGCATTTACATTGCCTCAAGGATCATAAGCATCTTGGCTCCTTTGCCTTTGGGTGGGACTTCTTGTGAGTTGGTTTGAGATCACCAAGCATGCTTGAATTGAACATAATTTCTTTTATCATTTTATTTATTAACCAAAAGCACAAAAATATGTCATTAACATCTCTTGTTTGTAGCTTGAGCAATCACAAGGTCTAAAGCTTCTAGGAGATCTTATATGCATTGATATGGTCAAGAGAAGATGAAAGCAAGCATGGCTATGGTTCTCAAATCTCTCATCCATCAAATGTGCCTCCCAAGTATCTCAATTCATCATTTTTATCAAAGCAAATCAAAGGGTTTGAGGCTTATTTCCCAAGGAAACCCTAATTCATCTGTCCATCAACTATGCCTTGCTCATGAAGCAACCTCAACCTATGGTAAAATACAATCAAGGAAAGTTATTTAATTCATAATTTCATGCATATTTGAACTTATTTGAGTGTCCTCAATCATCAATTCATCAAGATATGAGGTTTGGACTTGAGAAGTTGATCAGTCAATTCATCTGACTATTTTGAAATACCCTGAGACCTAACTTTTCATGTGTTGGTCAAATGGAGATGACCCCAAGAGAAACAATGTTCTTAAGGACCATATGAACAACTTTCATGTTCATCAAAAATTGATTTGAAGCTTGGAAAGTCATCATCCATTCCAAGACATTATATGTCATTTTGACTGAAACCCTAATTTAGGGTCAACTTCCCAAGGACATAACGCATTCATTTTTCATGATTTGGAGGTGATACCAAGTGAATTGGAAAGCTTAGGATGTCTAATAAAAATGTTCTATTGAGCAAAATTGCAAAATATCAAAAGAAATACATGTGATAATGCAAAACATTATAGGTCACTTTGGACCAAATGTATTGAAATGTGAAAAAGTCCAACTTCAAGTGCCCATAACGTCTTTATAAAAAATCCAAATGATGCAAAATTTTATTCCAAATTAATTGCCTTGAAAAGATCTACAACTTTCATGTTAAAGATTTTGTCATTTGGAGCTTTCATCATTGAAAGAGAAGGGCTTGAACTTTGGCCAATTTTGAAAATTTCACATATGCATGTTTTCAACCCTACACTTCAAGTTCAATTTTCATTAATTTCCAAGGGCAAAATGGAGTTTTGATCAACATAACATTTGTTCCTTATGCAATAAGCTTTCCAACCATTACTCATAAGGTTGCATTTTAATTTTGGACATGGCATTTTCGAAGGCTTCAATAATATATTGCATTTTGTGAAAATCATTTCAATTGCCATGCACGAGCTCAGCACACTCATTTTACACGACCATTCTCATTCCCTTTAACATAAGCTTGCAATTCCAAGTGGAATTGGGCCCTCCATGCACCTGCACAGGCCCATGCATGGAGGCCCTTTCTATCCATGCACATGATTTGATCATGCAACTCATCCTTGCTTAGCTATAAATACAATGCCTTGGCCTCTCATTTCTTCAACCTTAAGGCGCCCCAATTGCTGCTGAACTCAAAACTCAACCCTCACCAAAGGAACTTTCTCTTTCTTTAAAAAAAATTAGATCTGAATTTCAATTGCATTGATTGATTTTCTAGATCTATAGTTCCTAAACCTTCTCTACTTGATCCATAGTGCTAACTGTTTGCAAAAGAATCCAAAGATCTTGACTCAAATCCTTGCAATTCGAAGGTTTTCTTCAACTGTATTTTGCTTCGAACCAGCTTGTATATTGATCTATTTTCTTTGTTCTTGTGTGATCTGAAGTCCTCTGCATAGAGGCAACATTGCTATACTTTCAATTTTTGAAAATCATTAAGTTCACTTGAACACCACAGAATTTCCACTTCTGATTTCTCTCAATCTAGAGATCTAGAATGGAATTGAGTGATACAGGGGTGATGTACATCACCCCAGCTTTCGAATGATACCTGGATCGTGCATTTTGGTTGATGTTTTAATTTTTGCAAATTCTGGTTTGGCCAGAGAAGTCGGTGGCGCTGGTCACCGTCTAGTCTCCAGATTGAATCACAGTCGTGCATTTCTATTTCCAGATTTGATCATGGCCATTCAATGTTATGACTCAATTAAAGGCTGTGTGTGATGCATTGACTCACGTGTTTGGTGGGTGCGCGCTCAGGAGCCATGTGATGTGCCAGCTCAACTAATGAGCTCTTCATCCAACGCTCCACGTTTTTTTAACATTTTAATTTCTGATTTTAAATTCTTTTATTTCTTTTAATTCCATTTTATTTCTAAAATTCATATCTCTCTCATTATTGGTCCAAAAATTATGGGACCAATTTCATTCTTCTCCTTTTAATTTCTACTTTCTAAAAATGATTTTTAATATTTTTTATTTTATCATTTGATATTTTTTATTAATTTTCTCTTTTCTGGTTATTTTTAATTCATTTTAAATAGTTTTGGATATTCAAAAAATACAAAAGTATTTTTCAAACCTCTTTGAATGATGATGGATCTATGAAAAATATTCTCATCAATTTATTAATTGATTTGAGATTTTAGTTCAATTAGGTTATTTTTATGCATTTTTAATTGATTTAAAATAGTTTCTGACTTTAAAAAATGCTGAAATTTTTTGTCAAACTTTGTTTGACCTTGTTGAACTTGGGATAATTCACTTGGACTTCTCAAAGATAATTTGAAGTGATTTTGAAGTTTGACCTTTCTTTATTATTTTAATTCAAATTTTATTTTAATATTAAAAAATGCCAAAAATATTTATTTGTTTATTAACTTCTAATTCTCATTTTGCTTCTGTTTTCTATTATTTGACCTTGATCTTCTCTATCTTTGGTCATGGCTTGATGATTATCTCATTCCATCTCATTTAATGCACTTTATTTCTTCATCTTCTTCTTCTTCTTCTTTTTTTTTGATCAATGAGTTAAAGATTGGTGGTTAGCATTGATTAGGGAGGTTTAATCTTCCTTGATTTAAATCTAATTCATCTTGATCATGGATCAAGTGAATGGCTTTGCATTAAGGATAGGTTGCTTCCTAAATCATGCAAAGGACCTAAATCAATACAATATCATTTCTCATCTTCTTTTTGGCATGGCAAGTTGTTGGATTTTATTCACTAATAAGGACCTCTAACTTGTGTTGTTGCCTACATTTTTATTGACCGACCTTAGATAGTTGTGACTTCTACATAAGTCCAATTACGATTGCTTAACATAGCGCTAAATTTGCCTTATGGCACACTAACTATTAACACTAACCATTAACCATTAACATTTACTTCTTGCTCTTTACATTTATGCAATTTACTATTCTTGTACATATTATTCATTTGTTTTTCCCTTTGCTCATTTGAGCACATGTTTATGTTAATGCAATTTTCCTTTTGCTCACCTGAGCACATAATTGTGTATATATTATTATGCTTGTATTTTGTTTTGATTGTTGTGGACCAAATGCAAAGAAATGGACAAATGGACTTAGTTTCTAGAACTTTCCCTATGCAAAATTGGAGTAAAAAGACCTTGATTGTTGAAGATTGATTAGAAGGACCAAATCTCTAAATTCACTCTTGTCCATTCTTCATTTGCTTCATAAAACTCTTTGATGTGTGTGCTTTTGTTATAGGGAATCCTATGTGAGCCAAATTGAAGAACCATTGCCATGTTCATCCAAAGTGAAAGATACAAGAGACATTGGGGATCTTCTAGAAGCTTGTTTGATTATGTGGATTGCTTGAGTTTACAATTATTTTGCTTGCATATTCCAAAGGATGGGAGCTACTTGGATCATCAATATGATCTCAAGAGAGGAACTCCATTTATGGTCTTGTTTCTTATCCCTCATCTCTTGTATGATTAGGACTTAGCCATTCTTCTTCTTCCCTCCACTCTAACCCAAGCCAAAACTTTTGTGCAAACATTTAACACTTCTTTTCAAACATTAGAAACCTAAGCCTTGTGCTTTTGAATTTCAAACTTTCCTTTCATAACACTTATTTTGAATTGAATCTTTAAGTCAACTTTGACAATATTTTGTAAATACTTTTCATTGGTAAATACCACTCATTTAAATACTTTTTTTGTGGTTTCAATGGCCACTCTCTTAATCAAACTTTTCATAACCTTTAGCTATTAGGTTTGAGTTATCCTTGAGGTAGATATAATACTCACCTATATCCTTAGTGATGGACAATGAGTCTTCCATGCTTATTATAGGGTTAACCCCTCACTAGAATGTTGAAGCTACCCTCACATGGTGGATTTGTGGTTTTAGGTTGAGTTTTCTCCCTTGGATAACAAAAGACCTTAAGGCTTTTGGACCAATCAATTCAGCAACTCATTTTGAGATTTTTACCCCGAACTACGAGGTTTTGATCCTAATCTTTTTTAAGATGGTACGTAGGCAATGAGTTTATCCATCCAAACACAAAATGTAAATAACTTGTATATTCTCTTCTCATCTCTTCAATCATGTTTGCACAAACAATTTTTCACAAAATATCAACCTTACAACAAGTATGAAAAGGGCTCCCTAGGAGTACCTAGGATGTTTTGGGTGCTTAAAACCTTCTCATTGTGTCGCAACCTGAAAAATGGAATGCGAAAAAACAACCGACGAAGAAAGACAGGAGAGTCGTCACCGTGCGTTATTTATCCCAAAGGAGGGAAAGGAAACGCTCGAAGTAAACCTGGAAAAGGAAAGGACAAGACAGGGTCTCGCAACCAAATCATGGGTTCGGGAGTCAATTATGCGAAGGGAAGGTATTAGCACCCCTACGCATCTGTAGTACTCTACGGGATCCACTTTTGTAGTTCTTGTCTAAAGGGTGTGGGTTTATCTAATGTGTTATTTACTAAAAAAAGGGGTCAAAAGAAAATGACTCGCACGGATGTCGCATCCACTGCATACGTATCTCATCTGAATATGAGAATCAGAATCTTCGTAGCTCGGCTACCTAGGGGTTAAGGGTAATTGTGCTCGCTAAGACATCGCGTCTTATGCCTACGTATCTCATCTGGAATGAGAATCAGAGCAAGCCGTAGTTCGGCTAACTACGGGGTTATGGATTGGGTTTTGGACGAACGACGTTACTACGCAATCTACCGGATGCTCGAACTTTGGAGACTTACTCGCCTGTAGTAGAAGGAGTTAATGTGTTCTTATGAGAAGAAAAATCAATGAGTTGGTAGGGTTAGGGATGCTCATGCAAAAAGACAGCATCTCATGCATCTCGCCATCCATCTCCACATACTTAAATGTAGACAGGTGGCTAACAAAAATATCCTCTTCACCACAAACGGTGACGATCTGACCTTCTAGTCCATATTTGAGCTTCTGGTGGAGAGTAGAAGTAACATCACCGGCAGCATAAATCCAGGGTCGACCTAGCAGACAGATATAGGCAGGCTGGATATCCATCACATAAAAGGTACTCTTGAATACCTGCGGTCCAATCTTAACTGGCAACTCAACTTTGCCACAACTAGCTCGCTTAGAGCCATCAAAAGCCCTTACAACTAAATTACTCGGCCTCAAGGTGGCGTCATCGCAATCCAACTTCGTTAAGGATTTCTTTGGGAGAACATTCAAAGATGAACCTGTATCAACCAAAACATGGGAAAGCACCATCCCTTTGCATTCCATTGTGATATGCAAGGCTTTGTTGTGATTCTTGCCCTTAGATGTTAGGTCATAATCGGTGAAACCTAGCGCATGGCTAGTGTGTACATTCGAAACTACCGACTCCAGCTGGTCAACAGTTATCTCTAGGGGAACATAAGCCTTATTCAGTACTTTCAACAAGGCTGCTCTGTGTGCCTCAGAGCACATCAATAGTGAGAGAATGGAGATCTTTGAGGGTGTCTGATTTAGCTGGTCGACTACCTTGTAGTCACTTTTCTTGATAATCCTCATAAACTTATCCACTTCCTTCTCGAATGCGGTCTTAGGAGGAGCTTCCTGGTAGTAACCTCTTCGGTGGATACCCGTTTTCCTTTAGCCTTGGCAGCTGCCTCGGCTTCAACATTCGTGCGCAATGTTAATGGTGCAAATAGGCGTCCACTACGAGTGAAGCCACCAATTCCTCCAACATTGTCTACAGCGGAGCTACCAATGTCAATGTCTTCTTCGTTAACTTTCTGCCCCTGGCAGTAGGTATCAGCCCCATAGTGCCACGGGATAGCATTGTCTTTCTCATATGGAACAGGTCCTGGTACCGTGATGGTGACCGGACCAATCAAAGTCGGTTGAGGGTTGTCATAGTAAATTGGTGCTGGACTTTATGGGAAATATATTGTTGTCGGAGCGGGTCTCTCGGGAACATATATTTCTTTAGGAGTGAAATAAAACGTTACTGTCGACACATCATTCTTCACTGGACGAGTCTGATTGAACTGAAGGCAACCTTCATCTATCAGTTGCTGAATACCCCTTCTCAAACTATCACATCCGTTCTCGACGTCTTGACAATTTATGCACTCTTCCCCACAGCCTGGGAAAATCTATCCTTTCAAGAGTCGGTCTTTGACCACCGATAGCGAAGTCTTCACTTTAGTCACATCAGAAACCAAATTCAAAGTTTCCCCATTATCAACAGCATTAATCCTCTGCCCACTGTGAGCTGGCATCAGGTTTGGATAACATTAGGCACTGGAGAAAAATTGATGGCCTGGGCATCTCTCAAATCTTGTACCTTTAGCTGGAGAGGCTTGCAATTATCTGTAGTATGGCCAGGTGCGTTGGAGTGAAAAGCACATCTAGCGTTGACATCATAACCTCTAGGCAGATTGTTGGGATCGACCGTTGGGGCCAGAGTTCTCAACATAACCAGATTCATGTCAATCAGCTTGGGAAGTAATACAGAATAAGGCATTGGGATTGGCTCAATGACCCAGTCCGCCTGCCTTGGACGTTGTTGATAGGGTCTCTGCTGACCCGGATTACCTCCTTGTTGTTGATTGTTGTATCTGGGTTGCTATTGCGGATGATACTACAGTTGAGGAACAGGTCTTGGAATAGTGACTGCGACAACTTGATTTTGATAATAATTAGGGTGTCCTCTGCCCCTGCCTCTGCCGGCATATACAACGCTCGTCTCACCTTCTCTTCTTCGCTGACCGTTACCAGCAAACGGTTTCTTGGGAACTGATGAGTTGGAAGCACTGTTTTCTTGAATTCGGCCCTTCTTCAACAGACTCTCGATCCTTTCTCCAGCAATCACTATCTCTGCAAAGCTAATTGACGGGCAAGCAGCCAATCTCTCGATATAATTTCCTTGAAGAGTGTTCATGAACATGTCCTCCATCTCCCTTTCAGACATAGGGGGTTGGACGGATGCAACAATCTGTCTCTAACGTTGAGTATATTCTCTAAAGGTTTCCTTGGCAGTCTGAGACATTCCTTGCAACAAGGTCCGATTTGGAGCCATGTCCAATTTGTATTGATATTGCTTGACAAAAGCCTCTGCCAAGTCTTGAAGGTGAGAAAAACAAGAAAGGGGGGGTTTGAATTGTTTGAAAAATAAGCGCTTTTGCAAAATGAAATCACACAAAGATTTTATACTGGTTCGCTTATAACACAAAGCTACTCCAGTCCACCCGGCCAAGGTGATTTCGCCTTCAACAAGGACTTAATCCACTAATCTTGAAAGATTACAAACAACCCCTAAGAGAAAAGAAAATCTCTTAGTCCTCTCAAGTCTACAGACTACAACAAGTCACTTGAGGAAATCAAATAAAAATAGATACAAGATGTGTAATCTAGAGTGCTTCTAAGAAAGCAAATATTACAAACTTAAGAACAAATTTTTTCACTTGATAAGCAAAAGCTTAGTGAAAATCTTTGAAGAACAAAGATGTTTTTCTTGAGCGTGATATGATTTCAGTATAGTTTTGGCTAGTGATTTCTTCGTGTTTACTGAATGAGATTTCTTCTCTATTTATAGGAGTTGAAGTAGAGTTGAAGTAGCGTTGAATCTGTTGGATATTGAGATGTAATTACGCCATTCCATTAATAGCTTCTGCAGTAGACTTTTTCACTTAGAAGTGACTACTTACCACAATTAGTATCTTCTTTCTTGGAAGTGGAGATTAACGTCTCTTTCTAATTGAGGAAATCCATTTGCAGAACTTTAACTTGGCTTAAACGTTACTTCATCATGATTAACAATTCTGATTAGAGTCTTTGTGTATCTGGAGAAATTGGCTTCTGATGTTATCTCTTGAAAGTTCAGATGACGCTTGATAACTTCAGACTTTGCAGAAGGCATTTGTTCAGAGTCAGAGCTTCTAGACTTTACTTCATGTTCAGATGCTTCTGATATTTTGTAGTTTTGTCCAGAGTCAGAGCTTCTTGAAACGAGATTTCACTTTAGATGCTTCTGATACTTGAGATTTTGCATCTGATCTTGTTTTGCATCTGATGACATCATCAGATTTATTTCTTCTTTCTTTAGAACCCTGCACACTTAGAAACTTTTCGTTAGGGTGCCACTTTTGGTTTCATCCTTTGTTATCATCAAAATCATGGAATCTATTGTAGAACTATTTTTGTTCTTACAATCTCCCCCTTTTTGATGATGACAAAACAAATAAAATTATCAGATGAAACATGAAAAATATTAGATCAGATAGACAAAAGCTCCCCCTGAGTTAGCGCTAGGGAGTTCAGAAGTTCTTACCAGAGCTTTCCAAGTAATTAGATTTCTGAAAACTTTCTGCAAATGCTTAACTTTAGAGTTAGAGTTATTTAATCAGAGCTATTATTTAATCAGAGCTATTTATATCAGAACTATTTTTACAATTGTTGCAGAATGCTTAAGGTTTTAGACATAATTTTCATCAGAGCTATTTAATAATTTCTCCCCCTTTTTGGCATAATCAAAAAGGCATAAAACATAAAAAGAATAATAGAGAGAAAAACACTTCATTAAAAAGCACAAAGGCAAACAGCAGTCAAAAACAACAGATTCAAAGAAATATCAGAGCTAAAAAAGAAAAGACAGAAGCAAAAAACACTAGGCAAACAAAAGAAATCCTAAGTGCCTAAGGGTTTGGAGGAGGAGGAAGTCTCTGTAGTAGCATGGCAAACATGTTCTGGAGGTTTTCATTCAGAGCGTCTTGCTTGTCCATCCTTGCCCGGAGCTCACTCTGATCTTGCTTGATCTCTTTCTGATCTTGCTTGATCTCCTTCAGAGTGTTGAGAATCAGAGGGATCGCAGAGGAAGACTCCCCCTGAATCAGAGCCTGCTGAGTTTCAGCTTCAGCAGCAGCTTGGGCTTCTGCATCTGCCTTAGCCTTGGCTTCAGCTTCCTGAATTCTCAGAAGTTCTGCTTCCTTTGCCAGGCGTTCTTCTTCCAATCTCTTAGCTTCTTCTTCAGCTTCCTTAGCCAACCTTTCTTCTTCCAATCTCTTGGCCTCAGCTTCTCTAGCCAGTCTCTCTTCCTCTAACCTTCTGGCCTCAGCTTCTCTAGCCAGTCTTTCCTGGAGTCTTTCCTCAGAGTCTCTGATGTAGCCATTTCTGACTTGTTCAGAGATACTCTTCAGCCTATAAGACTCAGAGGTCATCCAACTAATAACTCTGTTCCAGTGTGTCCTAACAGATTTAGGATCATCACTGACTTCAGAATTTTTAGCCAGAGACTTGATCTTCTGGACTGAGGATTCTGCAACCTGCATAATGGCCTCCTCAAGGGTAGGTGTGATAATTTTAGGTTCAGGTTCAGGTGAATGAGGTGGAGAGTTTTGAGGGCTGAGATTTAGAGGTTGAGGTTCAGTTTCTGGTTCTGGCTGGGGTTCAGATTCTGCTTCTGGTTGAAGTTCAGAATCTGGGTCTGGTTGAAGACTGGGGGATGAAGCATAGAGTGGGTTTACATCTAATGGGTCAGAGTCTGGGCTAGGTACAGCGGGAATTAATGGTGGAGTGATATAAGGTTCAGATGGGCGAATTACAGATGGTTGAGTTTCAGAGGGTGTGGTGGTTGTTTGTGGTGGAAGTGAAGTTTGATTTTCAGAGGTGATGGTGGTTGTTTGTTGTGGAATAGAAGTTCGGAGGGGAGAGGTTACTTCAGTTTGTGTTTGAGTTTGTGGGGCGAAATTTTTAGCATAAATTTCAGCTATTGTTGGGGAGTTTGGGTCAGAGTGTTCTTGATCAGAGGACTCATGATCAGAGAACTCTTGGTCAGAAGAAGGTGAGAGGTAAGGGGGTGATTCATAATCAGAGGATGATGAAGAACTGTGGTGATATAGTTGATTAGGGTCAGAGGTTGTTGTAAAAGTACGGGCAATTTTTAGAACAGGTGGAGGTTGAGAGGTTCTAATGGTAGAAGGTGGTATTTCTGAGGTTGTAAAAATTGGTTGAGAGGAGAGAGGGTTAGAGGAAGCCATTACAGATTCAGAAGAGACAGGAGGAATGGACTTACCAGAGGAGACATTCAGAGGTGCTGAAGCTTTGGTGCCAGAGGTTTCTCCAATTCTGGCTTTCTTTGCCTTCCTTGCTTCCTCAGCTATCTTCTTCTCAGAAAGGCCTCTTTTGTATCTGACCAGATCTTCTACAGAGTCCAGACAGTCTTCTAGGCGAAAATCAGAGATATCAATGCCTTCATCCAGACGATCCTGAAGGTAGATAGCAATGGCATCTCTGGGTTCATTCTTGAAGAACCTTTCAAGGCCATGAGGCATCTTCCTCTGATCCTTCAGAGCTTCCCAGGTCACATTCATAGTGGGCTTGACTCTGATGTCCTTGATGATTCCCATACTCCTCAGATTTCTGGCATTCAGAGGCTTTCCAACGTCAATTGCCAGATCATCCATACATCTGGTCTTCTCCAGAGCATCTACCAGCCCATGCTCAATGAAGATGTCAGAGAGCAATCTTCCCAGAGGGATGTAGGATCTGGGCTTCATATTATTCCTTGTTTCTTTGACTGAATCCCTCAGATATCTGAAGAGAAGAACAGGGAGGTTGATTGGAATACCCTTCTGAATACAGTAGAGGATGCACTTCTGATCAGCATTTATATAATCTGAAGAGTTGGAGGCTGGACGATGATGGATTGTTCCCAGAATGATCTTTAACCAAACTCGGAGGTTCTGATGAAGCTCCTTGTTCTTAGATGGGTTTCCTTCAACGTTTGCTTTGAAGATAGTAGGGTTAATGACTTCTGTGATGCGCTTGGACCTTGGAGGAATGTTGTAAATCCTTTTACCTCCAGCTTTCTCCATATTTAGCAAAGAAGCAATAGACGCTTCTGTGATAATGATCTTCACTCCCAGAACAAAAGAAACGATGAACTCATCATCAGCATCTGCACATCTCCAGAATTCCTTCACCAGAAGAGGATAGATTGGACCATACAATCTGTTGAAGTAGGTTTCCCAACCTTGCTTGCGAAGATCTTCAGTTAAATCAACGCCATTTCTTCTCAAATTTTCAAAATCCACCAGCGATTCACATAGTACATCCAAACCTTCAAAGGGAGTAGAAAGATGAATGTGTTGTTCACGTTCCAAAATGTGAGGTTCTTTGTAAACTGGGGTTGTGGTAACATCTACAACCATGGGTGTTTGAGTGTTTGAAGTTTGGGGGTTAGAAGCAGCTTCCATTTGTTGGGAGAAGTTAAAAACAGCTTGTTCTTGAGGATTCATGATGAAGATTGATGAAGAAGATGAAGAACTGAGAAGGTTGCAGAGAAAACTTCGAGAGAGGATTTAGGGTTTAAGAGTGAGTGAGAGTGATAAGTGTGTGAAATGTGAGAAAAGTGTTTATATACTAAGGGTAAAAACACATGCAAAACGACACACATACCAGCGTTAGCACAAAAACCAAAATAGCACGTTTGGGGGAAAAATGATTACAGCTCATTAATGAATGTCTAATCCCAACAGTAAGCACACTGCTCAAGGAGATTTCAAGCGTTCTGACCTTTGATTTCTTTTGACAGCTGTCTAGAAGTTCTAGGGTTAGACGCATGTTCCCCACGTGTTGATGTATCTGATCTTCAGGAATACCAAAGGATTTCTGAAGATTTCTAACTCAGATATCTTCTTAACTTGGTAGAAGTATCAGAGTCAGAGGCAGAAGTGTATTTGTTTTTATCAGATTCTCATTTTACATGTTCAGAGCCAAATTTTACTCAGGACAGTTTTTAATGTTCAGATTTTCTAAGATGAAAAGAAATCTATCTTCAGCTAGAGGCTTAGTAAAGATATCTGCCCATTGATGTTCTGAATCAATGAACTTCAGCGTTACTATTCCTTTCTGAACATAGTCTCTAATAAAATGATGTTTAATTTCTATGTGTTTGGCTCTGGAATGTAGAATAGGATTCTTACTTAAACAAATAGCAGCAGTATTATCACAAAAGATAGGAATGTTACTCTCAAATATCTGGAGATCTTCAAGCTGATGTTTCATCCAGAGCATCTGAGTTGTGCATAGTGACGCTGAGATATATTCTGCTTCTGCAGTTGATAGAGCAATTGTTGACTGTCTTTTGCTAGCCCAGGAGATTAAGTTGTTTCCCAGAAGCTGGCAATTTCCAGATGTGCTTTTACGTTCTATTCTATCTCCTGCATAATCTGCATCACAATAACCAGAAAGCCTATACTCTGATGTTTTCTCATACATCAGGCCCAGGTTAGGAGTTCCTTTCAGATACTTAAGAATTCTCTTAACAGCTGTTAAATGAGATTCTCTAGGATCTGATTGGAATCTGGCACAAAGACAAACGCTAAAGAGAATATCAGGACGAGTAGCAGTCAGATAGAGAAGAGAGCCTATCATACCTCTATAGAGCTTCTGACAAACCTTGTTGCTTACCTCTTCCTTCTCCAGAATGCAAGTTGGGTGCATAGGAGTCTTTGCAGAGTTGCATTCAGACATATCAAACTTCTTCAGAACGTCTTTAATGTACTTGTTTTGATGAATGTACGTGACTTCTGGAGTTTGATTAATTTGAATTCCCAGAAAGAACTTTAGTTCTTGCATTAGACTCATTTCAAATTCTGCCTGCATTAACTTAGAAAATTCTTGGCAAACAGAGATATTAGCAGAACCAAAAATAATGTCATCAACATAAATCTGGCATATCACGAGATCATTTTTATGGTTTTTACAGAAGAGTGTAGAATCAACTTTCCCTCTGATAAAATTTTGTTCCAGAAGAAAATTACTTAAGCGTTCATACCAAGCTCTGGGAGCTTGTTTAAGTCCATATAAGGATTTCTTAAGTTTGAAAACATGTTCTGGAAAATTTGAGTTTTCAAAACCAGGAGGTTGATTAACATACACTTCTTCTGAAATATAACCATTTAGAAATGCACTCTTGACATCCATTTGGTATAATTTGATAGAGTGATTAATAGCAAATGATACAAGAAGACGAATAGACTCTAACCTTGCGACTGGAGCAAAAGTTTCATTATAATCAATACCTTCTTGTTGACTATAACCTTGAGCTACCAGTCGTGCTTTGTTTCTGACAACTTCTCCTTTCTCGTTCAGTTTGTTTCTGAAAACCCATCTGGTTCCAATGACATGAGTGCCTCTGGGTTTAGGAACGAGATCCCAGACATCATTCTTGGAGAATTGATCTAACTCTTCTTGCATAGCTGCCACCCAATCATTATCTTGAAGAGCTTCATCACAGGACGTAGGCTCAATCAGAGACACTAGTCCCAGAGGAATATCTTCAGAAGTTCTGAAGGTAGATCTGGTTCTAACAGGTTCATCTTTGTTTCCCAAAATCAAATCTTCAGATACGTTGCTACGACTCTTGACTTTCCTTGGAATTTCTGGAGATTTAATTTCTTCAGAGTCTGGAGTGACAGTTGCTTCTGGAGTTTTCTCAGATTCTACCAGAGTGATCTCTAAATCTGCAAACTTTTCAACTAGCTTTGACTTTTCAGGGTCAAGCTTATCATCAAATCTAACATGAATTGATTCCTCCACAATTTTGGTTTCTGTGTTGTATACTCTATAGCCTTTAGAGCGTTCTGAGTATCCTAACATAATACCTTTCTGTGCTTTGGAATCAAACTTGTTTAGATGTTCTTTAGTATTTAATATAAAGCAAAAGCATCCAAAAGGATGGAAATAAGAAATGTTGGGTTTTCTTCCCTTACACAGTTCATAGGGAGTCTTATCCAGAATAGGTCTAATAGAGATTCTATTCTGAATGTAACACGCTGTATTTACAGCTTCTGCCCAAAAGTGCTTTGCTACATTTGTTTCATTGATCATGGTTCTGGCCATTTCTTGGAGTGTCCTATTCTTCCTCTCTACAACTCCATTTTGTTGTGGAGTTCTAGGGCAGGAGAAATCATGGGATATTCCATTAGAATCAAATAGTTCTTCAAAATCTTTATTTTCAAATTCTCCACCATGATCACTTCTGACTCTAACAATTTTAGAGTCAAATTCTTTTTGCACTTTAGAACAGAAACTGGTGAATACAGAGTGAGACTCACTCTTGTGCCTTAGGAATTTTACCCATGTCCAGCGGCTGTAATCATCAACGATTACAAGTCCATACTTCTTTCCATTAACTGATGCTGTTTTCACAGGACCAAATAAGTCAATGTGAAGAAGCTCCAGAGGCTTGGAGGTAGAAACAACATTTTTCTTTTTAAAAGATGTTTTTGAAAACTTTCCTTTCTGACAAGCTTCACACAGAGCATCTGAAGAAAACTTCAGTTTAGGTAAACCTCTGACTAACTCAAGTTTAGTTAGCTGAGAAAGTTTTCTCATGCTAATGTGGCCTAAGCGTCTATGCCATACCCATTGCTCTTCGTGAACTGACATTAAACATTTAACATTTTGATCTTTTAAATCAGAAAGATTTATTTTATAAATGTTGTTTTTCCTCTTGCCTGTGAAAAGGACAGAGCCATCGTTCTGATTAATGGCTTTACACGTTTTTTGATTAAAGATTACATCATAACCGTTATCACTTAATTGACTTATGGATAACAAGTTATGCATTAATCCTTCTACATAAAGAACATCAGATATAGAGGGAAGAGTACCATTACCAATAGTTCCGGAGCCTCTGATCCTTCCTTTCTGATCTCCTCCGAAGCCTACAAAGCCAGCGTCTTTAAGTTCCAGGCTTTGGAACATAGACTTTCTTCCCGTCATATGTCGCGAGCATCCAGAGTCCAGGTACCATGACTGGTGTCTGAACTTTGCTGCATAGGATATCTGCAACATAGATAATCTTATCTTTCGGTACCCAGAATCTCTTGGGTCCTTTCAGATTAGTTTTCCCAGAGTTTCTTACAACTTTGGGTCTTCTAGCATTCTTAAATTTTTGTTCTTGTGTGTGTGTGTAATGATATGAAAAAGGAGATTTAAGCTGGTTACTGGTAGAAGTTTTATCAGAATCAGAATCATACCCAATTCCCCTTTTATTATTCTGACCTACTCCATAAATCATGGATGCCATAATACTCCTATTTATCCCATTCTTCAGAAATTGTTGAAAGGCTTCTTCATATTTATAAATAATTTCATTTGAAGTTTGTGGTGCTTGAGACAACACTTCTTCTAATTTTAAGCTTTTTGTTTTAGCTCCATCTCTTTCTAACGTTAAAGATTTGATTGTATCTTCATGTGCTAGAATTGTTGTCTCAAGTTCACTACATTCTTCAGATTTTGCTTTAAGAAGGCCTTTAATACTTTTAACTTTTTGTTTTAATTTCTGAAGAGAGGTAAGAGTTTCTGATAAACATGATTCTAAGTCAGATCTAGAAAGTTCAGAAAATACCTCTTCAGATTCTTCATCTGAGCTGCTGGATGTGGTAGCCATAAATGCTACGTTGGCTTGTTCATCAGAGTCAGATTCTGATGATCCTGATTCACTATCGTCCCAGGTGGCCATTAATCCCTTCTTTGTTCTGAAGGCATTTTTCTTGAAGCTTTCTTTCTTAGAGTCATCTTTCTTCAGCTTGGGGCATTCATTTCTGTAATGACCTGTTTCTTTACATTCAAAACAGGTAATATCTTTATTAGGTTTACCTTTTGAAGTTGACTCTGATCTATCCCTTCTGGGTCTTGATCTTCTGAAGTTGTTGTTGTTCCTTCTTTTCCAGAGTTGCTTAACTCTTCTGGTTAGTAAGGACAGTTCTTCTTCATCATCAGAGTCTTCAGGTTCAGAGTCGTCAGTATCTGCAGTTTCGGCCTGGAGAGCTTTGATTCTGTCTGACTTCCGTCTTTCAGATCTGGACTTCAGCGCCACTGACTTGTTTCTTTTCTGAGGCTCATCCTCCTCTAGTTCTATCTCATGACTTCTGAGAGAGCTAACAAGTTCTTCAAGGCTGATGTTGTTCAGATCCTTTGATAACTTCAGAGCAGTAACCATTGGTCTCCATTTCTTTGGCAGACTTCTGACAATCTTCTTAACATGATCTGCAGTAGTATATCCTTTGTCTAGCACTTTAAGACCTGCAATAAGAGTTTGGAATCTGGAAAACATAGCTTCTATAGCTTCGTCATCTTCCATCTTGAAGGCTTCATATTTCTGGATCAACGCCAGAGCCTTCGTCTCCTTGACTTGGGAGTTTCCTTCATGGGTCATCTTCAGAGAGTCAAGTATATCTTTAGCCGTCTCTCTGTTGGTGATCTTTTCGTATTCGTTGTATGATATAGCATTTAGAAGTATTGTTCTGGCCTTGTGATGATTTTTGAACTCACGTTTTTGATCTTCTGACATTTTGCTTCTGGGAACTTCAGCTCCATTTAAGGTTGGAGGTTTGTATCCATCTGTGACAATGTCCCAGAGGTCAGCATCATAACCAAGAAAGAAACTTTCGATTCTATCTTTCCAGTAATCAAACTTTTCTCCATCAAAAACAGGAGGCTTGGCATTGTAAGAATCTTTCTCATTTGAGTGGGCCATTTGTTTTTCTCGCACTGGATCTCTCTACACGGTTAAGTGTTTGATTTGAAAATCAATAACAGAGCCGGAGCTCTGATACCAATTGAAGGTGAGAAAAACAAGAAAGGGGGGGTTTGAATTGTTTGAAAAATAAGCGCTTTTGCAAAATGAAATCACACAAAGATTTTATACTGGTTCGCTTATAACACAAAGCTACTCCAGTCCACCCGGCCAAGGTGATTTCGCCTTCAACAAGGACTTAATCCACTAATCTTGAAAGATTACAAACAACCCCTAAGAGAAAAGAAAATCTCTTAGTCCTCTCAAGTCTACAGACTACAACAAGTCACTTGAGGAAATCAAATAAAAATAGATACAAGATGTGTAATCTAGAGTGCTTCTAAGAAAGCAAATATTACAAACTTAAGAACAAATTTTTCACTTGATAAGCAAAAGCTTAGTGAAAATCTTTGAAGAACAAAGATGTTTTTCTTGAGCGTGATATGATTTCAGTATAGTTTTGGCTAGTGATTTCTTCGTGTTTACTGAATGAGATTTCTTCTCTATTTATAGGAGTTGAAGTAGAGTTGAAGTAGCGTTGAATCTGTTGGATATTGAGATGTAATTACGCCATTCCATTAATAGCTTCTGCAGTAGACTTTTTCACTTAGAAGTGACTACTTACCACAATTAGTATCTTCTTTCTTGGAAGTGGAGATTAACGTCTCTTTCTAATTGAGGAAATCCATTTGCAGAACTTTAACTTGGCTTAAACGTTACTTCATCATGATTAACAATTCTGATTAGAGTCTTTGTGTATCTGGAGAAATTGGCTTCTGATGTTATCTCTTGAAAGTTCAGATGACGCTTGATAACTTCAGACTTTGCAGAAGGCATTTGTTCAGAGTCAGAGCTTCTAGACTTTACTTCATGTTCAGATGCTTCTGATATTTTGTAGTTTTGTCCAGAGTCAGAGCTTCTTGAAACGAGATTTCACTTTAGATGCTTCTGATACTTGAGATTTTGCATCTGATCTTGTTTTGCATCTGATGACATCATCAGATTTATTTCTTCTTTCTTTAGAACCCTGCACACTTAGAAACTTTTCGTTAGGGTGCCACTTTTGGTTTCATCCTTTGTTATCATCAAAATCATGGAATCTATTGTAGAACTATTTTTGTTCTTACAAGTCTTTCCAGCTCTTGATGGTAGTACGAGACAAATGAGAATACCATTCACGAGAAGCTCCAGTTAAACTGTCTTCAAAATAGTACATCCACAGCTTTTCATCTTCAGTGTGAGCTCCCAACCTTCCCAGATAAGATTGGAGATGATTGTGTGGGCAAGAAGCCCCGTTGTATTTCTCAAAAGTAGGGGGTTTGAACTTGTGAGGGATCCTTACTCCCTGAACCAGACCAAGATTGGTGACATCAAAACCTAAGGAATTTTGAGACTTCAAAGATTTGAGCTTCTCAGCAAGCTCATCCATACGACGAGTGGTCTCGTGAGCTTCGTCGTGCACAGAGAATTGATCATACTGATAATCTTCAGTAACGGGGCATCCATTAATCCGAATCCCTTGATTCACATTGTACCTTACGCCAATACCATTCCCAACATTTCCCGTGTTGCCAACATTACCCGGGTTTCCATCAATATTTGCGTTACCCGCGTTTCCAATGTTCACAGGGTTATCAGCGTTCCCATGGTTACCAGGGTTACCAGGGTTCCCCTCAGCACTTGGTATTTCCACCTCTAGATCGGGCCTAGGTTGCTCAACCAATTCCTTCAGCTTCACCTGCCCTTCTGCCATACCAGTCATCAATGTCATGAACTGATCCATCCTTTCACGCATATCAGCCAGTTCTTTCTGTATCTGGTCCATTTCTAGTCGAGGACGATTTTCCTTTGTCGGGTACCTGTGAACTCGCTTGGGACCAATAACTGCCTGCAACAGGGAACAAACATTAGACACTACGGTGACACCTGCAAAACAAACAAGGGTTAATATGTATGGTATGCGATGCACTGCTTATTCAATTTTAAGGCCCCCCCTTAAAAAGGGAATACCCTGCAAATGAATAAGCATGAGATGTTGGATGCAAATATGCAGATGATGTTATGCAATGCAATGGCATGTCAATCAGAATTGCTGGATCCGCTTGAACATCTGTCAGGTTGCACTGCCTGAAGAGAAATTAAGAGGATCAAGCAAAGCACACCAAACAAAGGTCATGGGATGGATCATGTTATCCTTAATATCAACCATCCATTTTTGGTGGATTATGGTTTACACCTTATCAACACCCAAGTTTCATTGATATTAAGGATACTTGAACGGATGAACCATGAATCAAGGGTTTGTTGCAAGTCACGAGCATGGAGTTTAGGTTAAGAACCACCCAAAGGGAGTGTACTAAGGTTTAAACCTGCCAAACATGTTCTACAAAAGGTTCCCATAGTCATAATCCCATCTTTCGGATATTATCGGAGGAACGACTACTCGTATTCCAAAAATATTCTCAAGAGAGACTCTTATGATTGTAGTATCGCGTAACAATCGTATCAAATCTTACACTTGAACGACTTTCGCACTACGTCCTACGAATAGGCCAAGATGGGTTTGGTAAACTAATGTCCTTGGCTTCTAACGTCTATATTGGAAAGAGTAATGTCTAACCACAACTTACTTGTGTGACATTATTGATCCCAACATGACCTCCACCAAGTGAATGGGTTTGCAAGTCAACTTGCTAAGGAATAACTCCACACAAGTCAACAAGACTATGCCATTATCCTAACCTAAGTGCACTCGAGTTCGGGTATAAAACTCATCTCACAAACAGAACCAGCAGATACGGCAGTCATATGTACACAATGCAATAAAGCAGGTAAATGCTGAAAGATAAATAACTGTACAAAAGAATAAACACCCAATAAACAAACAACCTACAAAATCTAGGAGGGACTCGCTTAGGGAAACCGGGTCCCCAGCAGACTCGCCAGCTGTCGCAACCTGAAAAATGGAATGCGAAAAAAACAACCGGCGAAGAAAGACAGGAGAGTCGTCACCGTGCGTTATTTATCCCAAAGGAGGGAAAGGAAACGCTCGAAGTAAACCTGGAAAAAGGAAAGGACAAGACAGGGTCTCGCAACCAAATCTTGGGTTCGGGAGTCGATTATGCGAAGGGAAGGTATTAGCACCCCTACGCATCTGTAGTACTCTACGGGATCCACTTTTGTAGTTCTTGTCTAAAGGGTGTGGGTTTATCTAATGTGTTATTTACTAAAAAAAAGGGTCAAAAGAAAATGACTCGCACGGATGTCGCATCCATTGCATACGTATCTTATCTGAATATGAGAATCAGAGTCTTCGTAGCTCGGCTACCTAGGGGTTAAGGGTAATTGTGCTAGCTAAGACATCGCGTCTTATGCCTACGTATCTCATCTGGAATGAGAATCAGAGCAAGCCGTAGTTTGGCTAACTACGTGGTTATGGATTGAGTTTTGGACGAACGACGTTACTACGCAATCTACCGGATGCTAGACCTTTGGAGACTTACTCGCCTGTAGTAGAAGGAGTTAACGTGTTCTTAGGAGAAGAAAAATGAATGAGTTGGTAGGGTTAGGGATGCTCATGCAAAAAGGCAGTCCTTGACGAAGGAACCGCGCTACCTGTGGGGATACGAACACATACAAAACAAACATGTATAAAGTAAATGTGCCAACAAGGCAATCAGAATAAATCTCCCAAATGGTATCCCACAAGCAAAGTGGAATATCCAGCGAGCTATCCTTGCAAAAGTCATGTGAGCCTTCACAAAAACTCAACAAAAGGGTTAGTGAAATACAATAAGGATTAGGAGAAAACATGCTATGACAAACGTAAGTCAGATAAGAGAAAAACAGAAAAAAGCAAATGCTACTGTCGCGATCGCTACTGTCTCGCCTAGCGAAGGCTTGGAGAAGCGTCGCTGCGTGCTCGCCTAGCGAAGGTGCTAGCGAGCGCCTGCGGGTCTTGGATTTTTCATGGATAACCGTATGGTTTCAGAAACCTCAAACCCTGTGGCATACACTTCAGAAATTAAACGATTAAGCATTCAAGGCATTATTTATACATTCATACATAATTATGAACCCGTGGGCAAAAACCTAATGAAATTCATCCATCATACCTCAAACATTCAGAGTATTCAACTTCAAAGCACAAAGGTAATGGGAATAAGGGCAAACCTGATTGGAGACATCGGTTGAAATCAAATGGCACAGCTGGATTTGCAAACCCATGTTAGGGTTTGCTTGAGCTGAAAGTGTGTGAGTCAGAATGAACCTTTCAGAGTTGCCTGGAGGTTGCTGCAGATTAATTCTCACTCTCTCTGTCTAGGTTTCTCTCCAGGTTTTGTCCAGGGTTTTGTTTCAATGAAAACTCTAGTATTTATAACCTAATATTGGTAGCTTAGTGGGCTTTTGAGAGAGGTCCAAGTCTGAGATTTTTTTTTTAATTTATTTATTTATTTATTTAATTAAATATTTTTTTTTTCGTTTTTGTTTTTTTGTTTTTTTTTTGTTTTGTTTGCATAACACGTGGGCTTCGCCTAGCGACCATGACAGCTCATGAACAAACCTTTGCTCCTTCAAGATTAACATTTTGACTGACGAATAGACCCCTGTTGGAAGTAACTCAAGTCTTTCCCTTGTGTTGACTGATCATCTAAATAGAACCCACAAAGTGTCCTGGATGATGTTCAAGCTTCTTGGAGCTAATCCCGATTGACATGATGAAACGCAATGTATCTAATGTTAAATGACCTAAAAATGAATGCGTGAATAAGGAGGGCAAATTTTGGGGTGTTACACATTGCATAACCAACCCCCTTACCCCGATCTCTGACATTTTTACTAGTGTTTGATTTGATAAAACTTTTAGGTTTTTGTTCGCTTTCTAACCATTCCTTTGGATAAATAAAAGTTCGGTGTTGACTCGACTTGTATGGTTTACCTTAGATTTAGTCAATATCTCTAATGGTAACGAATACCCCGCTACAGAAAAGTGGCGACTCTGCTGGGGACATTTGCCTAGTGGGTTTTGCCTACTTTTTATATTTGTTGTATTGTTGTGTATATTATCTTGTGACATATTTTTGTGCAATTTGGGATTACTGTATTGTATGTAATGATTTAATTGCTTGAATATTAATTCCTTGTATGCTTGGTGATCATTGTGACGTAAGTTCTATACCCGAACTCGAGTGCACTTAGGATAGGAGAATGGCATAGTCTTGTTGACTTGTGTGGAGTTATTCCTTAGCAAGTTGACTTGCAAGCCCATTCACTTGGTGGAGGTCATGTTAGGATCAATAATGTCACATAAGTAGTTGTGGTTAGACATTACTCTTTCCAATATAGACCTTAGAAGCCAAAGACCTTAGTTTACCAAGCCCATCTTGGCCTATTCTTAGGATGTAGTGCGAAAGTCGTTCAAGTGTAAGATTTGATACGATTGTTACGCGATACAACTCTCATAAGAGTCTCTCTTGAGAATATTTTTAGAATACAAGTAGTCATTTATCCGATAATATCCTAAAGATGGGATGATGACTATGGGAACCTCTTGTAGAACATGCTTGGCAGGTTTAAACCCTAGTACACTCCCTTTGGGTGGTTCTTAACCGAGACTCCATGCTCGTGACTAGCAACAAACCCTTGATTCATGGTTGATCCGTTCTTGTATCCTTAATATCAATGGAACTTGGGGGTTGATGAGGTGTAAAGCATAATCCACCAAAATGGATGGTTGATATTAAGGATGACATGATCCATCCCATGACCTTTGTTTGGTGTGATTTGCTTGATCCTTGAGTGTGATTGTTGCATTCATGCATTCATGCACCCATTTGCATCCATATCATCAATAATGAGAAAATTTTCAAGGAACTTAAGAGGTCTATTTGCAAATTTTCAGACATGGAAAGACAAAGAAGGAATACAAAGAAGTACAGTGTCAGACAACCTGACTTGAAAGAAATAAGGAATTTGACATCCTATGTATTAGATCCCTTGGGTTTCAAGGCTCATTTTGGGAAGCTTCTATCTATTCTGACTACTCAAGTGGATGAAGGATTGATGAGTGTATTGGTGTAGTTTTATGATCCCTTGTACTGTTGCTTCACATTTCCAGATTTTCAGCTTTTGCCTACGCTTGAGGAGTATGCCTACCTTGTGGGTATACCTATTCTAGACCAGGTTCCGTTCAGTGGCTTGGAGAGTGTTCCTACTTCTCAAGAGATAGCGTATATGTTGCATATAGATGAATCTCTGGTTGGTGCTCATATGACTACCAAAGGTGGAATTCAAGGTCTCCCTTCTGAGTTCCTCATTGCTCAAGCTACTATGTATGGGAAGGCCATGAGTGAGGACGCCTTTGAGGCCATATTTGTACTTCTTATATATGGGCTAGTGTTATTCCCCAACATCGACAAGTTTGTGGATGTGAACGCTATTAGGATTTTCTCTACTCTTAATCTCGTTCTGACTCTGTTGGGTGACACTTACTTTTCTTTGCATATGAGGAATACAAAGGGTGGTGGTACCATTGTGTGATATTTTCCTCTGTTGTACAAGTGGTTTATTTCGCACTTGCCATAGACGGTCGCCTTCAAGGAGAACAAAGGATGTCTACGGTGGTCTACGAGACTTATGTCTCTCACTAATGATGGTATCTTTTGGTACAACCATGTATATGATAGTGTGCAGATTATCGACTCTTGTGGTGAATTATCCAATGTGCCTCTTCTTGGTACATGTGGTGGGATTAACTACAACCCTATTTTGGCACGTCGTCATCTTGGGTTCCCCCTAAAGGATAAACCCAATAACACTCTGTTACAGGGTGTGTTCTTTCAGAAGGGTAAAGATCCCTAAGGCTTGAAGGGCTGGATGGTCCGCGCTTGGCGCAAGATCCATAAGAAAGGAAGGAAGGAGCTAGGTCCGAAGAACTGCATCGCTTTGGAACCCTATACTTCTTGGGTTAGGAGGAGAGCTTCTGAGTACCTCACGCCATATGAGTATCCAAGACCTACACCTTTGGTTGTCGTTGGGCCTTCAACCCTCCCTAACCAATGAGTAGAGGAGTTGAGAGACGAAGACCATTCGTGTGCTTGTATCAGTGAACGAGAGGAGTTGCTTCAGCAGATCAGGGAGAAGGATGCTTTGATAGAGTTCCTGGAGCACCAGGTTATTGATGAGCCTGATGACGTGTTGACTTCTCTACTTCCTCAGTCTTCCAAGTTTTGGAAGAGGAAGAACGATCGACTCGCCAAAGATAAGGCAGATATGGAGGCAGCCTACGAGAGGGAGGTGAAGAGGCTTCGTGCAACTTACCTTCCAGTCTCCAAAGCTTTAGATGATTGCTTCTAGGGTTCCATAGGATGTTCATTTTCCTTCTCTCTTGTATTATATTTGGTTACCAAGACTGTACTTCTTTGGTGTAAAAATATTTTCCCAAATATTATTTCATGTGATATTTCCATATGTGATGAATGTTTAATATTCCCAAATATTTGCAAATAAAACTCTAAAGTTCCTCTGATATAAAAAATTAAATCATATGCATTGCATGCATCATGTGCATAAGCAGGTTTTGCTCTAGGCTTCTTGTTCTATGGTCTAACTCTGTGTTCTTCATTTATTTTGAGGACAAGCCGACTCACCAGTACTACACCCGAGCCAACGCATCAAGACTAATGGATCATTTGGAACAAGAGAACCATGAGCTTAAGGAGGAAGAAGCCAGATTGACTGCCCTGATGGAGTCATTCATGGCTGCCCAGAGCCAGTCATCTCTGACACCTTTAACTCCTCCTTAGAGGACAGTCATCTCCGAGATTGTCTCGTCAACCATGCCTGCGGCCAGCGCCCACTTCGCACCAACAGCCACGCCAGCCGGGTTTCCGTGGGGGATGCCTCCCAACTTCATGCCTGAGGGTCTTGCACCTACCTTTGCTTATGTACCGACATCTAGCCCGATCCTAGCTGCTCCCCCTCCTGTCGTGCATACTATGCCCAGAGTAGATGACACCATCTATCATTCTGAGCCGTCTGAGGGCCCATATGTCTATGAAAAGATGGATGCTATGAACGATCAATTTCTTGAGCTCCGTAAGGAATTGAAAACTCTTCGAGGAAAAGACCTTTTCGGCAAGTCTGCTGCTGAACTCTGCTTGCTCCCTAATGTCAAAATCCCTTTGAAGTTCAAGATACCTGACTTTTAAAAGTACAAGGGAAATACTTGCCCTCTCAGCCACCTGGTCATGTATTCCAGGAAGATGTCGACTCAGACCGACAATGACCAGCTTCTCATTCACTACTTCCAGGACAGTTTGTCCGATGCTGCCCTAAGATGGTATATGGGCTTGGATAGCGCGAACATCCATTCCTTCAATGACCTTGGCGAGGCCTTCGTCAAGAAATACAAATACAACGTGGATATGGCTCCCGATATGGATCAATTGAGAGCCACGTCCCAGAAGGACAAGGAAACTCTTAAAGAATACGCCCAGAGGTGGCGTGAGGTAGCAGCACAGATTGTGCCCCCGCTGGAAAAGAAAGAGATGACCAAGATCTTTCTGAAGACCTTGAGTTTTTTTTATTACGAGCGGATGATTGCCAGCGCTCCTTCTGACTTCACCGAGATGGTGAACATGGGGATGCGCTTGGAAGAAGGAGTCAGGGAAGGGCGCCTGACCAGAGAAGAAGGCTCTTCTGCCAAACGTTATGGGGCATTTGCGAAGAAGAAAGATGGCGAGGCACATGCTGTGACCTCCCATGTTAAACCAAGAAGACCCTTGGTGAGGAGGAAGACCGTGCGTCATGCCGATAACCAGCACCAGGTGGCTCACATAGCACCTGTTTTCAGAGACAATCAACAGTATCAGCATCACAACAATAATCAGCAATAGCAACATCTGCAATATTAACAACAACAGGACCGTCCTCCACAGCAGACCTACCAGCCTCGAAACAGTAATCAAGCCAGTACAAGCTATGAGAGGAAGAGGGTCACCTTCGATCCTATTCCCATGACCTATGCCGAGTTATATCCCTTTTTGATAGAGAGGAAGTTGACTACCCCACGAGACCCACCGGCTATTCCGACAAACCCTCGGTGGTGGTATAAGCCCGAATTACATTGTGTTTATCATTCCGATGCTCCCGAACATGACGTGGAAAATTGCTACCCACTGAAGACCAAGGTTCAAAACCTTGTGACATGTGGTATTTTATGTTTCGAGGACGTAGGTCCTAATGTAAAGAAGAACCCATTGCCCGAGCATGGGAAATCTGTCAATATGGTCCAGGGTTGCCCTGGTAAATACAAAGTCAAATATGTCAGCCATATTCGACAATCTCTGGTCGAGATGCACAGACTGCTGTGTGAGTACAGTCACTACGAGCACGACCATGACAGATGCCGAGTCTGCACTTTCAACCAAAGAGGATGTCGCCAAGTTTGCAAAGATGTTCAAGAAATGCTGGATGAAGGAGTCATTGAGATACTTCATAACAAAAATATTGATGAACATGCTGATGAAGTCAACGTAGTTTCTCCAGTATTCCGGATCCCTGAGCCTGTTATTATCAAGTACGATGGTAGCAAGCAAAAGGCTTCTCCTGCTTTGACCATTCAACCAGTTGGCCCTATGCCATACTCTTCTAAGAAGGCGGTCCCCTATCGCTACAATGTTGTAGCATTAGAGAATGGGAAAGAGGTGCCCCTGCCCTCTACATCTGTGGTTAATATTGCCAACGTCAGCGGCCTGACCCGTAGTGGTCGTGTCTTCTCGGCTCCGCCGAAATCTCAAGTTGATGATCGAAGAGCTGATGCTGCCGATTATGCTGAACGCCCGGTTGGGAATGCTGTGAACGCTCCGAATCCGGCACTTGTTGCCAAACCTACCTCTACAATGAAAACTTATGTCTCTGTTGGCCCGAGTAGTAATGCGAGAGAAGACTGTGATGAGATGCTAAGGCTCATCAAAAGAAGGGAGTACAACGTTGTAGATCAGCTTCTACAGACGCCATCCAAGATCTTTGTACTATCCTTGCTAATGAATTCAGAACCACACCGAGAAGCTCTGCATAAGGTGTTGGATGTGGCGTATGTGGATCACGATGTCACAATAGACCAATTTGACAGTATTGTTGCAAACATCATCGCTTGTAACAACTTAAGTTTTTGTGATGTTGATCTCCCCAAGGAGGGAAGAGACCACAACTTGGCATTACACATATCTATGAGCATCAAAGATGATGCCATGTCCAATGTGCTGGTGGACACTGGGTCATCATTGAATGTGTTGCCAAAGTCCACTCTTGCAAAGTTGTCATATAAGGGGCCTCCCATGAGGCAGAGTGGAATGGTAGTGAAAGCTTTCGATGGGTCCCGTAAAACTGTGATTGAAGAGGTTGAGCTCCCAGTCAAAATTGGACCAAGTGATTTCCTGATCACCTTCCAGGTCATGGACATTCACCCATCGTATAGGTGTCTGTTGGGAAGACCATGGATTCACGAGGCAGGCGCCGTGACATCCACCCTACACCAGAAACTGAAGTTTGTCAAAAACAAGAAGCCGGTGATGGTAGGGGGAGAAAAGGCTCTCCTGGTTAGCCATTTGTCTTCCTTCTCTTATATAGATGTTGAGGATGAAGTTGGAACGCAGTTCCAAGCTTTATCTATTGTTGAGCCTATTAAGAAGGGAACTTCTTCATTTGCGTCCTATAGAGATGCTAAGTTGGCCATTGAGCATGGTGCAACTGCTGGATTGGGGCAAATGATTAAGCTGGAAGACAACAAATCCCGGGCTGGCATAGGGTATTCTTCTGGCATCTTCAATGAGCGTGGGCTATTCAAGAGTTGTGGATTCATCCACACCGGTCAAGATGAGGAAGTTGCTGCTATTTTGGAAGAAGATGCAGAGGAGGATTCTGGCAACTTTGTCATCCCTAGAGGGGTCTGCAATAATTGGGTCGCTGTTGATATTCCAACAGTTATTCATAAGTCAAAGTAATGTTCATTGTGTTTAAAAACCCTCCTCCCATGCCAAAAGGAGGAGTGATGACATTGTTGGCTCATAAATACAATGATATTTTCATTCAATAAATTCATGTTAAATGTTTGTTTTTCCATTTATTTTCACTTTTCGCTTTTTTGCATGAAATTGGTGGTCACAAAAAACCCTAAAAAATAATAATAAGAATAAAATCAATCTTTTCATCTGCATAATGATTTGCCTTGTTTGAATTCTAAAATCTCTTTATATCCAAAATCATTATGCAGGTTGATCAAACCCATTGAACATAATGATCCAACACCATCTCCCAACTTTAATTCCTTATATTTGAGGTGGAAGAAGATGATGTTGAAGAGATTCCTGACGAGATTACCCGTCTACTTGAGCACGAAGAGAAGATCATTCAGCCGCATCTTGAGAATCTGGAAACAGTCAACTTGGGGTCTGAAGATTGTGTGCGAGAAGTAAAGATTGGGGCACTCCTGGAATAATTTGTTAAAAAGGGGTTGATTGAGTTGCTACGAGAATATATCGACGTCTTTTCTTTGTCATATGAAGACATGCCTGGTCTAGATACTGATATCGTGCAACATTTCCTGCCTTTGAAGCCTGAGTGCGTGCCCGTAAAGCAGAAGCACAGAAGAACTCATCCCGATATGGTAGTGAAGATCAAAGAAGAAGTTCAGAAGCAAATTGATGTTGGGTTTCTGGTGACTTCAACATATCCTCAATGGGTGGCCAATATTGTGATCGTGCCTAAGAAAGATGGAAAAGTCTGAATGTGTGTGGACTATAGAGACTTGAATAAAGCTAGTCCGAAAGATGATTTTCCCTTACCACATATTGATATGTTGGTAGATAATACAGTTAAATTCAATGTCTTCTCGTTTATGGACGAATTTTCCGGATATAATCAGATTAAAATGGAACCCGAGGATATGGAGAAGACAATATTCATCACACCTTGGGGAACATTCTGTTATCGAGTGATGCCCTTCGGTTTGAAGAATGTCGGAGCGACATATCAACGAGATATGACTACCTTGTTTCATGATATGATGCACAAGGAGATCGAGGTGTATGTTGATGATACGATTGCAAAGTCAAGAACGGAAGTTGAACATGTAGAACACTTGTTGAAGTTTTTTCAGCGTTTGAGGAAGTATAAGCTTCGTCTGAATCCTAACAAGTGTACATTTGGAGTCCGTTCCGGCAAGTTATTGGGCTTTATTGTCAGCGAAAGAGGTATTGAGGTTGATCCTACAAAGGTAAAAGCAATACAAGAGATGCCTGCGCCCAAAACTGAGAAGCAAGTCCGAGGTTTTCTTGGCCGCTTGAATTATATTTCCAGATTTATATCCCACATGACTGCCACATGTGCGTCGATATTCAAGCTCTGCGGAAATCAATCTAATGATTGGACCGAGGATTGCCAAAAAGCCTTCGACAATATTAAAGAGTATTTGTCTGAGCCTCCGATTATGTCTCCTCCTGTGGAAGGGAGACCGTTGATTATGTATCTGACAGTTCTTGAAGACTCAATGGGTTGTGTCCTTGGTCAGCAGGATGAATCAGGAAAGAAAGAATATGTTATCTACTACCTGAGTAAGAAGTTCACTGAGTGTGAGTCTCGATACTCGATGCTTGAGAAAACATGATGTGCTTTGGCTTGGGCTGCTAAGCGCTTACGCCAGTATATGTTGAATCATACGACTTGGTTGATATCCAAAATAGATCCGATCAAGTATATCTTTGAGAAGCCTACTTTAACTAGGAGGATTTCCCGTTGGTAGATGTTGTTGTCTGAGTATGATATTGAATATCGAGCTCAAAAGGCTATAAAAAGTAGTATCTTAGCTGACCACTTAGCACACCAACCAATTCAGGATTATCAGTCAGTTCAGTATGACTTCCCAGATGAGGAAATTTTGTATTTGAAAATGAAAGATTGCGATGAGCCTACGCTGGATGAAGGGCCAGAACTTGGTTCCCGATGGAGCATGGTGTTTGATGGCGCTGTAAATCAATATGCAAATGGTATTGGGGTAGTGATTGTTACTCCCCAGGGCACGCATCTTCCTTTTACAGCAAGGCTAACTTTCAAATGCACGAATAATATGGCTGAGTATGAGGCCTGTATTATGGGATTAGAAGAATGTATTGATCTTAGGATCAAACATCTTGATGTTTATGGTGATTCGGCCCTTGTTGTTAATCAGATTAAGGGTGAATGGGAGACGAATCAACCTGGCCTCCTTCCATATAGAGATTATGCAAGGAGGATTTCAACTTTCTTTACTGAAGTTGACTTCCATCATATTCCTCAAGATGAGAATCGGATGGTGGACGCTCTTGCTACACTTGCCTCGATGATTGTGATTAGACTTTGGAATGAAGTTCCCAATATCACTATGATGCGCTTGGACTGGCCAGCTCATGTATTTGCAGTAGAGGAGGTGCAAGATGACAGGCCATGGTATTATGATATCAAGTGTTTTCTTCAGAGCCAGATTTACCCACCTGGGGCATCTGTGAAAGATAGAAAGACTTTGATAAGATTATCAGGCAGTTTCTACCTCAGTGGCGATGTGCTTTATAAAAGAAATTTTGACATGGTTCTGCTCAGATGCGTGGATAGACACGAAGCAGACCTGTTAATGACCGAGGTCCACGAGGGTTCATTTGGTACTCATTCCAATGGACATGCCATGGCTAGAAAGATGTTGAGAGCAGGCTACTATTGGCTGACAATGGAGTCTGACTACTGCAGATATGTGAAGAAATGCCATAAGTGTCATATTTATGCGGATAAGATTCATATTCCTCCGACACTTCTGAATGTGATTTCATCACTGTGGCCTTTCTCTATGTGGGGAATTGACATGATTGGCATGATAGAGCCGAAAGCGTCTAACGGTCACAGATTTATTCTCGTAGCAATTGATTACTACACCAAGTGGGTTGAAGCGGCATCATATGCAAATGTGACCAGGCAGGCTGTTGTGAAGTTTATCAAGAATCAACTCATATGTCGTTATGGTGTACCAGATAAGATCATTACTGACAATGGATCTAACTTGAACAACAAGATGATGAAAGAACTATGTAGTGAGTTCAAGATAGCACATCATAATGCTTCTCCTTACAGACCCAAGATGAACGGGGTTGTTGAAGCTGCTAATAAGAATATCAAGAAGATTATCCAGAAGATGGTTGTCAAGTACAAGGATTGGCATGAGATGCTTCCATTTGCTTTGCATGGGTATCGTACATCTGTCCATACTTCAACAGGGGCAACCCCTTTCTCTCTTGTTTACGGCATGGAGGTTGTGCTCCTAGTAGAGGTGGAGATCCCATCAATGAGAGTCTTGATGGAAGCCAAGTTGACTGAGGCTGAATGAGTTCAGAGTCGTCATGACCAACTGAATTTAATAGAAGAAAAGAGATTGACTGCCATGTGCCATGGTTAGTTATATCAGCAAATGATGAAGAAAGCCTTTGATAAGAAGGTCAAACCTCGTGTGTTCCGAGAAGGTTACCTTGTGCTCAAGAAAGTCTTGTTTTTCGCACCCGATTCCAGGGGCAAGTGGACTCCAAACTATAAAGGGCCATATGTTGTCAAGAGAGCCTTTTCAGGCGGTGCTTTGATACTTACAACTATGGATGGGGAGGATTTCACTCGTCCTGTGAATTCAGATGCAGTCAAGAAATACTTCGCCTAAAAATAAAAACAAAATAGCTCGCTAAGTTGAAAACCCAAAAGGGCGGCTTAGGAAAAATGAGCGTCTCGGTGGATTGAAAACCCGAAAGGGCGATCAAGGCAAAAGTTAGAGACATAAAGAAAAAATTAATTAATTTGTATCCCGCTAGGTTGAGCACCTCACCCTGGGGCAATCTAGGCAAAAATTAGGGATTTGGCAAGTAACTGCATCCTGACAAGACTTTGTTCTACAAAACTGTCATCTGTCAGAGATTCTCGCTCAGTCATTATCAACTGAACCTTCAAATACATCGGATTCAGAGTTGGTGGAGAAATGGTCATTATGTTCAATGTAGCCCTTTTCCAATATATATCACCAATTTCAAATTTGTAAAGATCTATGGGGTCTTGCCATTTGCAGACTACCATCCCATCAAATAAATTTGAGCCTTTATCCAATTATTTGCACTCTTATTTGTTCCTATTCAACAGATGTTTTGCATGTTTTAATTGGGAAATATCATTATTTTAAAATAAATAAATTTTTCATAATTTGTTTTTAAACAAAGTGAACATTCACAATGATAAAAGGATACTTAGGAGGTTTTCAGTGCTCTCCCAAAGATGGTGTGATTCCCAACAAGGTAAGACATTTGTTCATATTCCCGGCGTGTTTGTATCCCTTTCCTTCAGAGCCTGTTTGGGTTTTCCTCCCCAGTAGAGTGGTTGATGAAGGGGTTTATCTTTCCTTCAGCAGAGTTATGATCCTTCCTTCTCAGTAGATGTGATTTCGTCAGAAGTACGATATATGGTGGTAACCCTGGAAGCTGTTGTTTGGTGGTTGTTCCCCACAAGAGTTCCATCTTCCCCTCTGATAATTTCCCCAGTAGAGTTGCTTCCACAGCGGACTGTATCCATGTGTGGCCCCTGTCCTCAGCTGGAATGACTGATGCTCGTTCCCCTACGGGGATCTTTGTTTCCTGGTATCTCTGATCCCTATCAGATTGGATGTTCTCCCGTGGGCCTGGCTTTCTCTCTCGAGATGTAGTACCAGATGTTTGTTCATCAATCATTGGACCTGTTTGTGTTAGATATGTCTGTTTTGTCAGCATTCATCATACATAAACCACGCATATATGCATATAATTTTGACATTCAAAATATTCATGTTGCATTAATTGCCATAAATACCTTTGTTTGTTGTCCCCTGTTATTCGGTGATGCATATTTCACCAAGCAGATGTTTGTGTATGATCTCCCCATGTAGAGTCAGCCCCATAAGCAGAAAGTGTTTATCCTTCCTTCCATATTCCCCACTGAGTTATGTCCTCGTGGATGATGGTTGTTTCTGTTTCCTCCCAACACATATATTGGGATGGAGTTTCCCTTGAGTTATATCCTCATAGGGATGAGTCTTGTTTCATTGTGCCTCTCTAGTTTGTTCCTAGATTTAGCCTCTGGTGTTTATCCTTGCACTTCCCCGTAGTTTAGATGAATGATTGCTCAGTAACCAGCAATTGTCCATCTTTCCCGGGCGGAGTCTGTGCTTTTCTACCCTTATAACGGTAGTTGTAAACCTTATTTTATCCCCTTGCAGAGTTAACCTTGTTTTTGTTCGAAGTCTTTTGGTCTTCCCTAGTCGAGTAAGATTCGTATCCCCTCTTTGCGGAGTTGAATGCCCATCCTGTAATCGAGTTTGCTTTTAGCCCTCTTTTGGATGATGAGTGTCTTGGAAATATTCCCCCAATTCACGCTTGGTCGGTCACCTATTATATGCCCAGTAACCGGTATCCCTGGTGTTCCTTCCCCTCTGCTCCCTATTTTGACTTTTGTCCCCTGTGGAGTCAGATTTCCTGAGTTGAAGTATACCTTTTTAGGTTTTCCTCAGATGATTTTGGATGTTTGATATCTCTCACGCTTATACCGGTCTTAGATATTCATTCTCCCCGAGCATGTTGTTCTCTCACCCTTATACCGGTGTTTTGCTCACATGTCTCCTTGAGCTTATTACCTAGTAGCCGGTAATACCTCATCCTGTTGTTTCCTCGGATGAGTCCTGTGTGGACATTCCCCAGTGAGGTCCCTTGGTGGATTTTCCCCCATTTGAGTCCGGATTTTCATCCGAAGTATCCTTTGTGGATAGTTCCGCTGTATTGGCATATTCCCCAATACATGCCCCTTTGAGTCGGCTCGAGTTGTTCCATCGATTTTTTTTTTACGGAACTCTTCTCGTGTCTCTCAGCAAGTTCTAAGTCGTGACCTGCTCACGCATTTTTCCTTGTCTTATCCCCGTTAGAGTCCCCAGAGTCTCTGTCCCATTGAGTGTATTACTCATATGGATTTTCAGTTTCTCCGGATTTCTTTTCTCCTTTGTGGACACATATCCCCACAGAGTATTTCCTTTTTGCATACATACATTTGCATCATGAGGTCTCTTAGGGACCAAAATTCGTATCTTTGTTATTATTTAAGCACATTCTACCTCGTCGAGGCGAAGATTTTAACCTTCACTTCTCCGACTAGAATGACCTTAAATAGGGGCATCTGTAAGACCCTAACTTTGACCCTAAGATCCCTCATGGCATCATAACATTGCATTTACATTGCCTCAAGGATCATAAGCATCTTGGCTCCTTTGCCTTTGGGTGGGACCTCTTGTGAGTTGGTTTGAGATCACCAAGCATGCTTGAATTATACATCATTGCTTTTCTCATTTTATTTACTAACCAAAAGCACAAAAATATGTCATTAACATCTCTTGTTTGTACCTTGAGCAGTCACAAGGTCTAAAGCTTCTAGGAGATCTTATATGCATTGATATGGTCAAGAGAAGATGAAAGCAAGCATGGCTATGGTTCTCAAAGCTCTCATCCATCAAATTTGCCCCCCAAGTATCTCAATTCATCATTTTGATCAAAGCAAATCAAAGGTTTTAAGGCTTGTTTCCCAAGGAAACCCTAATTCATCTGTCCATCAACTATGCATTGCTCATGAAGCAACCTCAATCTATGGTAAAATACAATCAAGGGAAGTTCTTTAATTCATCATTTCATGCATATTTGAACTTATTTGAGTATCCTCAATCATAAATTCATCAAGATATGAGGTTTGGACTTGAGAAGTTGATCAGTCAATTCATGTGACTATTTTGAAATACCCTGAGACCTAACTTTTCTTGTGTTCGTCAAATGGAGATGACCCCAAGATAAAAAATGTTCTTAAGGACCATATGAACAACTTTCATGTTCATAAAAAATTTATTTGAAGCTTGGAAAGTCATCATCCATTCTAAGACATTATAGGTCATTTTGACTGAAACCTTAATTTAGGGTCAACTTCCCAAGGACATAACTCATTCATTTTTCATGATTTGGAGGTGAGACCAAGTGAATTGGAAAGATTAGGATTTCTACTACAAATTTTATGTTGAGAAAAATTTCAAAATCTCAAAATAAATACATGTGATAATGCAAAACATTATAGGTCACTTTGGACCAAATGCATTGAAATGTGAAAAAGTCCAACTTCAATACCCATAACTTGTTCATCCAAAATCCAAATGATGTCAAATTTAAGTCCAAATTTATTGCCTTGAAAAGATCTAAAACGTTAATGTTAAAGGTTTTGTCATTTGGAGCTTGCATCATTGAAACAGAAGGGCTTGAACTTTGGCCAATTTTGAAAATTTCACATATGCATGTTTTGCACCCTACACTTCAAGTTCAATTTTCATTAATTTCTAAGGCCCAAATGGAGTTTTGATCAACATAACATTTGTTCCTTATGAAATAAGCTTTCCAACAATTACTCATAAGGTTGCATTTTAATTTTGGACATGGCATTTTCGAAGGCTTCAATGAAATAGTGCATTTTGTGAAAATCATTTCAATTTCCATGCATGAGCTCAGCATACTCATTCTGCACGACCATTCTCATTCCCTTTAACATAAGCTTGCAATTCCAAGTGGAATTGGGCACTCCATGCGCCTGTACAGGCCCATGCATGGAGGCCCTTTCTATCCATGCACACGATTTGATCATGCAACTCAGCCTTGGTCAGCTATAAATACAATGCCTTGGCCTCTCATTTCTTCAACCTTAAGGCGCCCCAATTGCTGCTGAACTTAAAACTCAACCCTCGCCAAAGGAACATTCTCTTTCTTTCAAAAAAATTCAGATCTGAATTTCAATTGCATTGATTGATTTTCTAGATCTATAGTTCCTAAACCTTCTCTACTTGATCCATAATGCTAACTGTTTGCAAAAGAATCCAAAGATCTTGAGTCAAATCCTTGAAATTCAACGGTTTTCTTCAACTGTATTTTGCTTCGAACCAACTTTTATATTGATCTATTTTGCTTTGTTCTTGTGTGATCTAAAGTCCTCTACATAGAGGCAATATTGCTATGCTTTCAATTTTTTAAAATCATTAAGTTCACTTGAACACCACAGAATTTCCACTTCTGATTTCTCTCAATTTAAAGATCTAGAATGGAATTGAGTGGTACAGGGGTGATGTACATCACCCCAGCTTTCGAATGATACCTGGATCGTGCATTTTGGTTGATGTTTTAATTTCTGCAAATTCTGGTTTGGCTGGAAGTTGGCCGGACAAGACGGTGGCGCTGGTCACCGTCTGGTCTCCAGATTGAATCACAGCCGTGCGTTTCTATTTCCATATTTGATCATGGCCATTCAATGTTATGACTCAATTAAAGGCTATGTGTGATGCATTGACTCACGTGTTTGGTGGGCGCGCGCTCAGGAGCCATGTGATGTGCCAGCTCAATTAATGAGCTCTTCATCCAACGCTCCATGTTTTTTTAACATTTTAATTTCTGATTTTAATTTCTTTTATTTCTTTTAATTCCATTTTATTTCTAAAATTCACATCTCTCTCATTATTGGTCCAAAAATTATGGGACCAATTTCATTCTTCTCCTTTTAATTTCCACTTTCTAAATATGATTTTTAATATTTTTTATTTTATCATTTGATATTTTTTAGTAATTTTCTTTTTTCTGGTTATTTTTAATTCATTTTAAATAGTTTTGGATATTCAAAAAATTGAAAAGTATCTTTCCAACCTCTTAAAATGATGATGGATCTATGAAAAATATTCTCATCAATTTATTAATTGATTTGAGATTTTAGTTCAATTAGGTTATTTTTATGCATTTTTAATTGATTTAAAATAGTTTCTGACTTTAAAAAATGCTGAAATTTTTTGTCAAACTTTGTTTAACCTTGTTGAACTTGGGATAATTCACTTGGACTTTTCAAATTTGATTTGAAGTGAGATTGAAGTTTGACCTTTCTTTATTATTTTAATTCAAGTTTTATTTTAATATTAAAAAATGCCAAAAATATTTTATTTGTTTCTTGACTTCTAATTCTCATTTTGCTTCTGTTTTCTATTATTTGACCTTGAACTTCTCTATCTTTGGTCATGGCTTGATGATGATCTCATTCCATCTCATTTAATGCACTTTATTTCTTCATCTTTTTTTTTATCAATGAGTAAAAGATTGGTGGTTAGCATTTATTAGGGAGGTTTAATCTTTCTTGATTCAAATCTAATTCATCTTGATCATGGATCAAGGGAATGGCTTTGCATTAAGGATAGATTTCTTCCTAAATCATGCAAAGGACCTAAATCAATACAAGATCATTTTTCATCTTCTTTTTGGCATGGCAAGTTGTTGGAGTTTAACTCACTTATCAAGACCTCTAACTTGTGTTGTTGCCTACATTATTATTGATCGGCCTCAGATAGTTGTGACTTCTACATAAGTCCAATTACGATTGCTTAACATAACGCTAAATTTGCCTTATGGCACACTAACTATTAACACTAACCATTAACCATTAACATTTACTTCTTGCTCTTTACATTTATGCAATTTACTATATTATTCATTTGTTTTTCCCTTTGCTCATTTGAGCACATGTTTATGTTAATGCAATTTTCCTTTTGCTCACTTGAGCACATAATTGTGTATATATTATTGTGCTTGTATTTTGTTTTGATTGTTGTGGACCAAATGCAAAGAAATGGACAAATGGACTTAGTTTCTAGGACTTTCCCTATGCAAAAGTGGAGTAAAAGGACCTTGATTGTTGAAGATGGATTAGAAGGACCAAATCTCTAAACTCACTCTTGTCCATTCTTGATTTGGTTCATAAAACTCTTTGATGTGTGTGATTTTGTGATAGGGAATCCTATGTGAACCAAATTGAAGAACCATTGCCATGTTCATCCAAAGTGAAAGATACAAGAGACATTGGGGATCTTCTAAGAGCTTGTTTGATTATGTGGATTGCTTGAGTTTACAATTATTTTGCTTGCATATTACAAAGGATGGGAGCTACTTGGATCATCAATATGATCTCAAGAGAGGAACTCCATTTATGGTCTTGTTTCTTATCCCTCATATCTTGTATGATTAGGACTTAGCCATTCTTCTTCTTCCCTCCACTCTAATCCAAGCCAAAACTTTTATGCAAACATTTAACACTTCTTTTCAAACATTAGAAACCTAAGCCTTGTGCTTTTGATTTTCAAACTTTCTTTTCATAACACTTATTTTGAATTGAATCTTTAAGTCAACTTTGACCATATTTTGTAAATACTTTCATTGGTAAATACCACTCATTCAAATGCTTTTTTTGTGGTTTCAATGGCCACTCTCTTAATCAAACTTTTCATAACCTTTAGCTATTAGGTTTGAGTTATCCTTGAGGTAGATATAATACTCACCTATATCCTTAGTGATGGACAATGAGTCTTCCATTCTTATTATAGGGCTAACCCCTCACTAGCATGTTGAAGCTATCCTCACATGGTGGATTTGTGGTTTTAGGTTGAGTTTTCTCCCTTGGATAACAAAAGACCTTAAGGCTTTTGGACCAATTAATTCACCAACTCATTTTGAGATTTTTACTCCGAACTACGAGGTTTTGATCCTAATCTTTTTTAAGATGGTACGTAGGCAATGGGTTTATCCATCCAAACACAAAATGTAAATAACTTGTATATTCTCTTCTTATCTCTTCAATCATGTTTGCACAAACAAATTTTCACAAAATATCAACCTTACAACAAGTATGAAAAGGGCTCCCTAGGAGTACCTAGGATGTTTTGGGTGCTTAAAACCTTCCCATTGCATAACCAACCCCCTTACCCCGATCTTTGACATTTTTACTAGTTTTTGATTCGATAAAACTTTTAGATTTTTTTTCGCTTTCTAACCATTCCTTTGGATAAATAGAAGTGTGGTGGCGACTCGACTTATATGGTTTACCTTAGATTTAGTCAATATCTCTAATGGTAACGAATACCCCGCTACAGGGAGAATTGAAGAAAATAAAATTGAGAAAATCAACCTTTTGTTTGGCAGTGATGAAGCTTGATTTGGATCTCAATCGGCTTGGCTTGCTTCTGAATACTTACAGGAAGTGAAAGGTAAGATTAATTGGCTTGGACTCTTGGAATTTCAACTTCAAAACAGAAGTGAATTTGAAACTCGGTTTTTAATTGAAAACCTACAAGATTATCCTTTAATGTATGTGAGGGTGATTGCAGTTCAAAGCTTGGGCCAAAGGGTCCTTATTCTGATCACAAGAGCAATGTATTTATAAGGTTTTGCATTGCTTTTCAGACACTTGAAAATTTGGCAAAATTTAGAAATGTTAGTGCATGCTTGCATGGGCGTGTGATAGGACCATCAAATGATTGGAAAAGGTCCACAATTATGCATGAATGATGCTGAAATCTTAACATGAGGCCACACAATTGTAACTGAAGATTGGTCATGAAAATCATCCAAATGGGACCATGAAAAGTTACCATGCGCAAGTCCTTGTAAAATGCTCCAAATGCCATGATCTGGGACTTTTTGGAAAGGTGACATCAAGTGGATCAACTTTGATGTTGAACACTTTTCCATTTGGAGCATGGATCATGATAAATTTTAAGGTGGAAGTTGGAGAAATCAAACATAATTGAAAATTTTCTAAGTACCAAGTCAAATGACCACTTCTTCCACCTTAAATAACTTTTGCTATGAGCTCCAAATGAAAATGGTGTCTTCACAAAAGTTGTATATCTTTCATCCCTATTAAATTTGGTAACAAATTAGACATCATTTGGATTTGGTATGAGGGAGTTATGCATTTCAGAAGTTGAGGAAAAATACTTGTTCAATGGTAATGGCCCAAAATGACCTATTATGTTTCCTCTTGTGACATACCCTTGCAAGTAGAATTTGACATTTCTCAAAGAATAAAAGTTGGAGAATACATCTTGAAATTTATCATTAAACTTGGATGGCCTTCATATCATGAAAAGTGAGCAAGTTATGGTCCTTGGAAGTTGACCTCCTAACTAGGGCACAGACAAAATGACCTATAATGTTTCACCATATAAAATGACTTTCCAAGCAAAAATAGATCTTAATGTAAACATGAAAGTTGTTTTGAATGTCATAAATATTAATGTTTCTCTTGGAATTATTTTCATATGACAAACATTGTAGGAGATAGGGTCTAGGGAACCCCAGTTTTGACCAGTTGACTTTCTCTGGTCAACCTCTTTGAACCAACTTGCAAACTTGAAGTTCTCTTGATATTTGGGACTCATGAAGGATCCTATATGCATGAGATGATATATAATGAATTATACCTTGAAATATTTGACCAATTATTGAAGAAAATTGCTGAGGAAGTCACACAAGATACCCAGATGAATTAGGGCTTCCAAGGCAAACAAGCTTCAAATTCTTGATGAATTCTTGACCAAAATGATAAACGAAGAATATGGGGATCCATATATGATGTTTAGAACCAATGGTGAACCATTCCCTGATTGATCTCCTGCTATGAGGGTCTCAAACCCTAGTTGTGAGCGTAATAGGGCATAAGTGGATGCACACACTGCCTACAAAAGAAACAAAGCTATACATAAACATATTTTTGGTGTTTTGGTTAGTAAACAAAATAAAAAAAGTATGATACATTCAAATGTTCTTCGTGATCTCTCCCAATACAAACCCAATGAATAAGGGGGTAAGGAGGACGCCAAGGTGTGATCCCAAAGCCAGTGCAAATGATGAGATAACATGAGGGATCTTATGGTCAAAATTAGGGTCTTACAAGGTATACCCAAGAGATGAGCATACTCCTCTAACGTAGGCATAAGCTGATAATCGGGAAAGGTGAAACATCGGGAGAAAGGATCATATAACTGAACCAACATGTTCAAGAGTCCTTCAACAACCTCGATATTTCTTTGAAATCCAAGGGATCAACTACAAAGGATGCTAGCTTCCTTAACTCTTTCAAATCTAGACATTTGAAACCGTATTTCTTAGTGTTCCTTCGTCCATAATCCATGGTCTAAAAATATTTGCAAACATGACCTTAGTTCCTTGAAATTTATTTTGTGATGAATGATATGATGTGCATGTATGCATGAATGCAACAATCACACACAAGGGATCACACATAAGGAAAACACAAACAAAGGTCAAGGGATGGATCAAGTCATCGTCAAGATCAATCATCCATTTTGATGGATAAGGGTTTTCACCTTATCAACACCCAAGATCCATTTAAATTGATGGTAACTGATCGGATCAACCAAGAATCAAAGGGTTTGTTGTGAGTCACGAGCATGAAGTTGGGTTAAGAACCATCCCAAAGGAGTGTACTAAGGATAAAAACCTATAGAGCATGTTCTAAAAAGTTCCTAGAGTCGTGATCCCATCTATCAGATACTATAGGTTTGAATGACTGACTCATCAACCCATAGTATTCTCAAGAGAAACTCGTCTGAGTGTAGTATCGCATAACAACTATTATCAAGAACACACTTGAACAGTATTCGTACTACGTCCTAAATAGGCCAAGTTGGGTTAAATGTTCTACAATTCTCATCTTCTCGGACAACCAGGTCGTAGAAAGTAATGCCTATCCATGACTTACACGTGTGGCACCAGTAACTCCAAAGGGGTCTCCACTGAGTGGGGGATCCCAAGTCAACTCTTTCAGGAATAACTCCATCAAAGCCATATGATTATACCCACCATCCTATCATAGATTGCACTCAAGTTCGGGTATAGAACTTATCTCACCATACAAAGATCAGCAAGCACAACATACATAAAATATCTCACATATAATATATACAAACATACAACCATCAATAATTTACAAATATAATACACACTAAAAGTAGGCTAAACCCACTTGGGACTACTCCCTATCAGAGTCACCACTTTTTTTTCTGTAGCAGTAAATTCATGACCACTACGCTATTAGTTAACTCAACGTCAAAAAAACCAGAGTCACCACCGCGCCTTTATTATTTCTAGAGGAAATGGGAAAAAGTACTAACAAAAGCCAAAGATAAGAAGTTTTCAAATCAAAACTAATAAAATGTCAAACATTACAGGTAAATGGGTTGGTTACACAGAGGGAAGGTATTAACACCCAAAGTGTCTTAGGTACTCCTAGGGAGCCCTTTTTGTGTGTAAGTGGTTTGGTTTAAAAGATGTTTGTTTTTAAAAATAGAATGAGGGGATGAGAAAAGAATTCAGTATTTACATTTTTTGTTTGATAAGACTTTTGGTGTTATGCCTACGTAGCAACACAAATGATGGATCAAAACCTTGTAGTTTGTGGTATTCAAAGATGGGTGGATTCATTTTAACAAAATCTTAAAGATCTTTTGTTATCAATGGGAGAATACTCAACCAAACATCCACCGATAATGAGGGCTTTACATGATTTAAGAGGCAGGGCTCCAACTTGGATTAAATCAACAAGTATGCCTCTAACCCCTAATAAATGGAAAGTTTTACACTCAACATACCATGGAATGGGAGAATTACATATCAACCAAGGATAACTCAAACCTAAATGCTTGTTTTTTGAAAAGATTAAAAGGAAAAGGCACCAAGTGGACAAAATGATTAGATGAGGTTGTTATTTCTTTTTGGTCTTTTTGGAAGTAAATTCAATATGATTAAGTCTTTTTACAAGTTTTATTAAGAAAATATTTTGAAAATCAATGGCATAAGGCAAAGGTTTCTACTCATTAAAAACAAGTCTAAGTCGAAAAATAACAAGCAAAGAAGTTTTGAAAATGAGAGGGAGACTTTCAACTTACAGAAGAAGGAGGAGATGAAGGGACTATCCTAGACAAGATTAAGAGTTTAGAGTTGAAAATATCTAACCCATAGGAAGCATCCACAAGACAACAGTGTCAGATAGGAACCCATTTCCTTTGGATTGTCAAGTAAACAACACAACCATAATCATCCAAGCAATTAATAAGAAACCCAATGGTGTCAAATAAAGATAACCAAACATCCCAGCTAGCACTCCAAAGCAAGCAATCATCAATGTCCTTTAGATGTATCATATGAAAAATCCCTTGAAACATACTCAAAGAGAAAACACCAAATAATAACAACAAGATCAAAATAAAATTTTGAACAAAGAGAAAGAGTGTAATAGATAAACCCAAGGGAGTCTCTCAAGCTTGTATCAGATGAATGGAATTGACCATGTTTTGGTCTCAAATTAATAGCATTGGCCAAGTTTTCTTCCATAACTCAGGGATGTTGCCCACTCTAAGTCCATAGGTCCAAATCAAGTCACAGACAGAGATCCAATAGTCCACCAATGTGTTTTTTTAGTGTTTATGTTTTTATTAAGTGTTTTAAGGTCCTAAGACCACAAATAAAATAAAATCTCAATCACAAATATATTACGAGCACAAAAGATAATGGCTCAAGTGAGCAAAGTGAAAATAACTAAAGCATAAACATAGGCCCAAGTAGGCAAAGAGCAAATATGATATGAGATGCTAAAATAAAAGCATAAAGTAAATAACAAGAAATAAAAGAATGAACTGAATGACACTAAAATAAATCTAATATAATAAGATGTTAGTAAATTCTAGTGAAAGAAGAAAATATGTTTTTGTCATTTTTTGGATAACACTCAACTATCCACTCAGAAGCATGAAAATATGAACCTATACATCATTTATGAGAAGGGCTTCAACTTGGATAAAATCAACAAGTATTCCACTAGCTATCACAAATGGAAAAGGAGCAAAATTTTCACACAATACCATGAGGAATAAGAGACTTACAATCCCACTTATAAAAATGCCATGGCCTTTGGGATAAATTTAGCGCTATGTTAAGTAATCGTAATTGGACTTATATAGAAGTCACAACTATCTGAGGCCAGTCAATAATAATGTTGGTGTTAATGCATGCTAGAGACAAGGTATTCAAGACCAAGCTCCTAAAGCATACCACACACAAAAACAAGAGGGGATGGGCCTATCTCAATCAAGCTCATGTTGATTCATCTGACACAAGGTCATTGATGAATCAACTAGCTAATGATATATGAGAAGTTATTGGCCAAGAGATGATTGGAGAAAAATGAGATGAAGATGGATAGATGAAATAAAGAGGATCCCAAATTGGTCCAGGGATGAACATTACTTGATCAATACCATTCATTCATCTTGAGGGATGAAGTTTAAACTTCATTAACCCCCTAAATCCAATGGTATTGACAAAGACCAAGGCCAAATAGAAGTAATGTCAACACAAAGTCAATACAAAATATCAACAAAGCATTAAATCAATTAAACTAATTTTAAAACAATTTAAAAATGAAGAAAATAAGTTTTAAAAAATAAAAACTAAAACTAAAACCCCTTCAAAACACCAAAGAAATGGCCAAGGGATTTATCATAGGTCAGACAAGGTCAAAGGACCATTGACTAATTTTTGTGGCAATTTTCAAAAGTCAGAAGTAATTAAAAACTAATTAAAACAATTTAAAAATCACAAAATTCACCAAAACTATCAAACTTAATCCAAAAATTAATTTTAAATCAAAAATGGGAAGAGGAAAGCATTTGTGAATTTTTGGTGTTGGTCCCACAATTTTTAGATTAAAATGAATTTATAATGAATTTTGGAAGAAAAAACTATTTTAAAAATCAATTTAGAAAATGAAATAAAAGGAAAAAACCGAAGCCATCAGATCTCCCTCATTAATTGAGGTGGCAGATCTGATGGACACCAGCAGGCGTTCCATGATGCACCTCATTCAACGCGCTACACAAGTGGTAATCAAAACCAAGGGCAAAGATTAAAACATAGAATGAAGGTCCAAAGGCGAGGGACAAACCACGCCAGCACCGGAGCCCTAGCTCCGGTCATCTTCTCCGGTGAAGGTCACCGGACTGGCAGGATCAAACATCTCTAGAAATTCATGGTTCATACATTATTTTGATGAGAAAATTGCAAGGATCACGAATATCACCTCCATTTGTTCCATCTCTCACTCTATAATCAGAAAAGTGGAGATGAAATTCGAGGTGTCCAACCTGAGTTGGTTCGAATCGAGTCCAAAACCACTTAGTCACATTGCCTACATTGGTAGGACTTCAGCCATCACAAAATCGAGTTCAGATTTAGAGTATCGAGGGAGAATCGAAGAGATGAAGTTTGATGAAATTGACCTTCTGTGAGAAGCTTCTGATCTTGATCCTTGATGGAATTCCAAGTGATTTCTCCTCCTCTTGCTTGTAGAAGTCCAATGGAATGAAAAAGGGATTTAATACTTAGTATTTTTGTTCACAATCTTAAGTTGAGCAAAAACTCAATTTCAAGAGAAATCTTCAAGGTATTCTCTGTTCTGAGGTTATGGATTTTGCCAGCAAAGCTGAGGACATTTTCTTCTTTGATTCTGAGCCAATGCACTTCAATTTATAGGCCAAGGAAATGATTTCCATACCTTTCCAAATTTGAATGAAAACTGAGTAATCTTGGTGCATGGGTGCAAGTTCAGGCCTAAAAATGATTGGAATCCACTCTAATCCATGCCAAAGGGTTGTTGAAGTCATCACACAAGGCCATGCAAAGTTGTACATTGTTTGGAGTTTGAAACTTGCCAAATTAAGCCTTGGAAATACCTCATGCGCAAGTCCTTAATTTCTCATCCAAATGAAGTGATCTTGGACTCTTTGGAAAGTTATCATCATGAGGAACAACTTTGATGTTGGGACTTTTTCAATTGAAACTTGGAAAATGGATAATTTCAGCCTTGAAGATGGAGGTATCAAACATACTTAGAATTTTTTTCTAAGTTAAAAGCCAAATGAACATTCTTTCCACCTTGAATAACTTTTGATATGAGCTTCAAATGAACTTGGATCCTTCTACAAAGTTGTATATCTTTAAATTATTTTTAGGTTTACCAGAATTTTGACACCATTTGGAGTTTAGATGATGGAGTTATAGATTTTAGAAGTTAAGGAGATTTGCTTGTTCAATGGTGAGGACCAAAATGGACCTATAATGTTTCCTCATAGTACATGACTTTGAAAGTGGAATTAGATCTTTCTTAAAGAAGTAAAGTTGAATAAGACATCTTGTAATTAATCATGAAACTTGGATAATCTTCATATCATAAAAAATGAGGAAGTTATGGCGCTTGGAAGTTGACCTTCTATCTAGGGCACAGACAAAATGACCTATAATCTTTCCCCATAAAAAAATGACTTTTCAAGCAAAATTAGCTCTTGAGGAAAACATGAAAGATGTTTGGAATGTCATAAAGAGTAATGTTTCTCTTGTAATAATTTTAATATGACAAAAAGTGTAGGAGATAGGGTCTAGGAAACCTTAGATTTGACCAATTGACTTTTCTGGTCAACTTCCTTGAATCAACTTGCACACTTGAAGTTACTTTTCTCTTAGGGGCTCATGGAGGATCATATATGATTATGATGATATAAAATGAAGTATACCTTGATATATTTGACCAATTATTAAAGAAACTTACTGAGGAAGGAACACAAGATACCTAGATGAATTAGGGCTTCCTTGACAGACAACTTTCAAAATCTTGATGAACTCTTGATCAAAATGACATATAAAGAACACGGGCATCCATATATGATGTTTATAACCAATGTGGACCTTTTCTTGCTTGATATCTTGAATTGAGGGTCTCAAACCCTAGTTGTGGGCTTGGTGAGGCACAGGTGGACACATACACTGCCTACAAAAGAAACAAAGTCATACTAGACATATTTTTGTATTTTGGTTAGTAAAAAAAGAAAATAAAGTATGATATAATCATATATGCTTGATGATCTCACCCAATGCAAACCCAATGAATGATAGGTGAGGAGAATACCAAGGTGTGATCCTAATGCTAATGCAAAGCTATGAGATGACATGGGGGATCTTAGGGGTCAAAATTAGGGTCTTACAGGAATGAACTCACAAATCGAACCAAGGTTTTGACGGGCTGACCACGAACCTATGATATTTTATACAAGTCTTATATCCAACTTTAGTAAGCTTTTAACTGGGTTGAGGTTATGAACCAAACTGATGCTTTTACCAAGATATCCACAAACCAATATGGTATTTTATACCAGGCTAATCTCGAACAGAAGAAAGCTTTAGAATGGAATGAGCTTTTGAATCAAACCAGTGACTTAGTAACTAAATCCCCAAATCAAATCATTTAAAGGGTTTAACTTTGAACCCAAACAAAAAAACCTTTATGGATAAATTATTAAACTAAGGTAAAAATGTTCCTTTGTGAATTTACAATGCTACCCTTCCAGAATTATAAAGAGTTCCTCATTAAATATAAATACTTTCTCAGAAACGCTACAACTAATATAAGTGAGAGAAAGTTAAAAAATATTATTAGAGAGAGAGAGAAGCGATACAACTGTATAAGTGAGAGAAAGTTGAAAAATATTATTAGAGAGAGAGAGAGAGAGAGTGTGTGTGTGTGTGTGTGTGTGTGCGTGTGTGTGTGTGAGATAGAGAGAGAGAGAGAGAGAGAGAGAGATTGAGGTGTGATATAGATGTGTGAGATAGAGTTCTCTTGATTATGGATGAAGAAAATATGACGGAAGGGACATCTATTTATAGGCTAGAGGGTGGCACGAAAAAGGAAAATTTATTGGGCCAAAATTAATGTGCCAAACGATTGGAATCTTGCTCCAATCGATTAGAAGACCTTAAGTTAATCATTTAGGATGTTTATACATATACCTTTTTGTTCATTAAGACACTTTCCTAAAATATTATTGACAACTCTTGCACTGACCCAATCGATTGCGTATATGTACATATCGATTGGACAGTACAAATTTTGTCCAAAATCATTCAGCCATTTTCCGATTCAACTGACAGGACTCCAAAACATTTTTAGGAATGATTATTTAATAAAAATAGGCTTCAGAACATGTTTTTAGTGTGTGTGTGTGTGTGTGTGTGATTTAACCGTATAACTTTACAAAAACACCCTTTTGCTTTTATAAGATATTGTTCACTCAAAAACGACATGACGGGCTTTCACACTTCTCCTCTTTCACATTTTGAAGCTTCAAGACTTGTTAGGTAATTCAATCTTATAGATTTTTTTTTGATTTCTACTTATAGGTGAGACTTGAGTTATATTCCATTTAGATGTCATCATTAAAGGATGTTTGTAGTGATTATTGAATACTATTTAGTCTGCTTGCATCTTAATTGCTTGTTATGCTTGAATTTAGTTGTCATCATCAAAAGCACATTCATCATTAAAAACATGAAATCTTGCTTAAAATGAAAAACATGGTTAAACACCTTTGTATAAATTAAAAATTCTATTTATGGGAAAAATTCCAAGCCTCACTTTCGACGCACCATTTTCTCGCCCAACGTGCCTACCCTGCTCTAAGACTCTAACCGCCAACTCTTCTTCTTCAGGTAGCAATGCTTATATGTCTTCCACTTTTCCTTTTATGCCCTTTCTTTCCCAACTTACCACCCATTTGACTAGCGCGTTAAATCTTAATTCACCGTGAAGTACTTGCACTAGATATTTCCATGTAGCCCTACACTGCACCCTACACACCTATAAGTGGGGCCTAGCAAGCCTTGATTCTCCATGGTTTTTCTTTTTCATATTTTCTTCATGTTGATTTGTGGATTTCCAATTCTTTTCATTTTTTTTATAAATGCATAGAAGAAAAGTCAAAATAGATATTTCTTTACTTTTCATAGATAAATCGGGGTATTTTTGTGATGATTACTTATAAAATAAGTAGATAAGAGCCGTCATATTAAACTAAATACGACACTTATCAACTCTCTCCAACTCACCCTTTTGTTTCTCCTCAAACAAAATAATCGGATGATTTCAAAAAAATGTTGCATGTTTCTTTCGACAGGTTTTGACTTCAAGTCAAGAGTTTTTGAAATTTTATTTATGGCATAGTTTTATTTATTTCATAATCAATATCATGACTCTCCATGAACCGTAGGATTTATATGAATATTTTTCTTGACCAAAATAAGATTTTAAAAAAAGTCAAAGTCGATAGTTGATCATTCATCAAGATCATGATCTCATTGAGTATCTCTCAATGGTTAGTGTTTCCCTCAAAAATTCACATAATGTGTATGTTATAATAATACGTTGTATTTTGTATTTGCATTATCACAAGATATATCATCAATCATGGATCACTAACGTCTTTATTTAGGTTGTAACATGGATGGGCTTACAAAAACTATTGGATTTTCTTTGGATACAAAAGCCTAAAGATAAGAGAGTGTAATGTATTTCTTTTTCACATGTTTCTCCTTCTTTATTTCCCAATTTCTTATAACTATTTGTTTGCTTTTTTATTGCTCTCCTATCCATAATATAAGGTAGTGAACATTGTTTTTCTTTTCAATTATAGGCCAAGGGTTGTAATTTTGAAATAACATAAATATTTCATTGTATGGCTCAAATTGGTTTGCTAAAGGATTATGACTCTCAATAGGTAGGATTTTTAGGTCAGGTAGATTTTTCACCCAATAGAAATATCCCTCGATACTTTCAATGAATTTCAAACATATCAAGTGATTTGCAAGACTGATGCAAAGTCTACTTAGTTATTATGCATGTGCACTCTCATTATTTGGTTAAACGTGAGGTTTTACACTTATCACTTAGTTAGGTTTTACGATTCATGACTTATATCAATGTGTTTTCTCTAAATCATAGAAAAACTTAAGCTTTGAAAAAGGCAAGCTTAATTTCTCTTAATTTCTCTAAATTCCAATGGGAGTAATTTCAAAAAAATTCAAAACATTTCCAGGAAACTCAAACACCTAAGTCCAATGTGCTTGGTGTTTATGTAATTTATTATACAACATATTAAAAAAACGAATAATAGTTCAAGAAGTAATTAAACTACTATGGCGATAAATAAAAAAACTTCACAATGATGTTTGTTGATGTTGTGTCGGTAAATCCCCTTCACTTGTTGTTTCTTCATCATCTCCTTGTATACCTCCTTCATTCTCATCATCACTATTTGCATGTTCTTGTTCTCTAGACCCGCTTCCATTAGTGTTTCCACTTCCCCACTCGTAATAGAATGGCCTATTATTAGTGTAGATGTTTGATTGGCTGCATTTTGTGGTAAAGCACTAGCTATACTCTGATGTCTTGACTGATGTCATGACATGCTTTGTAGATGCTTGATTGACTGCATTTTGTGTTAAAACATCTAACTGTACTATGATGTCTTGACTGATGTCATGACATACTTGAGTAGTATGCTGCAGGTTTAGCTAATACAGGATTTACTGAATGTCAAACTAGATGTTATGACATTCATCCCTGACAGCAGATACTGAGGTTTAGAATAGTTGGTTGTCTGTTATAACTTAGTATTTATCTCAGTCTGTCCATTCAGGAGAATAACAGACCTGGCATAAGGCCTACTGTCTGAATGTCAAACTGGATGTTATGACATTCATCAGTGATAGCATATACTGAATAATAGGCAGGTTGGTTTTTCTGCTTCAGTTCAGTATGTATCTTAGTCTTATTATCAAGGGAATAACAGACCTGGCATAACGCCATTGTGTAAATGTCAAACTGGATGTTTTGACATTTATTACTGTAAGCTGATATTGAAGTATAGACTGGTTGGTCTGCTACAGTACAACATTTAGCACAGTCTGTTTTTAGGAAAATAACAGACTTAGCATATGGTATATGTTCTGGTCGTCAAACTGAATCTTGTGACATTCATCCCTGACAGCATATGCTAAAGTGTAGGATGGTTAGTTTTTCTGTTTCAGTATTTTTCTCAGGCTATTCTTCAGGAGTCGAACAACTGAGCTAAAATCCAGGAAACTAACAACTGAGCTACAATTAATGAACCTAACAAATAGCCTATTTGTTAGTACCCTAACATGTGGAAATTAGGTTAACTTGCTTAACCTTATTTTTAGGAAATACAAGTACAAGGCTCAAGTACTGCAATATAAAAGGATGGCAATCCTTCTTTCAGAACTTGTGGGTTTTAGGCGTGAAGATTTTATTGGTCCATCATACTTCACTACTATATTTTTGTGTGTGTCTTGTAACAGGTGTATCTTGTGAGCCAAGCAATTATCACCTAGATGATTGCATTGGACTAGGATGTTCATTGAGTTGTAAGTGTTTTGTCACTCTAAGCTTTTAAGCGTGAGTGCTGTGTATCTTGATTAAAGCTGTTAAACACAATCAAGAGTTGTTTGAAGTGTGACTACACCATTAACTTTAATCTAATTAAAGGTTGTAATCACTGAGGTGATTGAGGGGGAGTGAGTAGGAACTCTGATCTTAGTGTAAGATTGAAATTGCATTGGGTAGGTATTAAATGATAGGATTAAACAGTTGGTTTAAGGTCTGAATTAATACTACTAATAGTGGATTTCCTCCCTGGCTTGGTAGCCCCCAGACGTAGGTGTGTGTGACACTGAACTGGGTAAACAATTCCTTGTGTTATTTACTGCACTTACTTTTTAAGTTCTACATAATTCTTGTTTGCGTAGAATTGGATGTCATAACATCCCGTGTGACATTGAAAGTCTGTTAACTAGAATTTCAATTGGCATCAGAGCAGGCACCCTGCCTGTTAATTTCTGGGTGAGATCTAGGGAAGTTACTTTCTAGTACCATGGACAAGGATGTAGGATACTCAAATAGACCACCCATGCTGGATGGTTCTAACTATGATGACTGGAAGCCTCGTATGATAGCCTTCTTGAGGTCTCTAGATAGCAAAGTCTGGAGAGCTGTCAACAAAGGATGGGAACATCCAACGAAGACAGGTAAAGATGGAGTCAGTATGCAAATTCCTGAAGAAGAGTGGGACAAGGAGCAAGAGGCATTAGCTCTTGGAAATTCTAAGGCCTTGAATGCATTGTTCAATGGAATAAGTAAGAACATCTTCAGACTGGTGCATCACTGTGAGCTGGCTAAGGAAGTTTGGGATACCCTCAAGATAACTCATGAAGGTACCTCTAAGGTGAGGATGTCTAAACTTCAGATGCTGACCACCAAGTTTGAAAATCTGAGGATGAAAGAGGATGAGACTATTCATGACTTACACATGAATATTCTGGAAATTGCCAACACTTCTGGTGGTTTAGGTGAGAAAATGGCTGAAGAGAAACTTGTAAGAAAGATTCTCAGATCATTGCCAAAGAGATTTGCCATGAAGGTCACAGCCATAGAAGAGGCTCAAGATATCAACAATATGAAGGTTGATGAGCTTATTGGTTCTCTCCAATGTTTTGAAATGGGCTTGTGTGAGAATGTTGAAAAGAAGAACAAAAGCGTAGCTTTTGTATCAAATACTGGAGATGAGTCAGAAGAAGGAAGTACTGGAGGTGATGAAAGCATATCAGAAGCCATAGCCATGCTTGGGAGACAGTTCAACAAGTTCATAAAGAAGATTGATCAAAAAGGTGGACCAAATGTCAAAAACATCTCGTCTGACATCAGAAAAAGATCAACTGGTGTTTGTGCATCTGATGATGACTCAAGTGGAGATGAACTGACTTTTGATGAACTTGCTGCATCATATAAAGAGCTATGTGTCAAAAGCGCAGAAGTGCGTTTCCAAGGAGAAAAGCAGAAGAACCTCATCAAGGAGCTGAAGGATGAGAAAAAGAAGCATCTGAAAGTCATAGATGGTCTAAATGGTGAGATAACCTTGCTGACCTCCAAGCTAGATCAAATGAAAAAATCCATCAGAATGCTAAATAAAGGAACAGACACATTGGAAGAGATCCTAAAGGTGGGACAGAAGTCAGGAGCCATGTATGGTTTAGGATTTGTGAAGAAATCCTCAATTGAACTCAAACGCTCAAAGGCTGAAGTTCAGAAATTCAAGCAGAAGTCACAACCAATGTCTCAACATCAGGGAACCAGGATGAGTAACCATCAGAAGAAGAAATTTTAGAGATGGAGATGTCACTACTGTGGTAGATTTGGTCATATAAAAGCCTTCTTCTACAGGTTTCATGGTTATCCTAACGAAACCCCTCATGTCAGACCTAAGCATAAGGCATATAAGCACAATGCCCCCATTAAGAAACGTCAATGGGTTGCTAGGTTAGCTCACACAGCTATAAGGGCATCTACCAGAGAAGACTGGTACTTTGATAGTGGCTGCTCAAGACATATGACTGGTATGGAGAATTTATTGGTGGATATACAACCTCACACTACCAGTTATGTGACCTTTGGTGACGGTGCTAAAGGAAAAATCAAAGGTGTGGGTAAACTGGACAACTCTGGAGTTCCAGAACTGAATAATGTGTTGTTAGTAAAAGGACTAACTGCTAATCTCATCCGCATAAGCCAGATGTGTGATCAAGGGTTCTATGTTCAGTTCACTAAGGAGATATGTGTTGTGACCAATGGAGATAATCAGGAAGTTATGAGAGGATCCAGATCCAAAGATAACTGCTATCTATGGGAACCTAAAGTCTCAAACTACTCCATAATTTGCTCCTCAGCCAAGGAAGAACAAGAGGTGGAGCTGTGGCATAGACGTCTTGGTCATCTTCATTTAAGGGGAATGAAAAAGATCATATCCAAGGAAGCAGTTAGAGGAATCCCAAAGCTGCTTATTGATGAAGGAAGAGTCTGTGGAGAATGCCAGGTTGGCAAGCAAACCAAGATGTCACATCCTAAGCTAGGACATCCTACAACATCAAAAACTCTAGAACTTTTGCACATGGACTTAATGGGACCTATGTAGGTTGAAAGTCTGGGTGGAAAGAGATATGCCTATGTGGTTGTTGATGACCATTCCAAATACACTTGGATAAGCTTCATTAGAGAAAAATCAGATGCATTTGACGTCTTCAAGGAACTGTGCATCAGACTTCAAAGGGAAAAGAACAATTGTGTGGTCTGAATTAGGAGTGACCATGGGACAGAGTTTAAAAATTTCAAGTTTGATGAGTTATGCTCGTCTGAAGGGATAAGTCATGAGTTTTCCTCTCCTATAACTCCTCATCAAAATGGGATAGTTGAAAGGAAAAACAGAACCATTCAAGAATCTTCCAGAGCTATGATTCATGCAAAGAAGCTTCCTATGCACTTTTGGGCTAAAGCTATGAATACAGCTTGCTATGTTCACAATAGAGTTACCTTGAGAAAAGGAACCTCGTCCACTCTGTATGAAATATGGAAAGGCAGAAAACCCACTGTGAAGTACTTTCATATCTTTGGAAGCAGATGTTACATTCTTACAGATCGTGAACAAAGAAGGAAAATGAATCCCAAACGTGATGAGGGTATATTCCTAGGATACTCAACTAACAGCAGAGCCTACAGAGTATTCAACTCCAGGACGAATGTCCTGATGGAATCCATAAATATTATTGTGGATGATAAAGAGGAAGGAGTCGATGTCATAGAGGATGTTGGAACATTCCTTGATACTTCAACAGACATACCAGTCAAGTCTGAAGAAGTACAAGAGACTCCTCCTGAATGTGAGGTAGATGCATCCAACAAAGTGCCGTCTATCAGAATTCAGAAAGACCACCCTAAGGATCTTATCATAGGGGATCCCAATAGTGGTGTGACTACCAGATCTAGGGAAATTAGCTAAAATTCCTGTTTTGTATCCAAGGTTGAACCAAAAAATGTGAAAGAAGCCCTGACTGATGACTATTGGATCAATGCCATGCAAGATGAACTGGAGCAGTTTAAAAAGAATGAAGTATGGGAGCTAGTTCCACGACCTGAAGGGACTAACATCATTGGTACCAAGTGGATTTACAAGAACAAGTCTAATGAGAAAGGAGTAATCACTAGGAATAAAGCAAGACTAGTGGCACAAGGGTATACTCAAGTTGAAGGGGTTGATTTTGATGAGACGTTTGCACCCGTTGCAAGACTTGAGTCAATAAGATTGCTGTTAGGTGTGGCCTGCATTCTGAAGTTCAAATTGTTCCAAATGGATGTGAAGAGTGCCTTTTTAAATGGCTACTTGAATGAAGAAGTCTATGTGGAACAACCTAAAGGGTTCTGTGATCCTAACCTGCCTAAACATGTGTACAAGTTGAGGAAAGCTTTGTATGGATTGAAGCAAGCTCCTAGAGCTTGGTATGAAAGGTTGACTGAATTTCTGACCTCTCATGGGTACAGGAAAGGAGGGATAGATAAAGCCCTGTTTGTGAAGGATGAAGATGGCAAAATCATGATTGCCCAAATTTATGTGGATGATATTGTATTTGGTGGAATGTCAGAGCAAATGGTGAAACATTTTGTTCACCAGATGCAATCTGAGTTTGAAATGAGTCTGGTTGGGGAATTGACTTATTTTCTTGGAATGCAAGTTAACCAAATGGAGGATTCTATGTTTCTCTCCCAAAGCAAATATGCCAAAAACATAGTTAAGAAGTTTGGTATGGATAATGCTAGACACAAAAGAACTCCTGCACCTACTCATTTAAAATTGACCAAAGATGAAGGAGGTCCCAGTGTTGATCAATGCTTGTATAGAAGCATGATAGGTAGTCTACTATATTTAACTGCAAGTAGACCTGATATTTCCTATGCAGTTGGAGTGTGTGCTAGATACCAAGCAGAACCCAAAGTGAGCCACTTAAATCAATTCAAGAGGATTCTCAAGTATGTCAATGGGACTTGTGACTATGGTATGTTATACTCTCATGGCTCTGAGCCTGTCTTATCTGGGTATTGTGATGCTGATTGGGCTGGGAGTGCTGATGACAGAAAAAGCACATCAGGAGGATGTTTCTTCTTGGGAAACAATCTCATATCATGGTTCAGCAAGAAACAAAACTGTGTATCACTGTCCACTGCAGAGGCTGAGTACATAGCAGCTGGAAGCAGTTGTTCCCAACTGGTGTGGATGAAATAAATGCTTACTGAGTACAATGTCTCTCAGAATGTCATGACATTGTTCTGTGACAATCTCAGTGCCATCAATATTTCCAAGAATCCCATCCAACACAGCAGGACCAAACATATTGACATTAGACATCACTTCATCAGAGATCTGGTGGAAGACAAAGTGATTACCTTGGAACATGTAGCCACTGAACTACAACTTGCTGACATATTCATAAAGGCTCTGGATGCTACTCAGTTTGAAAATTTAAGGGGAAAATTGGGGATATGCCTTTCTGAGGATTTATAGCAACCATAGATGTTTGGGATGTATTGTTTAATATCTCAACCTATTAAACAATTGAAAGTGTGCTATGACTGGACAACAGATCACAGCTATGTTACTTGCTGCAAGTATGGTAACAAGATGTTAAGGGGATATCCTAACATGAGACAGCCTATGTGCCTGCTGGACTTCAAGAAAGTGTTCATGCAGGAGTGGTTCAAGATGTCAGCCTATGTACCTGCTGTAAAGCAATAATGTGTGACCACTTGATCAAAGTTGTGAAGCAAGATCAAGTGGGTGGTGTCTTGATCAAAGCTGTAAAGCAAGATCAAGAGGGGGTATTCTTGATTGAAACTGTGAAGTAAAATCAAGATTGTGTCTTTGACAAGTATGTGTAATTCTGTTTTATTTTGATCTGTAATTTATGGTGTTGCTTTGGCAACATTTTTGACAAAAAGGGGGAGTAACACCTGTGATGCCCCAGGACAACAAATTATTTGCCATGTGATTAAACAGATATTGAAGATCCTCTAATCCAGAGGTTGTGCTGCAGCCTGATGTTCCACTCCTATGTGTGATGAGTGTGAGTGTGTTATCTGTATGTGTGCTGCTGTTTGAAGTTTTTATTTAACTTTTGTATGTGTGGTGCTGTTAGAAGTTTTTATTTAACTTCTATGTGTGTTGAGTACGTTGCTGCTCTGAGTGTATTAGCTAGGTGAATTTTCTCTGCTAGATGTGTGTTTTCCGCTGCTGTGAACTCTGTTGGGATGCCAAGTTGTTTTAGCCAAAAATTTGGCAAAGGGGGAGTTTGTAGATGTTTGATTGGCTGCATTTTATGGTAAAACACTAGCTATACTCTGATGTCTTGACTGATGTCATGACATGCTTTGTAGATGCTTGATTGACTGCATTTTGTGTTAAAACATCTAACTGTACTATGATGTCTTGACTGATGTCATGACATACTTGAGTAGTATGCTGCAGGTTTAGCTAATACAGGATTTACTGAATGTCAAACTAGATGTTATGACATTCATCCCTGACAGCAGATACTGAGGTTTAGAATAGTTGGTGGTCTGTTATAACTCAGTATTTATCTCAGTCTGTCCATTTAGGAGAATAACAGACCTGGCATAAGGCCTACTGTCTGAATGTAAAACTGGATGTTATGACATTCATCAATGACAGCATATACTGAATAATAGGCAGGTTAGTTTTTCTGCTTCAGTTCAGTATGTATCTCAGTCTGTTTATCAAGGGAATAACAGACCTGGCATAACGCCATTGTGTAAATGTCAAACTAGATGTTTTGACCTTTATTACTGTAAGCTGATATTGAAGTATAGACTGGTTGGCCTGCTACAGTACAACATTTAGCACAAACTGTTTTCAGGAAAATAACAGACTTAGCATATGGTATATGTTCTGGTCGTCAAATTGAATGATGTGACATTCATCCCTGACAGCATATGCTAAAGTGTAGGATGGTTAGTTTTTCTGTTTCACTATTTTTCTCAGGATATTCTTCAGGAGTCCAACAGTTGAGCTAAAATCCAGGAAACTAACAACTGAGCTACAATTAATGAACCTAACAAATAGCCTATTTGTTAGTACCCTAATATGTGGAAATTAGGTTAACTTGCTTAACCTTATTTTTAGGAAATACAAGTACAAGGCCCAAGTGCTGCAATATAAAAGGATGACAATCCTTCTTTCAGAACTTGTGGGTTTTAGGCGTGAAGATTTTTTTGGTCCATCATACTTCACTGCTGTATTTTTGTGTGTGTCTTGTAATAGGTGTATCTTGTGAGCCAAGCAATTATCACCTAGATGATTGCATTGGACTAGGGTGTTCATTGAGTTGTAAGTGTTGTGTCACTCTAAGCTTTTAAGCGTGAGTGCTGTGTATCTTGATTAAAGCTATTAAGCACAATCAAGAGTTGTTTGAAGTGTGACTTCACCATTAACTTTAATCTAATTAAAGGTTGTAATCACTGAGGTGATTGAGGGGGAGTGAGTAGGAACTCTGATCTTAGTGTAAGATTGAAATGGCATTGGATAGGTATTAAGTGATAGGATTAAACAGTAGGTTTAAGGTCTGAATTAATACTACTAATAGTGGATTTCCTCCCTGGCTTGGTAGCCCCCAGACGTAGGTGTGTGTGACACCGAACTAGGTAAACAATTCCTTATGTTATTTACTGCACTTACTTTTTAAGTTCTGCATAATTCTTGTCTGCGCAGAATTGTATGTCATAACATCCCGTGTGACATCAAAAGTCTATTAACTAGAATTTCAATTAGGCCATTGCAAATAGCTATTGAAATCTTATGGAGTGGGTACTGGCTCAATCGGGGCCTACGGGTTCTGCATATGTAACTTCAATCTATATATGAAAGTGTTAAGGTATAAAATCCCTCACTATTATTCCTTAAAGACATCCTACTCATATTAAAAATAAGACCCCATGGAAGGATATGTGCCATCAAAGATGGATGTCTCTAGTTACGGTGGTATATGAGATGTTGGTTGTGGTGGTGATGATGCCTCTCTTTCCCTCCGACCCATACATTATTTGGTAATGAATGCCTTATCTAGTTTATACATTTGCATGACATGACGATGTTCATGAATGTATGCTCCAAAGTGTTTGCATAAGCCCATTATCAAACTTGGGAGACCAAGTGCATGCCTCTTTTTGGAGCCCACAATATACCAAAATTTGATAAAGATTACTCATGATATATCCACCTGTTTTCCTCTTACTACATACCATATTTGTTGGACATGTGACTCCAGACACGAGAGGGGGGTGAATTCTAACCTAATATGCTCTACAATATTTGAACTTGAGAGTATCCATTAATGCTTAAGAGCTTTTAGTAGGTTAAACTCTCGAACCCCCTTATACAAGGAAAAATTAATTTTCAGGATTACTTCCAACCAAGGAACAAATAACATAAAGAAGTAGTTAGTCCTCCTTCTAAACAGCGGACTGAAGCGGTTAGTCTTCCTTCCCAATAGAAACTTGTGGAGAGAAACGATTAGCCTTCCTTCCAAACACGAACTTAACATGGTTAGCCCCAAAGCTAAACCAAAATTTTTTACAGACTTATCTTTAACCAAGATGAGATTTTAAATAGGATGAACTCATGAACCGAGCTGGGGTTTTGACTATGCTAACCACGGACCAAATTGAGATTTTAAACCAGGCTTATCTCAAACCTAATCAAGCTTTTAACTAGACTGAGCTTACAAATTTAACCACGGTTTTAACTAGGATAACCACGAACCAAGTTGAGGTTTTAAACCAGGTTGATCTCGAACCGAATTAAGCTTTTAAATCGAGCTAAGCTTACAAACCGAAACAACAACTTAAGAACCTAAATCCCAAAACAAAGCTTTTAGTGTGTTTAGCTTTTGAACCAAAACAAACACTCCATTAAGATTAAATTATTCAACCGAGATAAAAATATTTCTTGGTGAACTTACAATAATGCACTTTCCAGAATACACACTTCCTTGCCAAACAAAAAAAAATTCTCGAAGTGTTACAACTAAATTTAAGTGAGAAAAATATAAAATGTTTTAGAGAAACAGAAAGCGAGAAGTGAGATAAGAGGATCCCATTTATGGAGGTAAAAATGAGAAGGGAGAGGCCTATATTTATAGGCTTAAGGTTGGCAAAAGAAAGGAAAGATCTATGGGCCAAAACTAATGTGCCAATTGATTGCCTTTTAGTCTCAATCGATTGGAAGCCCAAAATTTAATCGATTATAAATTCCCAAAAAGGAAAGAACATATACAAAGAAATTATCCTTAATTAAGACTATGTCCTAATATCTTATGGATAACTTTTGCACTAACCCAATTGATTCGGTATAAGTACCAATCGATTGGAAAATTTTAAAACTTATTAAAACTATTCTAACAGTTTTTGAATCAACTGGCACGACTCCAAAACATTTTAGGGATGTTTTCTTTAAGAAATAGTGGCTTAAAACTTGTTTTAGTGTGTGTCTGTGTGTGTGTGTGTGTGTGATTTAGCCTTATATCTTTACAAAAAAGAACTTGTGTTTTTACAAAACACTATTCACTCAAACACGATTGGGCGAGCATTCACTTTCACACTTTGAAGCTTCAAGACTTGCCAAATAAGCCAATAATATAGAAACTTGCTTGAGTCTTATTGGATATGAGGCTTAAGGTATCTTCAGGTTGAATTCCATCATCAGAGGATACATATAGTGATTTCCAAACCATAATTTGTCTTCTTGCATCTTCAACTGATTGTCACACTTGCTTGACTTAAAGGTTGCATCTTCAAGTTGTTATAAAAAAAATATATCAGTTTCCCTTTAAGTTGTCATCATCAAAAGCACATTATCAAAGGCAAACCTTATTTTCATCTTTTGGATTTGGTCACTTCTTTAGATATCCTGCAAAACATGTTTCCATATTCTCTCCTTTCTAGACGATGACAACACATCTCTCAGGTAGGTGGTAAAAGAAACAAAAACATACACGTCTCTCAGGTGTGTGTGTGTGTGTGTGTGTGTGTATGTGTGTGTGGAATGGTTAAACTCCCCCTCAATTAAGTAAAGAGTACACTCTACTCCCCATGAGATTATACTTATTCCCTTTTGTCAAACAAAAAATGAGGGTAAAAGATACATTATGAAAATTTAAATATGCAAACACATTGGCACAATAGCTTTTTGAAAAGTAAAAAGCATCACACTCTATTAATTCAAATCATACTAGAAATGAAGTATAGGAAGCAGGAAATTTCAGGAATAAAAAGTAATGTGAACAATTAGAAAGTAAACAAACTTAGACACTAAAACACATAAGTGAGACTACTCCTTTCCATAAGTACCATCATTCTTTGAAACGATCTTCATGATATATTCCACATATTTGGCTAGCTTATGGCATATCTCCACGATCTTTTTTATTGATGTGTCTTATGATTCTTCTAAGTCCTCTTACACGTCTATTGAATCGTCCTTTTGTTCTCCATGTTTGATGCAAAATCTCACGTTCCTAAGGGATGAGTAGTCAATTCTATTATCGGATGACTCTATTGTTTCTCCCATGGTATCAATGTTGAAGGCGCGCAATAGTTTTGTGATTATTCGTCCATACGGAAGTCCTGCTGACTAATTTGTTTAGAGGTGATCATATGGAGAAATATTCCTTCAACCTAGATGGTTAGAACTTTTTTGATTAAGATCTGGAGAGGAAATAAATCACTTATGATGCCATAGTTAAGGTTGACATTCCTTGGAAGGTGGATTCTTCTTAGGAGATAGTGGATGACACAAACATTTGGTTTCAAGAAGATTGACTTTATAGGTATTTTTATTTTGTCCATGTGGTTCACGACAAGTAAGTTTAAAGCAATTGAGTGCTTGAAATTCTTAGATCCTAATGATGCTTCATATGTGCAGGTATTTTACACGTCTACTCATTTTACGAATGATCTTAGCGATGTTCCAACAAATGAAAATTTTGAATAAAATCCCCTCACAAGATTTGGAAAGATTCTACGAGATTCCTTTGTGAAGAACTTTCTTAGTGAGCTTTCATAAATCTGGATATGCGGTTTATAACTGTTCATGAAGCTTTCCTCCATTAACCATGTTTGGATCACTTTTTGGTGGATCATATTTTTCTTCTCTTTAGTTCTCTTTATTCTCCTAGCGGTGAAAATATTTTTTGCTGGACTATTTCCATTTTTGTTGCCTTTTAGTGAAGCCATGATGATATGTATGGCAACATATTAATAACTCACACAAGAAAACAAGAATAGAGAAGAAATTATGTGATACAAGAGAATGAATGAATAGTTACCTATTTATAGTGTGGCATCTGATGAATTTGAGTGTGTAAAAGTTTCAAGTAATCAATAGACATTGCGAATAATCAAAATCAGAGTGAAATAATTCCGAAAATGGTTGCCCAGTTGATTTAATTATGGCCTTAATTGATTGGGTGTCTAATTCTCTAGAGATATTGATAAATTTTCATCAATGCGAATATCTAATTGACTTGGAGGCTAAGTTTCAATCATATTGGATTTGAAAATGAGCCCATGGAGGTCTTCCAATCGATTGGCGCAAGTCTCCAATCGATTGAGCTTGTGTGAGTCAGTTTCTTTGGTGCTTTTTGGCCTTCTGCTAGATTTGCTTTGGATTTTTGAATTTTCTACACCCCATCCCAACATTATTTGCACCTATTTTTTTGTAAAAGACTAATAAATTTGTCTATCGGGTTAGCAAAATCATTTTAATTGATGAGGAAAAATCGAAAGCACTATTTTAAAGGATTAATTCGAGATTTCTAATTGCTTCAACTTAAAAATAATGTTATACCCCAATTATCAAGAAGCCTTTATAATACTTCCCTCTTTTAATGGAACACCAACACATTGTGGCGTGTCCTTCGCTACATATCATTGGTTATAAGACTTGGTTAAACAATGAGATATATATGTCTACCACATACATATCTTCTCAAACTACTACAAGGTTAGTTGATCGTGGATCAGAGATGTTAACATCATTCTCAAGGGGAAATATTTTTTTGATCACCATCATTGATACGCCATCAATAATCATTCTTGGACCAAATACTTCAAACCGAAAACCATTGCATACTCAAGTGTATAGTCTTTTCTTTGCACAACTTCATTTAATACGCTCTAAGACATCCTAAAGGATACAAAGAAACCCTGGAAAATATATTAGGGTTTCACCTTTGATACCCAAATTTTCTTGGTTCCAAGTGCTTTAGTGGCTATAGAAGGTCTATGATTCATATCTTTAAACCTTTTCAATTTATCAAAACAAAAAAAAACTTTGAATGGCTTAGTCTATTACATAGGTTTGTTTGATTTCTTCCTATTTAATCCTTTACTAGGTACTTTATCATTTTAAATCCTAGTACATTTTTATTTAAGGAAGGCCTTTGAGTTGATAAGATTAAGATGAATTTTTATTTCCCCTTAGTAAATTTACTTAGGGTTTCATGCAGATCTATCACTTCCTTTTTCAACGAGACACGAGTCTCACATGTCTGTGTTGAGTTTCTAATGTTAGCCATTTTAACTTAAGCATTTTATTGCTTTCTTCAAGAAACTCTAGATACTCCTTAAGGTCTAAGTTACATTTTTTAATATTATCATTTTATTCTATTAACTTAGCACTTATTTTAAACAACTACTTGTAAGATGGCTTTGTCACCTCATAATTATCTTACTCTTAAGATACTTTCAAGTCGACTTCATCTTCTTCGTTGGAAGAGGATTCTTCTATGGTTCTCCATGAGGTTAACTTTGCTTCATTTGTAGAGGCTTCACCTTCTCTTGTTTCAAAGATTCCATTGGACGATGCTTATTCTTCATGTCGTCTCACATATGAAGTTCCTTCGTTTGATGTTGATTCCTCCGAAGATTGTTCGACTAATGAGTATGTTTTTTTGAAAGAAACCATGGGAGTTGTTTGATAGGAGTTTAATGGAGTTGCTGAGGATTCTTCAATTTTTGAGCTTATTCCTTCATCTTTAAGTAATTGAACTAGCTCATTCAACTTTTCTATGATGTCATCCTTCTTTTATTTTTGTTGAAATTCATAAACACTCTCATCTCTTAATTTAAGAATTGGATCATATTTCCAATTTTTAACTCTTAGATATTTCTTAGTAACAAACGTTGCAATATAGCTTATAACATTTCTAAAATTAGAGAAACATTTATGAATAAAACCATCTTCTTTGCCTCGTGTGTTAATATCTTATCATTCGATACTTAGAGAAACTCCATATATTATTTCAAGAGTATCCCACATTTTGTTGACGGGTTTGCAATTATAAACATAAAGGAGTTTAGTATCATCTAAAGACATTACTAGAAAATTATTGGTTTTGATATCAATTTCGAATTTTCTCTTTTCCTCTATGGTCCAAAGGAAACCGGGTTTATCTACGACTCTTCCATCTATTTGGTGAGTAGAGATAAACAGACTGTTGATTAGTGTTCCCACTATTCAGTATCAATAGTTCAAATAAATTTTTTGAATCTAGCTTTCCATAGTTCAAACATAAAACCATTTAATGATGGACGTGTCTTAATGAAATATCTTTGTTATAAAAGATGTTTGAGGTCATCTTCCTCAAAAGAAGAATAGTCTTTGAACAAGAGTTAAACTCAAATGCCACTTGTTGGACATGTGACACCACACACAAGAGACGGCGGAGGGGGGGGGGGGTGGGGAGGATTGTGGGTTTCAGAAAAATGATTATTTGAAAACATTTCTTTATCATTAACAGTTTAAACCCATATTAGATAAAAACATTTGACAGATAGTTGCGAAAAGTAAATATGTGAAAAGTAAAAAGTTAAAGGTAAGAGAAATAACACCATTAATTATAGAGGTTCAGTCAAAATGAAGCGACATAATCCTCTCCCAAAGTTTTGAACTTGAAAGTATCCATTAATTCTTAAGAGCTTTTAGTAGCTTAAACTCATGAACCCCCATTATACAAGGAAAAATGAAGTTTAAAGCTTACTTCCAACCAAACAATAAACAACTGAGAGAATGTGTTAGTCTTACTTCTAAACAGTGGGCTGAAGCAATTAGTCTTCCTTCCAATCACAAATTTGGAGCAGTTAGTCCCCAAGTTAAACTAAGATTTTACAAGTACTTATCTCAAACCAATATGAGTTTTTAACAAAGATGATGTCACAAATCGAACCGTGGTTTTTACCAGGTTGACCATAAAAAAAAAGATTTTAAACTAGGATCGTCTCGAAGAAAATCAAGCTTTTAACTAGGCCGAGCTTACAAACCAACCCCGAGGTTTTAATCAGGATAACCACAAATCAAGTTAAGATTTTAAACCGGACTGATCTTGAAGAGAAGTAAGCTTTTTAATCGAGCTAAGCTTACACACCAAAACGACAACTTAAAAAACTAAATCCCAAAACAAAGCTTTTAAAGGGTTTAGCTTTTGAACCCAAACAAACACTCCCTTAAGGATAAATTATTCAACCCAGAGAAAAATACTCATTGGTGAATTTACAATAATTCCCTTTCTAGAATACAAACTTCTTAACCAAACACAAAGACTTTCTCGAATCACTACGACTAAATTTAAGCGAGAGAAAGTAGAAAATATTTTATAAAAAGAGAGAGTGAGGAGTGAGATAGGAGGCTCTTATTTCTGGATTTAAAAATTAGAACTGAGAAGCCTCTATTTATAGGCTTGAGGTTGACACAAGAAAGGAAAGATCAATGGGCCAAAATTAATATGCCAGTTGGTTAGCTTCATTTCACAATCGATTAGAAGCCCCAAATTTAATCGATTACAAAAGCTGAAAAAAGGAAAGAATGGATACAAAGACATTTATCTTCATTAAGATGTTGTCTAAATCACTTATGGACAAATTTTATATTAACCCAATCGTTTGGATATAAGTAGCAATTGACTGAATAGTTTAAAAATGTGTATAAACTATTATGACAGCTGCAAAATCAACTAGCACGGCTTCAAAACATTTTAGGTATGTTTTAATTATGAAATAAAGGCTTAAAATGCCGTTTTAGTGTGTGTGGTTTAACCTTATATCTTTAGGAAAAAGCCCTTATGATTTTACAAAACAGAGTTCACTCATATGCAATTGGGTGAGTTTTTTAGTTTCACACTTTAAAGCTTCAAGACTTGAAAAATAAACCAATCATATAGATACTTTCTTGAGTCTTGTTGGAGATTATGCTTGAGGTATCCTCAGGTTGAATTCCATCATCATAGGATGATTGCAGTGATTACTAAACCCTAATTTTCCTGCTTGCATCTTTAATCTAAAGGTGAAAAAATACACAAGAAGGGGGAGAATGGTTGAATTGTGTATGCCTAAAAATCTCTTTTCACTTCTGATTCTAGAACATCATGTTCCTAACCACCTTCAGTTATAATACCAGAGTGAGTAACAACAGTGAGAAGTTTACTTCCTTTTCTTCAACTCTATTTCAGAACCTAAGGTTTCACGCTCAGATTCTGATACGAGTAAGAGACTGAATCAGAACTGAGTCTGACATCAAATATAATTTGCACAGTCGAATATAAATACATAAGTAAATAAATAGACACACAATATAGCCTAGTTCCTCTTAAATCAAGAGTAGTCCAGTCCCCTAGCAGCACAAGAGCTTTTAACTATAATCAGACTGATTACAATTTCTTAAGACTTCCTACTCAATCACACTTGATTGAGACTTCCTTGCCTTAAGCTCATGTTAAGGACTTCCTGCTCAGTCATCATTACTAAGCCTTCCTTCCCTGCTGTCGCTATCCGGATTTCCCGAATCCAAGTACAAACGTGAAAAGAGTGGCAGAAAAGGGTAGAGTCGCCAGCTATGTAATTTTATCCCAAGAGGAGGGAAAGGTAGTACTGCATAACCAAGAGGGAACGGATAAAACGAAGTCTCGAACCAAAGAAAACCGAGTAAGGGGGTCGGTTACGTGAAGGGAAGGTTATCGCACCCCTTCACGTCTGTGGTACTCCACAGGATCCACGCTTGCTATTTATGTCTAAAGTGTGTGTATAAAAAGTCCTATATACGATGCGAAAGAGAGAAAATCAAAGTAGGGAAAAGAAAGAGTTATTGCTCGCACAGGCCCTACCCTGCTGCATACGTATCTCAAGAAGGATTCAGAATCAGAGCACCGTAGCTCGGCTAACCTATTTTTGTTTGTTTTGTGTTTTTTAGGTGAACGACGTTACTACGCAATCTACCGGATGCTCGACCTTTGGAGACTTACTCGCCTGTAGGAGAAGAAAAATCAATGAGTTTATTTGTGTTTTAGGAATGCTCATGCAAGAAGGAAGTCCTAGACGAAGGAATCGTGCTACCTAATTGACATGCCAACGAGAGACTATATGAAGCCTAGCAGTCCTATGGGTGAGACAATCACACCATACAAAAACATATAACATAAAATAAACACACCAGCAATGGGGTTCAAACATACATGGGTAGGGCTTGAGTCAAGAGGGGTCATGTCAACCTCGATAAACAAGCCATGGAAAGGTAATCAAATGGGCTCTTAACCACTGACATTGGACGTCAGGGTGAGCAGATCAAAAGGGTAATGAGGATAAGACCTCATAGCTCTTAACCCTAGACAGGGTGAGCTCACGACAAAAAGTGGGGATTCAGGAAGATGGAACCCTCTCCACTGACCGACCGGACAAAAGATCTTGGGCTTTTGTTCTGAAGCATCGACACGTAGTGCGAGCATAAAGAACGACACACTGAATAATGGGGGATTGACTACTGATCCCTTTTATCCGTCAATTGCCTCTTCATGGAGGTCTTTAGCACTGGTGCCTCTTCTTGGAGGTCTTTGGGCACAAAAGTAAACACACAAGAACATTGCCTCCTATCGAGGTCTTCCAGTTAAGAAAGCGGTAAAATGCTGAAAAGATGTAAAAGGGATCAAGAGATCTACCACACGGATAAAGACCCGAAGTAACAGTAACTAAAGAAATAAGAAACCCAGAGATCTCTCAAGCTAGCATCATCAAAGAAAGCAAGTCAGCAAAGTAATCAGAATAAATCTCCGAATGGTATCCCACAAATAAAGTGGAATAACAAGCAAGCTATCTCTTCAAGAGTCATGTGAGCCCTCACAAAAACTCAACAAACAAGTTAGGATAACAAGATGGGATGCAATCAAGAGTTGCGCCAAACAAAAGAATCATAGCAACCACATGAATCATGCTGTTAAAGTTCACAAAAAGCTCACAAAAAGAAACCAAGGATAGGAGGCCTAAACCTCTTGTCAAACAAATGCATCAAAAGGGTATCAAAACTCAAAGTCAGGGGGCAAGGATCCACACATCAAGACATGACATACATACTAAAACATGTGCCCAGATACAATAGAAAGCATGTCATAACAAACACAAAACAAATTAGAGAGCAAACGGGAAAACCAACTACTGTCACGATCGCTACTGCTTCGCTTAGCGAAGACTTAGCGAAGCTTCATTGCAGGCTCGCCTAGCGAGGTGCTAGCGAATGTCTGCGGGTTCTGGGTTCTTCCTTGATACACTATGATTTCAGAAACCCCAAACCCTATGGTATCCATCTCAGAAACGAAGTGATGAAACATTCAAGGTATTGTTCTACACATTCATGCACATCTAAACCCACATGCAAAACCTAACGATACCCACTCTCCCGAATTCACCCATAATACTTCATACATTCAGAAATTTCAAATTCAAGGCGTAAAGTGATGGAAATAGGGAAAACCTGATTGGAGAGATCGATTGAAATTGAATTGCACTGTTGGGTTTGCAGAGCAATGTTAGGGTTTTTGTGAGATGGAATTGATAGAGGTGATTTCGTGTCGGTGAGTTCTTCAGAGTGTATGGAGGCTGTCTGAATTTTTCTAGCTAGGTCTTCTCTTCTCCTCCTCTTTCAGGGTTTTTAAAGATGGAAGTGTGGAATTTATACTTCTGATTTTCGTGGCTTTGTAGGCTCAAAAAGAGGGCAACTCAAACCCATGATTCTTTTGTTATATTTTTTTTATTTTTAAAAATGCGTGGGCTTCGCCTAGCGAAGGGCTTGCTCGCCTAGCGAGCATGACAGTTCAAACTTGGGACTCGCTAGGAGAATCATTCTGCTCGTCTAACGAGCATAACAGTTCAAGTCATCTTTCCAAATTTGTAACCTGTGCGCTGGACCTTTGTTCCTTCGAGGACAATATGTTGACTGATGAATAGACCCTATTTGAACATGTTGGAAGTAACTCAAGTCATTCCCTAGCTATTTCATCTTCAGTTGACCAACAGTTGTCTTTCGATTTCGCAGTTGAATTTTGAACTGTACTGAGCCCATTATGCTTGGTCCTTTAAAGAAAAACCTCTGAAAATGAAACCAAGTGACTTGGATGATATCCGAGCTTCTCGGAAGATAAACTCTTCGAGCTAATTCTGATTGACATGATGAAATGCAATATGAAATGATAAATGACCTAAAATGAATGCATGAATGAGGAGGGCAAATTTGAGGTGCTACAACTGCCCCTATTCAATCAACTGTGAACCTGAATGGATGAAAGCAGCGACTATCAGACTTTCAAGGTAAATAGGGATTGAATACCAAAAGAATCGGAGAATTTGCACTCTGTAGGTGACGAATCAAGGAAAGCGGGGCCATTTACCAATGGCGGCTTCAAAACAAATTTGATATTTACCGATATCAAAGAAAGCGAGGCCATTTACCGATGGCGGCTTCAAAACAAATTTGATATTTACCGATATCAAAGAAAGTGAGGCCATTTACCTATGGCGGCTTCAGAACAAATTTGATATTTACCGATATCAAGGAAAGCGAGGCCATTTACCGATGGCGGCTTCAGAACAAATTTGATATTTACCGATATCAAAGAAAGCGAGGCCATTTACTGATGGCGGCTCCACTGGGGAGGAAAAAGATGTTTACAAGTGAAATAAGACCAGACATTTACCGATGACTGGGAAGGAACTCGATGTTTACCGACATCGAACAATGATGTTTATAGACACCAAGGAAAGAATACACTTATGAAACGAAACCATTTACCGATGGCGAAAATGAAATACTCGATATTTACAGATAGCGAATCTGCTGGGGAATCTTAATGACAAAACCATTTACCGATGGTTAACAAGCAGCTGATGTTTACCGACATCAAATCAATGATGTTTACCGACACCAAAAAGGGAAAGAACAGACACGGGTGTTGACAGAACGATTTTTTGTAGACACCACGAGAGACATGCCATTTACTGATGGCCAACGATTGGGATTCGACGTTTACCGACATCGAAAGATGATGTTTGCCGACACCAAAGAAAAGCACAAACATTTACGGGGATCAACACGACACTTATCGGTATCGCAAGGATGATATTTACATATGTCAAAATAAGGCAGACACTTGTCGGGGACTAAATCAGAAGAGAATCAAGCTTTCCTTTCACGGACTGGTGAGAAAATAAATCTCACTAGGATTATCGATTCTGAATGTTGCCAAGAGCAACTGCTACAAATGTGCTACACTGATGTTGAAAAATGATCCGTCTCTTCCGGAGATATGATCCAATCTGGTTTAATACATGTATGCATATGTTTGAGTTTTCCATGGCGTAATGCTTCATACTGAATAGGAATGCTACGCGATTTGAGAATGCGAATGCAAATGATAATTACTACATGCAAGATGCAAAGGGAGGAAAACTCCTGCTGGGAAAGCAAATGATCACTTTATTGAGCATACAATTTCTGATTCGATCTTCCAACTCTGTGGGGGCATACAATAAATCTGCTGAGGATACTTACTGATCTGACATTCTCAGAACGGTAGAGAAACCAACTCAACTGGGGAGTCACTTGTTGGGAAAACACCAACCTCTCGACCATGCTGGGGGAACAAATTCTGAACTCGACTTAGACGACCCAACTTCTTACACGACTGGACAGTGTTGAAACAACAGGGTCTTCCTTCGAACAAACTTTGGCTTATCTGCTTTAGCCATCAATCAAAGATAGTAACCTGCAAAACGACAGGACATACATGCCCCAAGGGATTGTATGGACAAAATATACTCAAGTGTATTCAACATTCAAAATGATTTTCAAATGTTTTATCTTTCCGCACGTCATTGTCTAGCCTTCATGTTTTTAGATGCAATGCTTATCAAAAATTCAGACGTTTTTTTTGCAAATAAAACAGTAGAATAAAAAAAACAAGAGAGCAATTTGACTGAATAACGACTTTTATTGATTGAAAATGGCCTATAAAGGAAAATACATCAGGATGCAATTCCTAGGAAGAGGTAATTGCGCCAAAAGAGAAAATAAACTATCCTATGGGCAATGTGAACACGGCATTCCACTATTTTCCAATTTTGTTATGACTCATAAATCTTCAATTTCCCCCAAATTCTTCGCTTTCTGAGAAGAGTGATTGGACCGATCATATCCTTCAAGTTGGTAGACACTAAAACGCGATGAAGTATAGATAACTCATACTGTAGTCTTCGCTTTAATCCCTCTTTTGCCTGGACCGCCTTTTCAGGTTTTCAATCCACCGGGATACCCATTTTTGCCTAAGCCGCCTTTGCAGGTTTTCGACTTACCGGGTGTACATATTATTTTTATTCTTTATCCCTAACTTTTGCCCGAACCTTTTTCTTTTTTTTTTCTCTTGGTTCGCCAAGATGCCCTTTTTTGCCTGGACTTTTTTTTTGTCCAGCGGGTCAGTTTATGCGAAGTATTTTTTGACTACATCTGAATTCACAGGAGACGGAAAATCTTCACCATCCATAGTTGTAAGTATCAAGGCTCCACCAGAAAAGACCTTTTTAACAACGTATGGACCTTCATAATTCGGAGTCCACCTGCCCCTGTTATATGTACCGGGAGGAAGGATCCTCTTCAGAACTAAGTCACATATCTGATAGCTTCGAGGACGCACTTTCTGATCAAAGGCCTTCTTCATCCTTCTCTGATATAGCTGTCCATGGCACACAGCTGCTAATCGCTTTTCCTCAATTAAATTTAACTCATCAAACCTGGCTTTAACCCACTCAGCCTCGTCCAGTTTTACATCCATCATCACCCTCAAAGAAGGGATTTCAACTTCTACTGGCAAGACTGCCTCCATGCCATACACAAGTGAAAACGGAGTTGCCCCGGCTGACGTACGCACCGAGGTACGATACCCATGCAAAGCGAAAGGCAATATCTCATGCCAATCCTTGTACGTCACAACCATCTTTTGCACAATCTTCTTAATGTTCTTGTTTGCCGCCTCTACAGCACCATTCATCTTTGGTCTGTAAGGAGAAGAATTGTGGTGTTCGATCTTAAAGTCTTTGCAAAGCTCTTTCATCATCTTGTTATTGAGATTCGAACCATTATCAGTGACGATTCTCTCAGGAACCCCATAACGACAGATAATTTTTTTCTTAATGAATCGAGCAACCACTTGTCTGGTAACATTGGCATAGGAAGCTGCTTCCACCCACTTGGTAAAGTAATCAATCACGACTAGGATGAAGCGATGTCCATTAGAATTCATAATATTCAGAGGGTTTGGTGGTACATGCACTTTATCTGCATAGATCTGACATTTGTGGCACTTCCGAGCGTATTTGAAACAATCAGATTCCATGGTTATCCAGTACTAACCGGCTCTTAACAATTTCTTGGCCATTGCATGACCACCAGCATGGGTACCGAAAGATCCCTCGTGTACTTCCTGCATTAACATGTCTGCTTCGTGTCTAACCACGCATCTGAGCAGAACCATGTCAAAGTTCCTCTTGTACAACACATCATCCTTGTTCAAGTAAAAGCTTCCAGCTAGCCTTCTCAGTGTCTTCTTGTCATTCTTTGACGCTCCTTTAGGATACTCTTGGCTTTTGAGGAAATTCTTAATGTCATAAAACCACGGCTTCTCATCAATAACAGACTCGGCTGCAAACACATACGCAGGCCTCTCGAGTCGATTCACAGCAACGTGTGGCACATGATTCTGCCAATTAACTTTGATCATGGAAGACAATGTGGCTAAGGCATCAGCCATTTGATTTTCATCTCGGGGTACATGATACAACTTTACTGTCTTGAAGAAAGTCAGGATCCTTCTGGTGTAATCTCTATAAGGAATCAAATGCGGCTGATGCGTATTCCAGTTTCCATTGACTTGGTTAATCACTAGCGCAGAATCTCCATAAATGTCCATAGTTTTGATCCTTAGATCGATGGCTTCCTCAATCCCCATGATACAGGCCTCGTACTCGGCTTCGTTGTTGGTTACTTCAAAAGTCAACCTAGCGGAAAAAGGTATGTGTGCACCTTTAGGATTAATGAGTACTTCCCCAACACCATTTCCACTCACATTTACCTCCCCATCAAACATCAGTGTCCACTTGTCATCGGGATCCGGTCCTTCCTCGACAAGAGGCTCTTCACAATCTTTCATCTTTAAGTACATGATATCTTCATCGAGGAATTCAAACATCATTGGTTGATAGTCATCAATTGGTTGCTCGGCAAGGTAATCAGACAGAATACTACCCTTGATGGCCTTTTGCGACGTGTACTGAATATCATACTCTATCAAAATCATCTGCCAACGAGCCACTCATCCGGTGAGAGCCGGCTTTTCAAAGATATACTTTACTGGGTCCATCTTAGAAATCAACAAGGTAGTATGGTTCAACATATACTGTCTTAGTCGGCGAGCAACCCATGCCAAAGCGCAACAAGTTTTCTCGAGCAACGAATATCTTGTTTCACAGTCGGTAAACTTTTTGCTAAGGTAGTATATTGCATGCTCTTTTCGACCAGACTCGTCATGTTGTCCCAATACACACCCCATCGAATTCTCTGTTGCGGAAAGGTACATTATCAGAGGCCTCCCAAGAACTGGAGGTATAAGAATTGGAGGTTTCTGCAAATATTCTTTTATCTTATCAAAAGCTTTTTGACAATCATTGTTCCACCTGATTGCTTGATCTTTTCTTAGCAATTTAAATATCGGTTCGCACGTAGCTGTTAGGTGAGATATGAACTGTGCAATGTAGTTCAGCCTCCCTAAAAACCCACGAACCTGCTTCTCCGTTCTTGGTTCAGTCATTTCTTGAATAGCTCTTACTTTCGCTGGATCAACCTCAATCCCTTTCTCACTGACAATGAAACCTAACAGCTTTCCAGATCTCACTCCAAATGTACACTTGTTTGGATTCAGCCTCAGTTTGAACTTTCTCAATCTCTCAAACAACTTTTGCAAGTTTACCAAGTGCTCCTTTTCTGTCTGAGACTTCGCAATCATATCATCCACGTACACTTCAATTTCTTTGTGCATCATGTCATGAAAGAGAGTCGTCATAGCTCTTTGGTAGGTAGCACCGGCGTTCTTCAACCCAAATGGCATTACCTTATAACAGAACGTGCCCCAAGGTGTAATGAATGTCGTCTTCTCCATGTCTTCTGGCGCCATCTTGATCTGATTATAGCCAGAAAATCCATCCATGAAAGAGAAAACTGAGGACTGAGCAATGTTATCGACCAATACATCAATGTGAGGTAATGGGAAGTCATCTTTTGGACTGGCTCTGTTTAAATATCGGTAATCGACACACATCCTGACTTTACCATCCTTCTTCGGCATGGGTACGATGTTGGCCACCCAGGGGGGATAATTGGTAACTGCTAGAAAGCCTGCGTCCAACTGTTTCTGAACCTCCTCTTTGATCTTGACAGCCATATCAGGACTAGTTCTGCGAAGCTTCTGCTTTACCGAAGGACAATCTTCTCTGAGAGGTAACCTGTGCACCACAATATCTGTATCCAAACCAGGCATATCTTGATACGACCATGCGAATACATCCACATATTCTTGCAACATTTCAATCAGCCCTCTCTTGACCTTTTCCTCTAAAGCAGCCCCTATCTTGATCTCTTTCTTTGCGTCCTCCGTACCAAGGTTAATGACTTCCAACTCTTCCTGATGAGGTTGAATGACCCTTTCCTCCTGTTTCAATAGTTTGGCCAATTCTTTGGGGAGTTCACAATCTTCTTCACTCTCCTCTTCGGCTTGGTAAATGGGATTATCGAAGTCATATTGAGCCATAACAGAATTGTTTTTAACGGAATCCGCAAGATCAATTCTGCACGAACGATGTTTCATGCTTTATTTTAGAAAAGAGTTCAAGAAAATCACAGAGAAAAAAAAACATTGCCATTTTTATGGTTTTAAAAATGAAAGTAATAAAAACAGAAAGACAGTGAGCACAAATTTGATTGCAAAACGTCCTTAATTGATGATAATCATTGAAAATTCAAAACATGATGTGGCCCTACAATACTACGCCTTGGGCAGAGCGTAGGGCTTTCATGCAAAATGAAAAACAAAAGAAAATTACTCTGTCTGAAGAGTAACTTGGACTATTTCTTCAGTAGTCCAGTTGTTGTTCTTCTCCCCTGGAGCACACGGGCGCACCCAATTATCCATATCACAATCATTGTCACCATCTTCATTGTCTGTTGCAAAGACATCCCCGTGATTCATCAATCCCGCACTAGTGAAAGTACACGGCCCTTTTTGATTCTGGACACCCTGCTTTGATGATTCAAAAGGCTGATAACCAACGCCAAACATGTCTTCTTTTACGGGCACATCAATCACCTTGCCCCATCCTTCCGCGTTACCTGAATGAATGACCTCCAGAGCTTGTTTATAGGACGCGATCGAGGTACCTGGTTTCTTCTATTCAACAAAAGCCACCTTCTCAATACTGACAGTCTCAAAAGCTTGACATAGAGTTTCATGAATTTCTCCATCCATCTCCACATATTTGAAGGAGGATAAATGGCTCACAAAGATGTCCTCTTCGCCACATACGGTCACAACTTGACCATCCCACACATATTTTAGCTTTTGGTGGAGAGTCGAGGAAACTGCTCCGGCTCCATGTATCCAGGGACGCCCCAACAGACAACTATATGCTGGTTGAATATCCATCACATAGAAGACAATATTAAACACTTTCGGGCCGATCTTCACAGGCAACGTGACTTCACCAAAAACTGATCGCTTGGATCCATCAAAAGCACGGACAACAAGATCACTTGGTGTGAGAACAACCCCTTCGGCATCAAGCTTACTCAGAGCCTTCTTGGGCAGCACATTCAAAGAAGAACCAGTATCAACCAAAACATGCGACAAAACGGCGCCTTTGCATTCCATCGTGATATGCAGAGCTCTATTGTGATTGCGACCCTTAGGTGTCAAGTCTAGATCCGTGAATCCCAAACCATGTCTCGTGTTAACATTTGCAATAACACATTCAAGCTGGTTAACAGAAATCTCTTGAGGCACATAAGCCATATTCAACATTTTCAACAGGGTGTTACGGTGTGCCTCGGAACACATCAACAGAGAGAGAATAGAGATTTTTGACGGTGTCTGGTTTAACTGATCCACAATCTTGTAATCATTCTTCTTGATAATTCTCATAAATTCCTCCACGTCCTTTTCAAAAGAATTCTCAGGCACTTCCTCTCGCACTGGTTCGTCTTCCACTACAGCTTGTTTTCCTTTTGTTCTAGCCAGAGCCTCAGCATTGTTATCCTTCGGAACCTGTGGTGCAAACAAACGGCCACTTCTCATAAATCCTTCGGGTCCTCCCACATTACCCACAGCCGAACCAACTGTTACTGGAGTCTGATTTACTGATCTGGTCTGATTCTCTGGTCTTCTATTTCTGCAAGAAGCATTGTCATATCACCACGGAATTGCTCTACTATTCTCAAAATGTCTTCCACTAGAAGCAACAATGGTGGTAGGAGTACTGATAGTTACTGGAGCATTAATCATCGCGGGAACACCAACAGTCACCGGATCAGATATGGTCACAGGCGCAGCTACGGTCACAGGAGTACCAATAGTCACAGGCGCACTAATAGTTCTTGGAGCACGTGCAGGACCTTCTGACGGTGTAAAGTAAATGGTAACAGTCGATACCTCTTTATTGTCTTTCACTACCCGATCAAACTGTAAACAACCTTCATTCATCAATTCCTGGATACCTTCTTTCAACTTCACACAATCGTTTTCATGATTACCACAATCTGAACAATTCTTGTCACATCCCGGGAATACTCCCCCTCTGAGCAGACGTTCCTTCACTACAAACAACGAAGTATGAACATCATTAACATGAACTACCAAGTTCAAACTTTCCCCATCTTCCACACTGTTTACTCTGGGGCCTCCATGCTAAGGCATAGGATTATTCACCACATTCGGAGTAGGAGCAAAGTTAATCGTCTTGGCATCAATCAAATCTTGAACTTTATGGTGAAAAGCCCGACAATTCTTGATGTGGTGCCCTGGCGCACCAGAATGAAAATCACAACGGACATTAGCATCATAACCAGCGGGAATCCTTGTTAATGGAGCCATAGTGTGAAGTTCAACAAACTTTAACCTGAGCAATTCAGGGAGTAATTCAGCATAAGTCATTGGCAACGGATCAAAATGACGATCTGGCATTCTTTGTCTTGGTTGGAATTGGCGTTGTTGTTGTTGTTGTTGTGGTTGTCCTCTTTGTGGTTGTTGAGGTTGGGTTGCTGGAATAGTCATAGCAGCAACTTGACGGTATTGTTGTCCTCTGTTTCCATTTCTCTGATTATGTATAGCATTTGTCTCACCCTCCCTCCTTCTGGGTGCCCCTGAAAATGGTTTCTTAGCACTTGAAGAACTTGAAGAACCAGGGTCTTAGATTTTTCCCGCTTTGATAAGACTTTCAGTTCTTTCTCCGCAAATCACAACATCCGAAAAACTACCAAACGGGAAACTTCCCATACGATCCATGAAAACACCTTGCAGGGTTCCAATGAACATATCTGTCAATTCCCTCTCCAGCATCAGAGGTTGTACTCTCGCAGCTAGTTCACGCCACCTCTGGGCGTATTCCTTGAAACTCTCACGGGTCTTTTGAAACAAACTCTGCAACTGGGTTCTGCTCGGAGCCATGTCCATGTTATGCTTGTACTGCCTCAGAAAGGCTTCACCTAACTCTCTCCAGCTTCTGACAGATTCTTTTCTCAAGTCCATGTACCAATCCAAAGATGCTCCAGACAAGCTGTCTTGGAAAAAGTACATCCACATTTTTTCATCATCAGTATAAGCGGATATCTTCCGGTAGTAAGCTTGCATTTGAGTTCGGGGACAAGAAGTGCCATTGTACTTGTCGAAAGATGGCGCTTTGAACTTGTACGGGATCCTCAACCCATCAACTAAACCCATATTAGTAACATCAAAACCCAAAGAATTCTGGCACTCCATGGCGCGAATCTTTTCAATAAGGGCGTCAACCTTTCTATCTCTTTCTTCCGCCTTTCCAAATTCATCATCATCACTGGGAATAGTGAACACATCTTCTTGCTTGTCAACCAAATGAGAAGGACGGTGAACTGGAGCACGTGCCGCTCAAGCATTAGCAGCCTCTGTAATGATGGGTTGTCCATCGATTCTAATACCACGCAATTCGTCACCATTAGCATAGTTGTTGACAAGGTTGGTAACAGCAGCGTCATCGACAGGGGTCCCTTCTGGCGGGTTCTGACCGACAGGGGGAATCACAGTTTCTTGTCTCTGGACCAAGGCTCGGAGTTCCTCTTGCCCTTGCACTACCCCTTGCATCATACTCATGAATTGGGCCATGTTGGTCCTCATCTCTGCTAGATCTGCTTGAAATTGATCCATGGTCTTCTGTTGATTCTGCCTTGTTGCGTAACGGTGCGGACGATACTCAGCAATCCTGCCTGAAACGGGAACCAGAATGAGAAATCCTCTTCAAGAACACCTGTAATTATGCAAGAATGATATGTGTATGATGTGTATGCTATGTTTTATCATTTCTCAGGTATTCAAGAGTCTCGTCCACCTTTGAAAAATGGCAACCTGCACCCGTAAGCGGAACATAAACAACAAAGAAGCAACATACACTGGACGGCAAGCAAAAGTGAGACATCAATAATCTCATCCATAGACATAAGAAATAAGGTTTGTACAAACATAGTTCAAGCAAAGATATAGTTCATCAGTATAGAACAAGGAATCCCATCCAATAATCCCGGAGTTGATTCTCAAAATAAACAACAAGACAAACTAGGGAAGTCGTCCTTCAAGAATGAGAGTCTTCAAATACTGGCACTGATCCATTAATCGGTCACACTCTGAACACTCAGGTAGAGGGGTGAGCTTCTCTTTCAGTTGTACCCTGAGTTCAACAACTTCCTCTCAGAAATGAGATGCACGAATGTCACTTCCTCTGAGTCGGCTCTCTGCTGCATGCCTCAGATCTGCCTCTTTCTTCAACTGAGTATCTTTGTCCTTAAGCTGTCTTTCCAAGTCTCGTATCTTGTTTTTGTAATTGGCTTCCGCTTTTTGTAATCTCAAGCGTTCATGGTGTTCTTCATCCAACATTGTTTCTATCTCATCATAGGGCCTCTTTTTGTTCCCAGAACTTTCACCTTGCACTCCTTTGAGTTTATGAGCCAAATTCTGCCTATCAACTTTTGCTTTGTAAAGCTCCATCTGGATCTCTTGTTCATTCTCTTTCAACTGGCGATTCTCCATTAAGGCTTGTTTGTAACACTCAGCAGGCACATTCTCAGAAAGGATCAAAGGCGGTTGCTCCTGTAATGGTTCCATCCGGTCATATGGTAGCAACAAAGTCCCAACTCTTTCCTTGACCCACTCAGTGTAAACAGACATAGCAATTGCAAACTTCCTCCCTAAAACAAATCCATCTTTCATACCGATATTCTCCCAAGCTTTTCCCACTTGCTCCAATCTTGCTGGATCGCTCTGTTTCTCAAAGTACACATTTTCAGCTATCTCGACATCTTGCGGCCTTTTATTCATGACAAAACCCAACTGACGGAGACAAAGGACCGGGTTGTAGTTGATGCAACCTCTAGTTCCTATGAGTGGAACATTGCGAAACTCTCCACAACTCATAATGACGTTGCGCACATTAAGCTTGTAAGCTTGCCACTTGATATCATAAGATGTGAGCGACATGATCCTCTGAGTCCATTTGTGAGTATTCTGAGTATCCATAAACGGTCCATTGGTTGGTAGAAAAGACAAAAACCACTTGAGTAGCAACGGGAGACAACACCTGATATCTCCATACTTACCATGCCTGCTGTGTATCGCATAATAGGTGTCAGCTAACAAGGTAGGCACCGGGTTTCCTCCAATGAAAATAGTGATTGCTGCCAGGTCCACGAAACTAGGCATACTAGGGAACAGAATAACTCCATAAACCATGACAGCCAACTGAGCGTTGAAAGCTACCAAATTTCCTTTCTTTTCTTCTTCCTTAGCCATCCTTACCAAGAACTTCAAGGATAAGCCCACAACATCACCGCTTGGTTTCCAATTATCGCTCACTTCCCTGATGCTCAAATAAAGAGCCTTAGCGACAACTTTGAAATCCACCTCCTTTGGCACATCCAGGAAAGGTACTCGATTTTTGATTCGGACATTCATAAGGATGGAATACTCTTCAAGAGTGGGAGCTAGCTGGTAGTCCTTAAAAGTAAAGCAACGAAGCTCCGGATCATAGAACTGTAAGAGAGTCTACAGAGGTACCGGATCAACCACCATCTTCAACAATGCCAAGATATCCCCATACTAATCATCAAAAACTTTCTGATTACGGTCGGTCATGAGATTACCCAATTCTTCCAAAGATGTCAACGGCTTACGGTAAAAGCTGTAGGTGCAAGTCTTCCTCTTCAACTCTGGAATGGCAGCCATCTCTCGGTGTGAACAGACTCCTGAATAAACCTAAAAAATGATATGCATATGCAGGTTAACTTTTTTTTTATGCATTATTTATTTTGAAAATAAACATGCTATGATGCAAAATGATGAAACAATGGCTGGTTGGTTGTGTATCACAAGGCGCAGGATCAGAACTTCAGCATGAATTCGGAACCGAGAACCATAGAGCACAATCATCAACTTAGAACCCATACTTTGGAACCAACAGCCACCAACAAGAACCAAACAGAAGTCACCAACAGAACACGGTCGCCAACAAAACAAGTCACCAACAGAACCTGTAAATGATTCATTCCCTCCCCACTTACGGGTGTAATCTAGGCCAGGGTAAGGTCAAGAGAAACGCAGGATAAACAATCCTTTCAAGAATATCATCACATGCACACCAGGTGTATGCAACGATAATACCCCATCAGAATATGAACTGCTCGTGATACCATGTTCCGCTAAGTGGCGCCATACCACCCGCTTCCCATGGATCACTCTATTCCTAGGTGTCCTAAAGTTCACTCATAGTCTGTATATTGGGCCTTTTACCTCTTGTGACTCCCACCCAACAGCAAAACATATACACAGCCAGCACAGTATGCATGAAACAGTAAAGCGCGCATAGGATGCAATGCAAGCAGATAAGTATGCAAAGCAATAAATAAATAACACACAATAGACAATAAACAAACAAACGCTAGGAAAGGCCCACTAGGGAAAATAAGTCTCCAGCAGAGTCGCCAGCTGTCGCTCCCCGGATTTCCCGATTCCAAGTACAAACGCGAAAAGAGTGGCGTAAAAAGGGTAGAGTCGCCAGCTATGTACTTTTATCCCAAGAGGAGGGAAAGGTAGTACTACATAACTAAGAGGGAACGGATAAAACGAAGTCTCGAACCAAAGAAAACCGAGTACGGGGGCCGGTTACGTGAAGGGAAGGTTATCGCACCCCTTCACGTTTGTGGTACTCCACAGGATCCACGCTTGCTATTTATGTCTAAAGTGTGTGTATAAAAAGTCCTATATACGATGTGAAAGAGAGAAAATAAAAGTAGGGAAAAGAAAGAGTTATTGCTCGCACAGGCCCTACCCTGCTGCATACGTATCTCAAGAAGGATTGAGAATCAGAGCACCGTAGCTCGGCTAACCTATTTTTGTTTGTTTTGTGTTTTTTAGGTGAACGACGTTACTACACAATCTACTGGATGCTCGACCTTTGGAGACTTACTCGCCTGTAGTAGAAGGAGTTAACGTGTTCTTAGGAGAAGAAAAATCAATGAGTTTATTTGTGTTTTAGGAATGCTCATGCAAGAAGGAAGTCCTAGACGAAAGAACCGTGCTACCTAATTGACATGCCAACGAGAGACTATACGAAGCCTAGCAGTCCTATGGGTGAGACGATCACACCATACAAAAACATATAGCATAAAATAAACACACCAGCAAGGGGGTTCAAACATACATGGGTAGGGCTTTAGTCAAGAAGGGTCATATCAACCTCGACAAACAAGCCATGGAAAGGTAATCAAATGGGCTCTTAACCACTGACATTGGACGTCAGGGTGAGCAGATCAAAAGGGTGATGAGGATAAGACCTCATAGCTCTTAACCCTGGACAGGGTGAGCTCACGACAAAAAGTGGGGATTCAGGAAGATGGAACCCTCTCCACTGACCGACCGGACAAAAGATCTTGGGCTTTTGTTCTGAAGCATTGACACATAGTGTGAGCATAAAGAACGACACACTGAATAACGGGGGATTGACTACTGATCCCTTTTATCCGTCAATTGCCTCTTCATGGAGGTCTTTAGCACTGGTGCCTCTTCTTGGAGGTCTTTGGGCACAAAAGTAAACACACAAGAACATTGCCTCTTATCGAGGTCTTCCAGCTAAGAAAGCGGTAAAATGCTAAAAAGATGTAAAAGGGATCAAGAGATCTACCACACGGATAAAGAACCGAAGTAACAGTAACTAAAGAAATAAGAAACCCAGAGATCTCTCAAGCTAGCATCATCAAAGAAAGCAAGTCAGCAAAGTAATCAGAATAAATCTCCGAATGGTATCCCACAAATAAAATGGAATACCAAGCAAGCTATCTCTTCAAGAGTCATGTGAGCCCTCACAAAAACTCAACAAACAAGTTAGGATAACAAGATGGGATGCAATCAAGAGTTACGCCAAACAAAAGAATCATAGCAACCACATGAATCATGCTGTTAAAGTTCACAAAAAGCTCACAAAAAGCAACCAAGGATAGGAGGCCTAAACCTCTTGTCAAACAAATGCATCAAAAGGGTATCAAAACTCAAAGTCAGGGGGCAAGGATCCACACATCAAGACATGACATACATACTAAAACATGTGCCCGGATGCAATAGAAAGCATGTCCTAACAAACACAAAACAAATTAGAGAGCAAACAGGAAAACCAACTACTGTCACGATCGCTACTGCTTCGCTTAGCGAAGGCTTAGCGAAGCTTCGCTGCAGGCTCGCCTAGCGAGGTGCTAGCAAATGTCTGCGGGTTATGGGTTCTTCCTTGATAACAGTACGATTTCAGAAACCCCAAACCCTATGGTATCCATCTCAGAAACGAAGTGATTAAACATTCAAGGTATTGTTCTACACATTCATGCACATCTAAACCCACATGCAAAACCTAACGATATCCACTCTCCCGAATTCACCCATAATACTTCATACATTCAGAAATTTCAAATTGAAGGCGTAAAGTGATGGAAATAGGAAAAACCTTATTGGAGAGATCGATTGAAATTGAATTGCACCGTTGGGTTTGCAGAGCAATGTTAGGGTTTATGTGAGATGGAATTGATAGAGGTGATTTCGTGCCGGTGAGTTCTTCAGAGTGTATGGAGGTTGTCTGAATTTTTCTAGCTAGGTCTTCTCTTCTCCTCCTCTTTCAGGGTTTTTAGAGATGGAAGTGTAGAATTTATACTTCTGATTTTCGTGGCTTTGTGGGCTCAAAAAGAGGGCAACTCAAACCCATAATTCTTCTGTTATATTTTTTTATTTTTAAAAACGTGTGGGCTTCTCCTAGCGAAGGGCTTGCTCGCCTAGCGAGCATGACAGTTCTAACTTGGGACTCGCTAGGCGAATCATTCTGCTCGCCTAGCGAGGATAATAGTTCAAGTCATCTTTCCAAATTTGTAACCTGTGCGCTGGACCTTTGTTCCTTCGAGAGCAATATGTTGACTGATGAATAGACCCTATTTGAATATGTTGGAAGTAACTCAAGTCATTCCCTGTCCATTTCACCTTCAGTTAACCAACAGTTGTCTTTCGATTTCGCAGTTGAATTTTGAACTGTACTGAGCCCATTAAGCTTGGTCCTTTAAAGAAAAACCTCTGAAAATGAAACCAAGTGACTTGGATGATATCCGAGCTTCTCGGAAGATAAACTCTTGGAGCTAATTCTGATTGACATGATGAAATGCAATATGAAATGTTAAATGACCTAAAATGAATGCATGAATGAGGAGGGCAAATTTGAGGTGCTACACCTGCCCGCAAGCACAAGACTTCAATGCTAAAGCACCCAGCTCGACACTTCCTTCTCTGTCCACAAGCATGATACTTTAATGCCTAAATAACCCGCTCAAGACTTTCCTACCTTAAGCTCATGTTAAGGAGTTTTTCTCAATCGCATAGAAAGAGACTTATTTTCCTAATTAACTAGATTATGACTTTACTCTAAGCACAACTACTATAGTTTTTAAAATATCTTAATCAAAAGAGTTTGGCATTAACCTTGTGTTCATTGAGTTATTCTTGGATAAGCAGATACACAAAGGTTTACACTCTTGAGAAGAATGTCAGTTGTTTGCTCCTGAGTGTAGAAGAATGAAGTGGTCATTCTTCTTCTCTCCTTGCAAATATTTTCTCTTGTTGTGCCTTTATGTTCTAATGATCTTCCTTGATCATTTTCGCTCTACTCTGATACACTTAACCCCTGTGGTTATATTTTCTATTTAGTGTGTGTTTCTTAGATCTCTATTTTCTGAATAAAACATAATCTCTCTCTCTCTCTCTCTCTCTCTCTCTCTCTCAACCAATATTATGAACTGGTATCACATCTTTGTGAATATAGTCATGCATTCTTCAACTCACATTCATCTTAGTCAGAACAACTATTTGAATGTTTTTAATCTTTATCTATAAATAGATTCTATTAATAGATACATTGAAGATTAAAACTACAAAAGGTACAAGTAGTTGTTGAAGGTCTTGAGCTGTTGTATAATAGAGTGAGCCAAAACTAAGCTAGCATAAAGACATTGGGAGAAGAGAGTAGAGTTCAGAGCAGTTGGAGAGATAAGCTCATGACAATATAACTTAATGCTGATTAGACATAAAGTATTATACCATTGTCACATGATCTTATTTGGATAACTTGAGACTTGAAATATTCTTGTAGACATTTGTTGAAGATTTTTCAGAGTCGTTGCTATCCTTATACTTAAATTCATGATTCATATGCTTTTTATAGAATTACTTAAAGCTTGATCAGGAGTTGAAGTATGTCTTCAGAACCTGGTTAGAGTGAGACTTCAGAGTCTATAGTTCATAGGTTTTGAGCTTGTCTTCATTAGTGTCTTGATCAGAACCAGAATGGATATTCTCTTGAAGTGTTGATGACTTCATGTAGACGAATTCCATTGAAGAAGATCCTTCAGAAGTGTTGATTAAGCACATTTAGAAGTTGCAGGGTCATTCCTTGTAACAGTGACTGCTTGCTTCAAACGAATCAAGTCTTCAGAGCTTTGTTGATCTTTGTATTCCATGTAAGCTTAGGTTCAACATCTAAAAGACTTGAGTAGACTCATAATAGTTGAGACGCTTGGTTATGATCCTTCAAATTAAGAATAACTTTGCTTCCTTAAATGGTTCTTCTAAGTGATTAACTTGATTTATATCAAGGTTAATGTCTTTTTGATTTTTCATACTAGAATAACCTTTAGTAAACCCTATTGTTCTATAAATACTTTGTTATCACAAAAACTTTTAGGAGCTTGAACAAATCTTGTTCTAACAATCTCCCCCTTTTTCATGATGACAAACAAATGTATTTAGGAACATTTTTTAATGATTTAATTAACACAATCTAACATCAGAGGCTAAGGTTTGTAAGTTTCCCCTTAGTTAGACAGTCCATTAAGGTGAGGTTTGTAAACTCCCCTAAGTTTGATAGTCCCTTAAGAAGAGGTTTGTAAGCTATTCTTAACTCCTTATTTGTGTTAGTTTAATCCTATAATTTTAATCAACAAAGTCTAACATCAGAGTCTGAGGTTTGTAAGCTCCCTCTGAGCTTGATACTTCTTAGGTTGAGGTTTGTAAGCTCTTCCTTTAGTCTTGGAAGTTCATTAAGGTAAGGTTTGTAAGTTTTTCCTTAAATCCTTGTCTTTGTTAAATTAAAATTAGTCATTTAAGCTCAATAGAATAAACCACAACAAAATAAAATAACATAAAACTTATAAATCATAACTGTTTTGGCAGAAACTGCTTTGTTCAAGTTCTGATGCTTTATTCTCTTCTTAAATACTCTATGCATTTTCTCCCCTTTATCATTATCCAAAATATTTACGAAAGAAAGAGAAAAAAAATAAAACAGTTTAAAAACACAAAATTTTAAAAGAAGTTGATAGCAAAAACAATTAAGGACGAATTTGATACCAAAATAAAAAGATTTGAAAACTTTCCAGAGACAAAAGACGATTTAAAATAAGTTTAAGAATATGAAAGAGAAGATAGAAACAAAATTAACACATTTTTCAGAAGAGACACTTTAAAAACAAGTAAAAGTTCTATTGAAGAGACTGGGAGGAATTATTTACTTCTTATGGTAAATCACTACCCTTTCAGTTTTCAAGGAGTAATTATGATTCAATATGACATACTTAATTAGTGTTTGGCCTTTAGATTTTCGCATATCAGAAACTTAAATCCACAAGGTGTTTAATCTTTAGAAATTTTTTAATACAGTCATATGTTCAGGCTAGAACATAAATCCTTATTCACTCAATCATACATCTGTTTTCATATGAACACAACTTCTAAACAATCTTCTGCTTCTATTGTTTCATAGAGTTTTCTAGTCTCTGATGCAACTTTAGATCAGAAGGTCAAACCCTCTGAAAGTATTATTTAGATCTTTATTCCTTAAGCATTGAAGCCACAGAGAAATATTATAAGAAGAAGTCCAAGAGAAGATTCTCAGAAGTGTTTCATTTTAATTAAGATGATGAAAAGGAATTGGATTTAGATTGGAGAAACTTTCTACGATTGTAGACCTAGAGATGATTAGGATTAGTGTTATGAACATATTTTTGTAATCATTTCTTTAGTTCAATGAAGTCATTTTTAATTTCTTTATTGCAAACTGATTTAAAAGGTTCAAACTTCAAAAAAGAAAACAAAATACAATACTCTTAACTTGATATTTCTTTTTCATTCAATTCATCTGATACATCTATTTAACCATATAAATTGCATTGGTAATACAATAAGAGGTTAAGATAGAATACATTAAATTTACCTAAGAATCTGAACATACAAGTCTTAAGCAAAGCAATAAAAAATTGAAACTTAGAGACATGCTTCCCGGTGAAGTTAAACAGAAGGCATATCCTAAAGCTAGTCATTAGAAGAATTTGTATTTTTCTAATGTCGGCTATCAACTTCTTTTCCAAATATTGAGTGAAATGTCATTCATATTTAAAACATGAAGAGGATAAATCTTCAATATTTTCATTGTGAAGAAGCGTGACATTTATTTCATCAGACTTCATTAAATCTAAGTTCTCGAGTAGTTTGACATCAGAAGTTGATTTCAAACTACCTCCTATTGAGAATAAAGATTATATATCTTTGATAGATCATACATAACCTTAAGAGGACACATATCTTGTTTCAAAACATGAGCATCTGGAGTGACTTCATCAACTTCATAGTTAGTTGCATAAGTAGAAGTGGTTGAAGTGATGATGAAATGTCCATTAGAATTTCTAGAGGAGACGGTAAGCTTATCATCAGAAGCTTTACTTTAGAATCCTTTGATCAACCTTGAGTAAGTATGACCAGAGACTCTTTTGGGATATCCATCTTAACCTTGTTTATAAACACAACTTTGAAGATCATATCCCGGTGTATCATTTTTTCAAAGTTAACAACCCTTTCATTGATGTCAGCTAGTTGGTTTCTCAGACCAAGGTTAGATCTGGAAGTCATCTCAGGTTGGACAGGGATTTAGGAGGAATGTTTTCTGAAAAACAGATCAAGGTTGCACAACTATGTCAACCGGGTTTGAGGGACATGTTATAAAACCAGAATAATAAACTTAAACTGAGAAAGACCAGTTTAAATAGAAAAACACAAGGCTTAACTAAGAGAGTAAAAATATTTATGGCAGTTAGATTTTGAAATGACAAAACACAGAAAATATTTTGTAAAACTAACAAGCAAAAATAAATAAGTACAAATAAAAAATAAGACATGACAAGGAAGAGAGGCCATAGAGAATCTAAGGAGTAAAGTATTACAACTCTACAGAGTCTGCCTAAATATCTTCGCAGCTAGCATATCAATTTTCAGATACATGGATTTTTATAAAAATTTATAAGCGATCCTTATTCTTTTTCTGCGTTTCAGAGCCTGATGCTTTTCATAGGCTACATAAAATCAGAGTTTGTTTAAGACTTTGATGAAGCTGCTTCTGATTAGCATTAGTCTCTGATACTCTATATCCAGAATCAAGTTCTTGAAATAAGATCAGAAACCCTTTCTTAGATAAGAATTAAGTCTTTAAAAATACAAAGGGTATAACATGCAAAACAACTCTTTAAAGAGTTTACTTAAATAACAACACTTTTCTAATCTAAACTTTTGAGCTTACAATACTTGGTTATGAACAAATAATATGAACAAGGATACAAAAATAATAGTTTCCACTTGTTTTGAAAATTCTTATGCAGACGTATTATCTATGATAGTTATGCATCAAGGAGATTGACACATAGATCACATCTCTTTCATAAAAGTTGTCTAAATAAAAAGAAGGAGTTTAGAGATGCTTTAGATGTTACTTATGAATATATTTTGGTTCCAACAATGTTCTTACTTATGTGAATCATTCTTAAACACTCTTGTTCTTGAACATAGTCCTCGCTCAGCACATTCTTGGAGTAGTACTAGTGACCATAATACTTTTATAGCTTTTCTCCATACTTCAACTATCCTTCCTCTTTCAGATTTCAGATAAGAAATTACGCTTTCCTCTTGAAGAGGATGTAATCATCTGTTGTCCAGACACTAGGATAGATGAACTAATTCAATCATATCAACAAACACAAATTCAGATTTTGGTACCCATAATCTTACGAGTCCTTTTGTGTTTGTTACTCTAGGCCTTTTATCAATGACTGCCATTGCCTTAGAGTAATGTCTAATCCAGACTTTCTTCTTAAAGAAATTCTATCATGAATAAGGTTTGACATGAGCTTCTGATCATTTTAGAAGCATGGATCCATAAGTCTTGAGTGTTGAGTTCCCTTTACTTTTTTACTTTTGGATCATGGTGTTTGGTTTCATCAAAACCACTAACTTTGAGATATCATGTTCTAACTTCTACATAACTTTTGACCTTGAGGTCTTTGGTTCTATCAGAACCTTTTACTTCTCTGTTATTGACTCTGATGCATTCATAACTTTGATCCCTCCAGTATCAGACACCAATAAGTCATAAGAAGGACTTGAAAAAGATGGTTTTGAAGGGTTCTTTCATGTCAAGGTTCTGAAAACCACACATTTCATGAAAGCCCATACTATCTCTTTTGCTCTTGCTTACTCCATAGATCATGGGTGCAAGCAGAGTTCTATTGAGATCTAATGTTAAGAAATCTTTGAGAGCTATATCATGCTTAGGCAATAACTAGATTTCTTTCCAATGTCTCATCTATTTCTTTAGAAGATTTCAATTCTTCTTATAAGAAACTCAAGCTATTTCTTAACAACCTTCATCCGCCTTTCCTAATCTTGACAAAGGCTCGTGAAATTATGAATAAGATCATACTAAGATAAGTTAGAGTATACCGTTTCTTTTTCATCAAATTTACAACCAGGACCTGACTCAGGCTCTGAATCAAAGAGTGTAAGAGCCATCAGTGCAAGATTGGCTTCTTCGACTTCTATGTCTGAATGTTCTTCATCATCAACTTCATCCCATGCTACCATGATACCTTTCCTAAACTTGCTCTGAAACTTTCCTTCAGAAGGATTTCCTTAAATGATTTGTATTTTAGAGATTAGGACAATCATTTCAGAAGTGACCAGGCTAGTTGTAATTGTAGAAGATCTTTTGATCAACTTCTCAGATCTTTGATCAGAAGCCTTTGAAGTTAGAGCTTCTACCAGAGAGTCTCTTGTTACTCTTGGTGAAGGAGAATTGCGGTCCAAAACGCAGCGGAAATTAAAATTTTCTCCTTTAGAGATCCTTACGATTAGTCATGATCAGTGATAGAATATTTACCTCTTGTGACGACTGAAACCTTTGGTGCAGATCTCTTGTGACAATCAAAACCTTTGATGCAGATCCACGGAGCGATCATGAACGTTGAACGATGACAACGTCTCTACTCAGTCCACACGAACGGGTTCCTTCAATCTCAGTGCTAGCTGGTAAGAATGAAGGCTTTGAGTGAGAGAGAGAGAGTGAAAACGAAAAGAATGCAACCGCACTTTGTGCTTCTGCACAAGGGTTCTATTTATAGAACCACTTGTGTGGGCTTCAAGCTAAAAGCCCACTTAAGTGTATTTTGGCCCATATCTTATAATATGCCCAAAATCACTTAAGCCCATGGTACCTTACCATATTTCGTATTCTACTCAAGTACACCGTACCTTACGATGTTCTATAATCCACTTAAGGGCACCGTACCTTACGGTATTCCTTAGTTACTCTATCTCTCATCAATTTGTCCTTTGTGTGTGACCCTGTAGGTTTCCGTGACGTTGGCAATTATATTAAATCACGCATTTAATATAATAAACAGTGAGCGGTATCTAGCAACACATCACTGCTACCCAAGACACGAAAATGTCATGTGATCTGACAAAACCATCTGTGATAATAATTATGTGTATAATTACCCTTTTGCCCTTATGTCTATATTGAACACAAGGCATAGACCGTGTCATCCTTGTCCAGTTCAATATTGGGCCCATAGACACTTATCCTGTTATGCAGGATGGGAAAATTCCATCTAGGTCACTCATGTCCCTCAGCATGCTTTGTGGAGTACCCATCAACTGTCTTTATGGTTATCCAGTTACGGACAACGTTGGATCAGCAATAAAGCACTCGACTCTATATCTAGGATCCATAGTGGTTTCAGGTCGAAGAGTGGAATACACTATTATCACCATGAGAATAACTTATGACACCTTGCATAACTTTCTATATAGTATTCTTATAGCGGGTCAATCCGGTATAAATATTACTCCTAACATTCATACCTATGTTTAAGACTTGATAACTCTTTATCCATGATCCATGAGATGTGATCATCAGTCTACAAACATAATAGTCTTAATGCTTTAATGTTATCCCACTTCACACTAAAGCTCGACTACGGATACTTTAGGAATAGTGTCCTTATGTTTAATGTGTTCTCATGATTAAGTCACACTTAATACATTAAACGGACTATCTATTCCAGGGACTTTATTAATCAACCATAATAAAGAGAATGCCTTTTGTTATTCGATACAAGTACCAAAATGTATTGGCCTCTAGGGCTTACACCAACAATCTCCCACTAGCACTAGAGCCAATCAGGCATACCCCGCATGCCCATTGATCTAGTATGGCCATCATGCTTCTGTTGCGCAAGAGGCTTTGTCAGTGGGTCAACTATATTGTCAAGTGTAGGTACTTTACATATTTTCACATCTCCTCTATCTATTATCTCTCGAATGAGATGATAACGCCTAAGTATGTATTTTGATCGTTGGTGAGATCTAGGCTCCTTGGCTTGTGCGATAGCACCATTGTTATCATAATAGAGACCAATGGGATCCACAATGCTAGGGACTATGCCAAGTTCACTAATGAACTTTTGATCCAAACAACTTCCTTTGCTGCACTTGAGGCAGCAATATACTCGGCCTCGGTTGTAGAATCAGCAACTGTATCTTGCTTTGAACTTTTCAAACTCACAGTGCCACCATTTCAGCAAAACACATAACCATTGGAATCATTCATATTAAAGCGTCTCAGCACCTTGCCTATGTACTCTGACTTAGGCCAAGCATTTTATGATCTATCTCTATAGATTCTGATTCCTAATATATAGGCTGTTTCACCTAGGTCCTTCATAGATAAGCATTTCCCCACCCAAGACTTTGCTTGTTGCAGGGTAGGGATATCGTTTCCAATAAGTAATATGTCATCTACATATAATACCAGGAATACGATCATGCTCCCAGTAACCTTCTTGTAGACACAAGGCTCATCTTCGTTCTTGATGAATCCATATTGTTTTACTGTTTCATCAAAACAAAGATTCCATGAGTAGGTCACAAGCTCATCTTGATCCATGAGTAATACATCAGCTTGATCAGATATCCATATATCTCAGGTAGGTGACGTATCCTGCCTGACCTACGCTGGTCTTGTTCTACTTGAGCAGGTTGCTCTTACACAACCACTTGTGTTTCCTGCTCTAATTCCTCCATAGGTGTATCGATAATTTGTGATTCTTGAATTTCTTCAAGTTCTACTTTCCTCCCACTGATTCCTTTGGAAATAAAATCCCTCTCTAGGAAAACTCAGGTTCGAGCGACAAACATTTTTGCCCTCAGAAGGATTGTAGAAATAATATCCTCTTGTTTCTTTAGGATACCCCACAAATAAGCATTTGTCAGATTTGGGCTCAAGCTTAGTTGAAACTTGTCATTTCTCATAAACCTCGCAACCCCAAATCTTTATGTAAGACATATGTGGTTTCTTACCACTCCATATCTCATATGGTGTCTTCTCAACCTTTTTGGATGGAACACGGTTAAGTGTGTAAGCTGCTGTCAATAGTGCATGTCCCCAAATGGAGTTTGGAAGATCGGCGTGACTCATCATGGATCGGACCATGTCTAACAGGGTTCGATTTCGTATCTCAGATACACCATTCCATTGTGGTGTTCCAGGAGGAGTAAGTTGGGATAGGATCCCACACTCTTTCAGATGGTCATCAAACTTTAGGATTAAATACTCACCGCCTCGATCTGATCGAAGAGTTTTAATATTCTTACCTAGTTGGTTTTGTACTTCATTCTTGAATTCCTTGAACTTTTCAAAGGACTTTGATTTGTGTTTCATTAAATACACACAACCGTATCTACTGAAATCATCGATAAATGAAGTACTGAAAACCTCCTCTGGCTGGAATGTTCAGTGGTCCACATACATCAGTATGTATGAGGGCCAAAAGATCATTAGCTCTTTCACCTTTTCCTGTGAATGGAGATTTTGTCATCTTCCAAGTACTTTGGGCAGTTTCTCTTCCAGTGTCCGGTCTTACCGCAATGGAAGCAGGTGCCTGCCTTTGTTATGCCTCCACTAGGCCTCAAAACAGTAACAGTGGGTCTGGGTTTGGCAACTTCCTTGCCCTTCCCTTTATCACCCTGCCTGGTGGGCCTTTTGTTCTGTCTCTTTCCATTTCCGATCATCAGAATGGACTTCCCTTTTGTCTTCAGATTCTGCTCGGCAGTTCTTAACATGGCGGGCAGTTCAGGAAGAGATTTGTCCATATCAATCATATTGAAATTTAGGACAAATTGACTGAAACTATTTGGCAACGATTGCAAGTCCAAATCAGTCGCAAGTTCCTTTCCGAGGGGAAAACCCAACCTTTCAAGCTTTTCCATATACCCAATCATCTTGAGCACATGGGGACTTATAGGGGCTCCCTCAGCTAACTTTCCTTGAAAAAGGGCTTTTGAAACTTCAAACCTCTCATGCCTTGCTTGCTCTTGATAGAGCATCTTCATGTGTTTGATCATATCGAACGCTGTCATGTTCTCATGTTGCTTTTGCAACTCTGAGTTCATGACATCCAGCATGAGACAAGCAGTTTCATTGGCATCATCGACATGCTTCTTATAAGCATCTCTTTCTGCCTTAGGTGCAGAACTAAGAGGTTCCTCTTCAGGAACAAGTGTCTCCAAGACATACAGCTTTCTATTATGTTTGAGGATAATCCTCAGGTTTCGGTGTCAATCCAGAAAATTTGTCCCAGACAATTTTTCCTTATCAAGGATTGATCGTAAAATGTTGTTAGTTAGAGGTGTTTGCTGTCATGGTTGAAAATATAAGTATCATTGACATATTTAATTAGGCCTTTAATTAAATATGCTCCCACTATTTTACTCAAAACAAATGACCCTCATCATTTGATTCAGAAAATCCCGTTGGAAGATTTTCTAGTGGGTCGAGATCCATATTTCACTTCGTTCTAAGTCCGCGTAGGCGGATTACACAAAACTAGGTTATTTAGGTAGGAACTCCTTCCAATTGTATCTCATACAACTCTCGAAAATTTCAGTTGGGTGAATAACTCCTTATTCCAATCCATCATATGGATTATTCCCAACTCTTGCTTCTAAACATATATAAGAAAATTATAATCAAGTTTGACTCATCGTTTTAGCAGTTGGATATTACAATTATCCCATCGCACCTTAACTAATACAAAACATGCACCTCGCGTAGGCGAAACCTACATATCCGATACCAGTCTTGATGAGTGCTAAAACTTGGAAAGCAAACAGATATAATATTATTATAATTTGTTTAGTTAAGTTTGACCTATTGTTTTAACAGTTGGATATTACAATTATCCCATCGCACCTTACTAATATATAGATCATGCACCTCGCGTAGGCGAAACCTACATTATCCATTACTAGTCTTGATGAGTGTTAAAACTTGGAAAGCATAAACTTAATATTTAATTTTGAGGGAATTGCAATTATACTGATCTCACCGGCTTGTTTATCATATAAATCGTCTCTCACATGCATCAACATACATTCACATGCATCAACATACATACACAATGAAACAGTTATGGCCCCTAGCGCAATTGTTCTCCCAAGCCAATGAGAGAACCTAAGCTAACCTAATAACGATCTAAGCTTCTCCAAGCAAGATCTTCAAGGTTGTCCTCCTTTAATATTGAATTCTTCTCTAAGCTTCTCCAAGCAAGATCTTCAAGGTTGTCCTCCTTTGATCTTCAAGGTTGTCCTCCTTTGATATTGAAATCTTCTCTTTCTTCATAACATTGTCTTCTTCTCTTTCTTCATAACATTACATTCCAGAATAAACTCGTTTTACATACGAGGGATTGAGATGAGAAAAGAAGTTACATTAAGAGATCAAAGGAGAGGCACGACACGCAGGTCGTATTTAAAAAACCCAAAACAAAATAAAGGATAACTAAGGCCATAACTGATCACCACAAGGCAATAATAATAAACACATTGTTATTATTAAATTTTAATTCCTTTAATTAATTAAAACCAAATTAAATTTCGGCGACCGATCACACTACGCAGAGTTAGCCGGGGGTTTCGCTGCCCGGTCAGCGGACGGTGGTTCCGCTGCCCGATCAGCAGACGGGGTCAAGGGGCAGCGCCCCTGTCCAAAATTTTAATGAACAATTCATTTGAAATGGACATTGTTTTGCACGAACACAACCCTTGCGTAGTCACAAAACAGGAACCCCAAAATTTTGACTCTGGGAGTGTGACGACCGTCACAGGCGTGTGACGACCGTCACAGGCGTGTGACGACCGTCACAGGCGTGTGACGACCGTCACAGGAAATGTGAGTGTCACGACCGTCATGGGCGTGTTACGACCGTCACGCATCCAGTTTGTTACGCCTGTTACGCTCGTCACACGAGCTTCACGCGGCCAAACTAATAGGACTTTGAAACAGTCTACAGACCTCTTCCAAAAAAGCCCTAAATTCACAACTCCTTGACGGCACAACCCTTGCGCCGTCACCAACCCTAATGCGCCAATTTCAGACCGTCAAACACACCTCGATTGTTGATTCAGTATGATTGATCAACAGGTCATTGCTTCACCATACTAATGTCGGATTCCGAAGCAAATGACCATTGATCGCTCAAAGGAAAACAATCATTTAGTGTTCGAATGAACGAAACAGAAACAGTATATCACATATACCGTATTTTGCATTAGGATTACTTATATCATATATAAGTTGATCGGTCTCAATTGCGTAACCTATGGACGATCGATGTATCGCTGCTTCACCATACTAATGTCGGATTCCGAAGCATAGTCAACATCAATCATCCAACTCGTACACTCATGATGCCAAATTTAATTTCCCGTTTAATTAATTGATTCATTCTGTCTTTTAATCATATTAATACAGAAATTAAACACCTATCCGATTCATGGTTTCGTAAGTGGCTCTGATACCACTGAAGGAGAATTGCGGTCCAAAACGTAGCGGAAATTAAAATTTTCTCCTTTAGAGATCCTTACGAATGGTCATGATCAGTGATAGAATATTTACCTCTTGTGACGACTAAAACCTTTGGTGCAGATCTCTTGTGACAATCAAAACCTTTGATGCAAATCCACGGAGCGATCATGAACGTTGAACGATGACAACGTCTCTACTCAGTCCACACGAACGGGTTCCTTCAATCTCAGTGCTAGCTGGTACGAATGAAGGCTTTGAGTGAGAGAGAGAGAGAGAGTGAAAACGAAAAGAATGCAACCGCACTTTGTGCTTCTGCACAAGGGTTCTATTTATAGAACCACTTGTGTGGGCTTCAAGCTAAAAGCCCACTTAAGTGTATTTTGGCCCATATTTTATAATATGCCCAAAATCACTTAAGCCCATGGTACCTTACCATATTTCGTATTCTACTCAAGTACACCGTACCTTACGATGTTCTATAATCCACTTAAGGGCACCGTACCTTACGGTATTCCTTAGTTACTCTATCTCTCATCAATCCGTCCTTTGTGTGTGACCCTGTAGGTTTTCGTGACGTTGGCAATTATATTAAATCACGCATTTAATATAATAAACAGTGAGCGGTATCTAGCAACACATCACTGCTACCCAAGACACGAAAATGTCATGTGATCTGACAAAACCATCTGTGATAATAATTGTGTGTATAATTACCCTTTTGCCCTTATGTCTATATTGAACACAAGGCATAGACCGTGTCATCCTTGTCCAGTTCAATATTGGGCCCATAGACACTTATCTTGTTATGCAGGATGGGCAAATTCCATCTAGGTCACTCATGTCCCTCAGCATGCTTTGTGGAGTACCCATCAACTGTCTTTATGGTTATCCAGTTACGGACAACGTTGGATCAGCAATAAAGCACTCGACTCTACATCTAGGATCCATAGTTAGACAGTCCATTAAGGTGAGGTTCGTAAACTCCCCTAAGTTTGATAGTCCCTTAAGAAGAGGTTTGTAAGCTATTCTTAACTCCTTATTTGTGTTAGTTTAATCCTATAATTTTAATCAACAAAGTCTAACATCAGAGTCTGAGGTTTGTAAGCTCCCTCTGAGCTTGATACTTCTTAGGTTGAGGTTTGTAAGCTCTTCCTTTAGTCTTGGAAGTTCATTAAGGTAAGGTTTGTAAGTTTTTCCTTAAATCCTTGTCTTTGTTAAATTAAAATTAGTCATTTAAGCTCAATAGAATAAACCACAACAAAATAAAATAACATAAAACTTATAAATCATAACTGTTTTGGCAGAAACTGCTTTGTTCAAGTTCTGATGCTTTATTCTCTTCTTAAATACTCTATGCATTTTCTCCCCTTTATCATTATCCAAAATATTTACGAAAGAAAGAGAAAAAAAATAAAACAGTTTAAAAAAACAAAATTTTAAAAGAAGTTGATAGCAAAAACAATTAAGGACGAATTTGATACCAAAATAAAAAGATTTAAAAACTTTCCAGAGACAAAAGACGATTTAAAATAAGTTTAAGAATATGAAAGAGAAGATAGAAACAAAATTAACACATTTTTCAGAAGAGACACTTTAAAAACAAGTAAAAGTTCTATTGAAGAGACTGGGAGGAATTATTTACTTCTTATGGTAAATCACTACCCTTTCAGTTTTCAAGGAGTAATTATGATTCAATATGACATACTTAATTAGTGTTTGGCCTTTAGATTTTCGCATATCAGAAACTTAAATCCACAAGGTGTTTAATCTTTAGAAATTTTTTAATACAGTCATATGTTCAGGCTAGAACATAAATCCTTATTCACTCAATCATACATCTGTTTTCATATGAACACAACTTCTAAACAATCTTCTGCTTCTATTGTTTCATAGAGTTTTCTAGTCTCTGATGCAACTTTAGATCAGAAGGTCAAACCCTCTGAAAGTATTATTTAGATCTTTATTCCTTAAGCATTGAAGCCACAGAGAAATATTATAAGAAGAAGTCCAAGAGAAGATTCTCAGAAGTGTTTCATTTTAATTAAGATGATGAAAAGGAATTGGATTTAGATTGGAGAAACTTTCTACGATTGTAGACCTAGAGATGATTAGGATTAGTGTTATGAACATATTTTTGTAATCATTTCTTTAGTTCAATGAAGTCATTTTTAATTTCTTTATTGCAAACTGATTTAAAAGGTTCAAACTTCAAAAAAGAAAACAAAATACAATACTCTTAACTTGATATTTCTTTTTCATTCAATTCATCTGATACATCTATTTAACCATATAAATTGCATTGGTAATACAATAAGAGGTTAAGATAGAATACATCAAATTTACCTAAGAATCTGAACATACAAGTCTTAAGCAAAGCAATAAAAAATTGAAACTTAGAGACATGCTTCCCGGTGAAGTTAAACAGAAGGCATATCCTAAAGCTAGTCATTAGAAGAATTTGTATTTTTCTAATGTCGGCTATCAACTTCTTTTCCAAATATTGAGTGAAATGTCATTCATATTTAAAACATGAAGAGGATAAATCTTCAATATTTTCATTGTGAAGAAGCGTGACATTTATTTCATCAGACTTCATTAAATCTAAGTTCTCGAGTAGTTTGACATCAGAAGTTGATTTCAAACTACCTCCTATTGAGAATAAAGATTATATATCTTTGATAGATCATACATAACCTTAAGAGGACACATATCTTGTTTCAAAACATGAGCATCTGGAGTGACTTCATCAACTTCATAGTTAGTTGCATAAGTAGAAGTGGTTGAAGTGATGATGAAATGTCCATTAGAATTTCTAGAGGAGACGGTAAGCTTATCATCAGAAGCTTTACTTTAGAATCCTTTGATCAACCTTGAGTAAGTATGACCAGAGACTCTTTTGGGATATCCATCTTAACCTTGTTTATAAACACAACTTTGAAGATCATATCCCGGTGTATCATTTTTTCAAAGTTAACAACCCTTTCATTGATGTCAGCTAGTTGGTTTCTCAGACCAAGGTTAGATCTGGAAGTCATCTCAGGTTGGACAGGGATTCAGGAGGAATGTTTTCTGAAAAACAGATCAAGGTTGCACAACTATGTCAACCGGGTTTGAGGGACATGTTATAAAACCAGAATAATAAACTTAAACTGAGAAAGACCAGTTTAAATAGAAAAACACAAGGCTTAACTAAGAGAGTAAAAATATTTATGGCAGTTAGATTTTGAAATGACAAAACACAGAAAATATTTTGTAAAACTAACAAGCAAAAATAAATAAGTACAAATAAAAAATAAGACATGACAAGGAAGAGAGGCCATAGAGAATCTAAGGAGTAAAGTATTACAACTCTACAGAGTCTGCCTAAATATCTTCGCAGCTAGCATATCAATTTTCAGATACATGGATTTTTATAAAAGTTTATAAGCGATCCTTATTCTTTTTCTGCGTTTCAGAGCCTGATGCTTTTCATAGGCTACATAAAATCAGAGTTTGTTTAAGACTTTGATGAAGCTGCTTCTGATTAGCATTAGTCTCTGATACTCTATATCCAGAATCAAGTTCTTGAAATAAGATCAGAAACCCTTTCTTAGATAAGAATTAAGTCTTTAAAAATACAAAGGGTATAACATGCAAAACAACTCTTTAAAGAGTTTACTTAAATAACAACACTTTTCTAATCTAAACTTTTGAGCTTACAATACTTGGTTATGAACAAATAATATGAACAAGGATACAAAAATAATAGTTTCCACTTGTTTTGAAAATTCTTATGCAGACGTATTATCTATGATAGTTATGCATCAAGGAGATTGACACATAGATCACATCTCTTTCATAAAAGTTGTCTAAATAAAAAGAAGGAGTTTAGAGATGCTTTAGATGTTACTTATGAATATATTTTGGTTCCAACAATGTTCTTACTTATGTGAATCATTCTTAAACACTCTTGTTCTTGAACATAGTCCTCGCTCAGCACATTCTTGGAGTAGTACTAGTGACCATAATACTTTTATAGCTTTTCTCCATACTTCAACTATCCTTCCTCTTTCAGATTTCAGATAAGAAATTACGCTTTCCTCTTGAAGAGGATGTAATCATCTGTTGTCCAGACACTAGGATAGATGAACTAATTCAATCATATCAACAAACACAAATTCAGATTTTGGTACCCATAATCTTACGAGTCCTTTTGTGTTTGTTACTCTAGGCCTTTTATCAATGACTGCCATTGCCTTAGAGTAATGTCTAATCCAGACTTTCTTCTTAAAGAAATTCTATCATGAATAAGGTTTGACATGAGCTTCTGATCATTTTAGAAGCATGGATCCATAAGTCTTGAGTGTTGAGTTCCCTTTACTTTTTTACTTTTGGATCATGGTGTTTGGTTTCATCAAAACCACTAACTTTGAGATATCATGTTCTAACTTCTACATAACTTTTGACCTTGAGGTCTTTGGTTCTATCAGAACCTTTTACTTCTCTGTTATTGACTCTGATGCATTCATAACTTTGATCCCTCCAGTATCAGACACCAATAAGTCATAAGAAGGACTTGAAAAAGATGGTTTTGAAGGGTTCTTTCATGTCAAGGTTCTGAAAACCACACATTTCATGAAAGCCCATACTATCTCTTTTGCTCTTGCTTACTCCATAGATCATGGGTGCAAGCAGAGTTCTATTGAGATCTAATGTTAAGAAATCTTTGAGAGCTATATCATGCTTAGGCAATAACTAGATTTCTTTCCAATGTCTCATCTATTTCTTTAGAAGATTTCAATTCTTCTTATAAGAAACTCAAGCTATTTCTTAACAACCTTCATCCGCCTTTCCTAATCTTGACAAAGGCTCGTGAAATTATGAATAAGATCATACTAAGATAAGTTAGAGTATACCGTTTCTTTTTCATCAAATTTACAACCAGGACCTGACTCAGGCTCTGAATCAAAGAGTGTAAGAGCCATCAGTGCAAGATTGGCTTCTTCGACTTCTATGTCTGAATGTTCTTCATCATCAACTTCATCCCATGCTACCATGATACCTTTCCTAAACTTGCTCTGAAACTTTCCTTCAGAAGGATTTCCTTAAATGATTTGTATTTTAGAGATTAGGACAATCATTTCAGAAGTGACCAGGCTAGTTGTAATTGTAGAAGATCTTTTGATCAACTTCTCAGATCTTTGATCAGAAGCCTTTGAAGTTAGAGCTTCTACCAGAGAGTCTCTTGTTACTCTTGGTGAAGGAGAATTGCGGTCCAAAACGCAGCGGAAATTAAAATTTTCTCCTTTAGAGATCCTTACGAATAGTCATGATCAGTGATAGAATATTTACCTCTTGTGACGACTGAAACCTTTGGTGCAGATCTCTTGTGACAATCAAAACCTTTGATGCAGATCCACGGAGCGATCATGAACGTTGAACGATGACAACGTCTCTACTCAGTCCACACGAACGGGTTCCTTCAATCTCAGTGCTAGCTGGTAAGAATGAAGGCTTTGAGTGAGAGAGAGAGAGTGAAAACGAAAAGAATGCAACCGCACTTTGTGCTTCTGCACAAGGGTTCTATTTATAGAACCACTTGTGTGGGCTTCAAGCTAAAAGCCCACTTAAGTGTATTTTGGCCCATATCTTATAATATGCCCAAAATCACTTAAGCCCATGGTACCTTACCATATTTCGTATTCTACTCAAGTACACCGTACCTTACGATGTTCTATAATCCACTTAAGGGCACCGTACCTTACGGTATTCCTTAGTTACTCTATCTCTCATCAATTTGTCCTTTGTGTGTGACCCTGTAGGTTTCCGTGACGTTGGCAATTATATTAAATCACGCATTTAATATAATAAACAGTGAGCGGTATCTAGCAACACATCACTGCTACCCAAGACACGAAAATGTCATGTGATCTGACAAAACCATCTGTGATAATAATTATGTGTATAATTACCCTTTTGCCCTTATGTCTATATTGAACACAAGGCATAGACCGTGTCATCCTTGTCCAGTTCAATATTGGGCCCATAGACACTTATCCTGTTATGCAGGATGGGCAAATTCCATCTAGGTCACTCATGTCCCTCAGCATGCTTTGTGGAGTACCCATCAACTGTCTTTATGGTTATCCAGTTACGGACAACGTTGGATCAGCAATAAAGCACTCGACTCTACATCTAGGATCCATAGTGGTTTCAGGTCGAAGAGTGGTATACACTATTATCACCATGAGAATAACTTATGACACCTTGCATAACTTTCTATATAGTATTCTTATAGCGGGTCAATCCGGTATAAATATTACTCCTAACATTCATACCTATGTTTAAGACTTGATAACTCTTTATCCATGATCCATGAGATGTGATCATCAGTCTACAAACATAATAGTCTTAATGCTTTAATGTTATCCCACTTCACACTAAAGCTCGACTACGGATACTTTAGGAATAGTGTCCTTATGTTTAATGTGTTCTCATGATTAAGTCACACTTAATACATTAAACGAACTATCTATTCCAGGGACTTTATTAATCAACCATAATAAAGAGAATGCCTTTTGTTATTCGATACAAGTACCAAAATGTATTGGCCTCTAGGGCTTACACCAACACTTGGTTATCCGTAGAAGTCTCTTGCAAAAGGAAGGCCATTTTCTCACTATCAGAACCCCCATTAGAATATTCTCAAACAGAAGCTTCTTCTGGTTTTTCTGACTTTTGAGAATCTGGAAATCTGATCATTCTTCCTTTTAAATAAGTAGTCAAGATTAAACTTGATTCCTACAGCAAGCACATTTACCCCACAAGTCAGTCTTAAGGATTAAGAAATCCTTTCATACTTACAAGGAGAATGACTCAAGGTAGAAAAGGTTTCTTGATTTCTTCAACAAGCACACTTGTCCCACGAGTCAGTCTTAAAGATTAAAAAATCCTTTCATACTCACAAAACAAGTGACTTAGAGTGGAAACAAGTTTACTCATCTCCTTCATCTCAACTTTCTTTTCCTTTTGTAGTTTCCATTCTGTAACTGATGGAGGAAACTTCAAAGAAAGACGAGTCGCTGCTTGAGTAGCTCTTTTTCACCGTATCTTTTCTGTTTCACTATTAAGTGAAATAAGCATAGTCAGGCTCTGATACCAATTGAAGGGGAGAAATACACAAGAAGGGGGGTGGGGATTGAATTGTGTATGCCTAAAAATTTCTTTTCGCTTCTGAATTTGGAACATCAGATTCTGAACCAAGCTCAGAGTCTGATATCAGAGTGAGTAACATTAGTGAGATGTTTACTTCCTTTTCTTCAACTCAGTTTCAAAACCTAAGGCTTCATGCTCAAATTCTGATATGAGTAAGAGGATGAATCAGGACTGAGTCTGATTTCAAAGATCGTTTTCACAACGGAATTTAAATGCATAAGTAAATAAGTAGGCACACAATATATCTTGGTTCCTCTCAAACCGAGAGTAGTCCAGTCCCATTGCAACACAAGAGATTTTAACTATAATAAATTATAATGGCTTAAGCCAACATCTCAAGACTTCCTGGTCAATCACACTTGATCAAGACTTCCTTGCCTAAACACCCTGTTCATGAATCCCTTTCCTTAAGATCATGTTAAGGAATTCCCACTCAGTCACCCTGATCAAGACTTCCTGCTTTGTTTGTAAGCATGAGACTTCAATGCTAAAGCACCCAGCTCGAGACTTCCTTCTCTTATGGAAAGCATGAGACTTCAATGTCTAAACAACCCATTCAGGACTTTCCTACCTTAAGCTCATGTTAAGAAGTTTTACTCAATCACATAAAAAGAGACTTATTTTCCAAATTAATAAGATTAGGACTTTACTCTGAGCATAGCTACTAGAGTCTTTAGAATATCTTAATCAAAAGAGTCTGGAACTAACCTTGTGTTCAGTGAGAGCTTCTTGGATAAGAAGATACACAAAGGTTCACACTCTTGAGCACAATGTGAGTTGTTTTCTCCTGAGTGTGAAAGAGTGAAATGGTCATTCTTCTTCTACCCATGCACATATTTTTGCTTGTTATGCCTTTCTGTTATGATGATCTTCCTTGATCATTTTTGCTCTGCTCTCACACACTTAACCCATGTGGTTATATTTTTTATTTAGCATGTGTTTCTTAGATCTGTGTTTTTTGAATAAAACACAGTCTCTCTCTCAACCAATACTGTGAACTGGTATCACATCTTTGTGAACACACTCATGTATTTTTCAACTCACATTCATCTTAGTCATAATAACAATTTGAATATTTTCAATCTTCATCTATAAATACATTATAAAATAAGATCCGTTGAAGATTGAAACTGCCAAAGGTATAAGTAGTTTTTATAGATCTTTAGCCATTGTATAATAGAGTGAGGCAAAACATAGCTAGCATAAAGATGTTGGGAGAAGAGAGTAGAGTTTAGAGTAGTTGGAGAGATAAGATCCTGACAACATAACTTAATGTTTATTAGACATAAAGTATTGTACCATTTTCACATGATCTTATTTGGATAACTTCAAACTTGAAATCTTCTTGTAGACTTTTGTTGAAGCTCGTTTAGAGTCGTTGTTATCCTTATACTTAACTTCTTGATTCATAGGCTCTTTATAGAATTAGTTAAAGCTTGATCAGAAGTTGAAGTATGTCTTCAGAATCTGGTTGGAGTGAGACTTCAGAGTCTAGAGTTCACAGGTTCTAAGCTTATGTTCATCTGAGTTTTGATCAGATCTAGTATATATTCTTTGAAGAGTTGGTAACTTATTATAGACAAATTTTGTTGAAGCAGATCCTTCAGAAGTGTTGATTAAGCACATTCTGAAGTTATAGGGTCATTCTTTGTGACAATGTCTGCTTGCTTCAAACGAATCCAGTCTTCAGAGCTTCTCTAATATTTGTCTTCCACGTAAGCTTAAGTTCATCATCTGAAAGACTTGAGTAGACTCATAAGAGTCTAGAAGCTTGGTTCTGATCCTTTAGATTCAGAATAACTTTACTTCCCTTAATGATTCTTCTGAGTGATTAACTTGATTTATGTTGAGGTTAATTTCTTTTGATTCTGCACACTACAATTACCGTTAGTAAACCTTATTTTTCTTTATATACTTTGTTATCCTTAAAACCTTTTAGGGGCTTGAACAAATCTTGTTCTAATATAATCGGTTGTCATACTTTCTTGACTCAAAGGTTTCATCTTGCAGTTGTTATCAAAAACTTCTACGTGTTTCCTTTTATGTTGTCATCATCAAAATTATGTTATGAAAGGATAACCCTTCTTGTCATCTTTTGGCTTTGATCACTTTTTAGATATCCTGCAAGATATGTTTCCACAAGATTAACTGTACGGTTTTCACTAGAGTACATTATGTGTGACTTATAGGTATAACATTCTTGATAAGGAAGGTCCTCCATATCTGATCTTAGACGGTCAGGTAATATATTTTGAAACGGATGGGAAGTCCATCTTGTCTTAATTTATAGGTTTTTTGTGCTTCGCAAATGTCACCAACAACTCTATCATAATTCCAATCTCCATTTGCCTGATGTCTTACAAATTGCTCCAACTGATCGGCTTTTGCCACATAATTATCTTTAATGTAGGAATGGGTGGCATCTCGATCAAATGGGATGATTCTTCCACGAACCCATGGGAGTCTTGTAGAAGATGAATCTCTCGTAGATTTAGCATTGCGTAAAATTCCCACACAATGTCAACGTTCACAAATTTAGTTGGATTTTTCATAATACCTCAACCCCTTGCGTTAATCTCCTGTACCATATCTTAGTATTCATTTGGATCTTCTAATTTAATTATCTTATATTGAATCAAAACCCTCGTTTCCAACTCAATATAGAATTGCTCATGCATGAAACTTCATAATCTATGCTCATCATATGGTAATACGGATGAACATATGTTAGAGCTTTGTCTCTTTCTACCAGTGTGTGATATTCCAGAAGCCATCTAAAACACATAATGACAACATATATGGAATTTGTTTTTTAAAGCAAAATATGACATAATTTCCATATTTTCCAAAGAACGCGATATTGTTGATATCCCATGGGTATTTTGTATCAGGCAAACAATTTAGATATATCAATACATTAATCAAGTAACGTAAATTTTCAAATCTATTAAATTTTATAATATACCAATTTGTTTTCTAAAAATATCCCTCTTTTCTTCATTTAAGTTCCAATTCAAATTCTTAATTTCATCAATCCTACCATATACTAGTGTATCATTATGGAACAATATAGTTACCCTAAATTTAAAATAATTTGGGAAGTCATAGAGAGTTTGACCAAAGTCCATAATGAATGAGAAAGTTGAGAAGAACGGAGTAGAATAACATACATGAGCAATCTTTGTAATGGATTAAAGTTTGAATAGGTGAAGATTTTGACCTTGAATGGTGTTCTCTAGTCCGCGCTAGGGTTTTTTCGCAAATGAGAAAACTGAAATGAGTGAGAAAAATTAAGTGGGAAGGTTTAAATTTATGTCTATTCATGTGTCCTAAAGTTCTGAAGAGACATCTCGCTAGACGGGCTTGTGACGTGCTAGTCGAGATTTTGTGTTTCTAACTTATAGGTTTCCCTTGGACGCACTGGCCGGGAAATGTCCTATCCATTTCGCACTTAGCGGTCCCATGTTTTTTTGTCTTGGCATGTTTTTTTCACTAGTGTCATTAAATTTTAACTTACTAATTAAAACCTAATTCTAAAGAAAACTATAAAATATGGTTTGGATGCCTCCCAACAAGAGCTTGTGTTAACGTCAATAGCTTGACAATAATTGGTGTTACATGACATTTATTTTCATTTAACTTACCTCACAATATTTGATTCTAACCTTGACTTCTTCTTTGTCCATATCCATGAGCATCCTTACAGTTTTCATGAAAAGTCTTCCAAGGATGAGAGGTGTTTATGGGTCTTCCCTGACATCAAATATCATAAAATCTACAGGAAATTAATGGTTATCAACCTGTATTAGTACATCCTCGACTTCTTCCATTGGTTTCTTGCATGTGTTGTCTGCCATTTATATGTCTCCAATATATGGCTTCAGTTGTTGCAGAAGCATTGACAATTGCGTAATTAGTCCATCCACATTTTGGGTTAACTTGTTTTGAGCAAGAATGACATCATTGATATTAAGTCTTATGATACCATTCTTTCTTTGAGCTAGGTTCTTGTTGTGTTATTGATGGTAATCACTAAGCCTCATACGCTCAATGATTGCAGTTGCATCTTCAATGCTTTTGGACATTAGAGAACCTCCAATTAGACATGCCAATGGGGTGGGGCAGAGACGATTTTTACCTCCCCCGAACTCAAACTCAAATCCTCAAACAATCCTTGTTCCCCACCCCAAACCCAAACGGGGATGGAAAATCAAAACCCAAACCCGTCCCAAATGGGTTCGGGTATCCCCGCCCCACCACCATTCATTTAGTGAAATCAATTTCTTTAATAGAAATATTTTTTTTCCAAAGTAAAATTATATTACAAATGATAAAATAATACAATCTAAAAAAATTCTATACATATATTTCAAATATTTTAAATAATAAATTCAAATTAAAATATCAAAATATTAACCACATATTTAATATTCTAAATTATCAAAAATAAATAATAGTGTACATAATGAAATAAACGGGGTGGGTTCGGGGGCGGGTTTGGGTGGGCACTAGTGTCCCCATTACTCGTCCGTCCTCATTTTTTATAATCAGGGAAAACCCAAACCCTGTCAAAGCGGGTTTTCCCTGTCAACTTTGAGGAAGGTTCGGGTGGATATCTACAGGTATGGGTTATGTTGTCATGCCTACCTCCAATAGTAGTATCTAGTAACAACTTACATTATTGTTGAAGTGTATTTATGAAAATGTGTATTTACATGAGTTCTTCAAAACCGTGGTTTGGACGTCATCTCAAAATGGGATTATAACTTTCCCAAGCTTCATAGAGTTTCTATTACACCTTGGGAAAACACCACGATGGTAGTCTTTGCTTCCACGAATTTGTTATGAGGAAATAATTTGTTTAGGAAATTTTCCTCGAACAAGTTCCAATTTGTCATCATCAACATAGGTTGGTCTAGATACCACTCCTTTTCTTTGCCACTCAGTAAGTATAGAAACAATTGTAGGAATACCGCATCTTCCTCATATGCTAATTCTCATAACATATCTCTTCTTCATGATCTAAACTTGTAAAAGGGTTAGCATACAAAATATGTAACAATCCTGTTTTCACTTTTTTTTTGGATATTCCTTTGAGTTCTAGCCAAATGAGTTAGACTTTAGGGACTATGTTGATACAATGTGCTAACATTGTTGTTTCCATTGTTGTTTTTTCCTTCACCCATTATTCTTTGTTGTTTGATAGAAGACTCTTCTAGAACTAGGCTCTCGTTTTTTTTCATGTTTTCACTAAGTTTTTTGTGTCCAGTTCTTTCAATTTCATAATCGAATAAAAGTTGCTCAGTAGGAACCTTACTTTGCATAAACTAGCAAAAAACCAGATCTACTTCTAAAAGTTAATAGGTTAGTAATTATAAACAAAATATATAGAATACATAGTTATACACAAATACATACATAATTAAAATAATAAATAATGCCTTTATCATTAAAACTTAGCACCAGTCCCCCGATAACAGCGTCATTTTGTTGCATGTGCAACAAAAGTAAGTTTTATAATTATTGTATCCACAGGGACTGATGGTTTTAAAGACAGAGTAGTATTGATTTGTCATCTTAAGTAAGAAAAGTGTTTTGTGTTTGCTATGATGCGAAAATGTAAATAACATAAAATAAATGATAGAAAGTAAAGTTGGAGATTTCGGTGTTAATAGTGAGAATGCTTGTTTGGGGTAGATTTCATCATTACGTATCTATCATTCACATACATAGTTCAGTAATATGCTCCTCTACTCAATGTATAATACTACCACCTATTACCCTCATTCATATCTCCTTTCGATCTCCACATTGAGAGATTAGTGTATTACCCAATATTACGATGTACATTACTATTAACGAACATAGAGCATTAAGTCCCAACAGTCGTAGAGTAGCGAGACTCCACACCGATTATGCTACACTATGGATGGATATTGAGCCTATACTTATGCCTCGACTTAGTAATCAATAGGGGATTATCTTGGATCTAGTAATGACAAAAAGCTTTAGAGGTCAGGTCACACCATGAAAATAGGTTTTAGGTGTAAAACTAAAACAAGGATTAAGATTAAAGAATCACCAATATTACAACATGAGTATATTTACATAGAATGTCATGACCTATTTAGTACACGGATAAAATGACTATATATAGCCCTAATAATTGAATTTTAGCGACCCTTACTCATGGTTAGTGTAACAATCGGTCTTTCTAGAGACGTCGACTTCGGAAACGGGATATGCCCTGTCACTTGAGCCTCACTTTTTCCTTCAAACTTCCTTTCTTATCTTCGTGTTGTAGAACAGAGTGAACCTACTCCACTTTTGTACTCCATTGATCCACCGGAAATACCTTTATACTAAATTGAAATTTTCTATTTATAGGGAAAATTCTGACCCCTCGCGTTGGGCACATTGTTTTCTAGCCCGACATGCCTATCCTACTATGACACCCTGACCAACCAATTTTCTTCTTCAGCAAGTAATGCTTGCATGTCTTCCATGTTTCCTTGGACACCTTTGCTCTCCCAGTGCACCACCCCTGCTAATAATGTGTTAACCATTGCTTCACCATGAAGTACTTGCACCAGGTGTTGCCACCTAGCTCTACACTATGCCCAACATACCTATAAATGGAGGCTAGCGAGCCTTAATTCTCTAGGGTTTTTCTTTTTCCTATTTTCTTCGTGTTAGTTTGTGGTTTTCTATTTTATTTTACTTGTTTTTGATAAATGCATACATGAAAATCCCAAACAGATGTATCTTTACTTTTCATAGATAGATCCGGGGGGGGGTGATGATTACATGTAAAATTAATATGACACTTATCAGTTTCATCAATTATAATCTGATGCAAGGTACATATCCTATTTCTAGTTTTTTTTAATTCCTATATGATTTTTTTTTATGTGTATGTGGTTTGCATATAAGTTGCACGTGCTTTTCCTATGTGAGTGTGGGCCAAAGTTATGGTAAAAAGTAAAACTTTTCAACATTTTTGGGGATGTAATTGATTACAAAGACATTGTAATTGATTACAAGTATGAAAACCTTTGAAAATGCTCCCTTGTCAAGAGTTGTAATCGATTACAACAACCCTTGTAATAGATTGCAATATCTTGTTTTTGCCCATATATAAGCAATGACTTCATTTTTTTCCAGCATTATCTCATTTTACTCTCCTGTAACCGATTACACACACTCTCCCCCAAAACCCTAAGTCCCAAACATTCATCTCATCATCTCTAAGAGAAAATATCAAGAAATCAACTCATTCTAACTTCATCTCTTGCTACTTTATTGCCATAAAATCATCTTTTTCATCTCAAAATCCCCAAAATCCCCAAACCCCTAAAATACCAAAAGCTCAAAATTCATCATGATCTCAAGAAGAAGTGGTCCTAGAACCAAGAATGATTTGGTGGGTCATGTTGTAAGAAGAAATCAAGAAGCAAATCCTTTGGAAATGTCTCGTCTCATGAACACACTTAAGGAGATGGAGAAACTCAGATCCTTGTACTCTGACAAGAAGCTTATTTCCCCAAGATATGGTACTCTTGAAAATTTCTATGATTTTCCTTTTGTTGATTTTCTGAAGTTTAAAACATTAGAGGATTTTGTGAGTTACTTTAGACCTATGTACCCTAATTTAGTAAGAGTTTTTAACTGCGACATTGAATTGCATGGAAAAACTCCGTGTTCATTTGTTAAGGGTAAAGTTATTAAGTTAACATCTGCTAAAATTGGTGATTTATTGGGAACTCCCAATGAAGGAACATGGTTTCACCATGACATGTTGTGTAACTAGGAAACATTTTCAAAGAAGGATTTTTATCCGTCACTTTGTAGGATGCTTGAATCTAAAATTTAAATAAAAAAAGCATAGGGCTACTGAGGGTTATGCTAGGAATAAAAAATCTCCATTATTTCATGTGTTACACTCTAGTTCCAAAACCTATAAATTATTTACAATTTAATGATTTTAAACTTTAAATTATGTATGCTCTTATTAACTACATTCCTCTAAATTGGGCATATTTGTCAAAAGATAAAGTTGTAGGTTTACCTTATGCTAAGGAAGTGACCAAGATTCACCAACTTCATGATGTGAATTTTGATGGAGAATGAAGTATGGAAGTGCTAAAAGATAATTTGCTTGACCTTGGTATTTTGACGGGCATGGGAATCATTTGGAGTAAATTCATAAAAACTTGTGTTCACAAAAGTGACTTGCTTTCTCCTATTTCATCTCCTTCATCTTCGTTTGCATCTCATATTCCTGAATCGATCAATGAACTTCCAACCTCAGATATGTCCTTGATCTTGTGTTTTTGACAAGAGTTAAAAAGGGGGAATTATAAAAAATACATCTTCTATCTAGTCTGGTTCGATGAAGACAAGATTTAAGAAAGAATAAAAAGATTAAGAGTTTGATGACAAATGCATATCAATGATGAAGTATATAAAGAAGAGTGAGCATTCAAAATCAAGTGAAGAATTGAGATGATTTATCATGATTAAGGTACTGATTACAATTCATACTATAATACTTTGAATGATCTGAATTTCATATCATAGTTCATCTACAACTTCCTTAGATAATTGTGCATGAAACCCCATGGAAGCATTTCCTTAAAAAGCTGTTTTTAGTGTTGGAAATAAAGTTGCAACCAATTACAACATTATTGTAATCAATTACAGGTTATCTGATTTCAAAAAATTGAAATGGTATAGTGTTGTAATCAGTTATAGGTGTGTTGTCATTGATTACTACCGAAGCAGTGTATTTTTTCATGAACGAGAATCACTATTTTGAAAGGAAAAGCTTCTTGGAACCTTTTATAAATTATGCAATCATTCAAAAAGGTTTCTACTGGTTTATATAAGGCATCATCCACCAGGAAACAAAATTACCACTTTTAATAACCAATTTCATACAATTCAAACATTTTTTTAAAGTGTTCATACATTCTCAAATTATTGGAACTTTGCGTAAATTTCATATCATTCAAAAGTTTCATTAAAACTTTATGAGCACTTAAGGTTTATAAGTTTGAATTGTGATATAGAGAAAGAGAAGATGAATCATTCAACTTGGAATTAAAACCAATAACAAATTTTATTCAAATTCATTTACAAAGTGTTTTGTGACTTAGTCATCAAGTTTGTGGTGATAAGTTGTTGTAAAAAAAAGTAGTGGTATTTATTTTTGTTTATGTATTAGAAGGTTGTAAAAAGGTATTGGTGAAGATTTGTTCAAATATCTATACATAATGGATAATATTATAAGGAGTAAAATAACTAGATGTACCCTTGAGTTGATAAGGGTAACGAATATAATTATAATGTGTTCTTTAATTTATGCCTTTAAAATTCTACACTCTATATTAATCTGAAAGTTACATTCATACCATTGCCTCTGATGAAATTATAAGTTAAGAAACATTGCACAAAAGCAAGAAAAATTCAGCAGTCCTATATCACTATTCTCTTATATCACATCTCATAGTTACAATTTTAAGTTGGGAGGCAAGCCATAAGAGATAGCTCCTGAAGACGAATATTTGGCCGCCCTATTCAAGAGGAACATGAAAGTGGAATATGAAGAGGACATTCATGAACCACTAATTACTTTAGGCGTTAAACCATGTTTTGTTTAGTTTAAGTTATTTGTTTGGATTGATTAAGGTGAGTTACCATCGTTGCTGCATATATGGGTTAAATTTTCATGATATTCTCTATTTTTGTGGGGAGCACTCTTTTCTCGTGCGTTGGTAATAATGTGTATGGGTTTTTAATGAGGCATCTCACATTATTATATAAGTATTGGAACATTGTTGCTCTATTTTTTCATAAACTAAGAAATTTATGGAGGAATCTATCAAAATCACCCATAGAGAAAATAACTTGTGTTGGATCCTCATGAAGGAATCATTTCCACCCATATAGGCAATAACTTATGATGGATCCTTGTGGAATAATATTTTCCACCCATAGAGTTTATCATCTATGATGGATCATCATGGAGGAATCTTTGACGCCCATAGAGTCGATCATTTATATTGGATCCTCATAGAGGCATCCTTGTTTCCCATAGAGGCATCCTTGTTTCCCATATTAGAAGTTATGCCATACACAGTAGGGGCACACCACCCCCTCTTACTTCATGAAATGGCTATAATCGACCACCTTGAATATATCCATTTGGTTGAGGTCCAACCCATGGTAGATAAAAGAAACTTGCTCATTCTCACTATCAAAGTACTAGACAAAGGTATTCACAAACCTCTGTTTACGCGTGGATAACGCCTCCTCCAGCTTCTTCTTGGAGTTGAGGGCCTCCTTGAGAGATTCCTTTAGGCTTTTCTTAGATTTCAACGAGATCCTGGGCTTCCAACGAAACAATTTTAACTTTAGAGTTTAAATACTCATTCTACTTGACCATGGTCCGCAATATCTCTTAACCCTTGGCGAGGTATCCCTTTGCAACTGAGAGAAAACATTTTAGCTTATTTATCGCTTGGGTGTGGTTCACAAGTTGTGTTCTCTCCATCGGTAAACCCATAAGTAGATAATTCTACATTAAGTTAGACAACTTCTTGGGAATCATGCTACAAATGGCATTATAGTATCTTAGAAATCTTTTAGGAAAGGGTAGGAGGATATTGGTATACTACAACATTGTGAATGTTGGATCAGTCTACATTGAATATCGATGGGGTAGTTTTTTCCTCACTGGCAAAGAGAATTCATGCTCCCTACGCTCTTTAGGGATTACTATTGTATCATCTTTGGGAGTATGATAATTGGTCCCACCTTGAATTTTATATCTTAGAGGGGTGGGTACTATTGGGGACATGATCTTATGACTTCTATAATTTGGAGCTCAACCCTTCTCTTAACCAAGTTTTCCTTCCTTTCATCTAGAGGAATGGAAGACATGATATGCAAAAAGATATAATCATAAGTAACATGGAAATAGAATAATTTAAATATAAGGGTCTCCATGACCATAAACTTACTCATGTATTTGTCTATCTCACTCTCTTTTACTTGATCTAAGGTAATCATAGTGCGAGAGCTCATGAATTTGAATTCATCCAAAAGTTGAACTGCCCCCTTCTCAACAGGGGCGAGACTAGATCCTTTGTCCAAGACAGGGGGAAGAAAAGGGAGCCATCCACTCCTTTAGTTCCCACGGAGGCACTGTCCCATCCTCTAACTTTCATAAACCTATATTTCTAGTTTTTGTAGTAGTTAGAATGAGTCTTTAATAAATCTCTTATTGATAGGGTGCTTAAAGTCATCTAGCCACCTTTGGTTATTATCATAGTAACATAGAAAAAAAAGAACATCCTTACGATGGGGGAAGCATCTAACAACAGACATATGATTTCAAATTCCCTAATTACACTCCATCCATTGGGTGTAACTTGGGAAGGAGCAACGCTTGCAATAGCTAGAAGCTCAACCTCAAACAATCTAAATGCGAGTAAAACCCATAAATCATGAATGATAGGGAGGTATAGGTAGAAATAGAGGATGGGCAAGTCATCCATGGTGGCCATATTGACCCTCTTTTCTTTACAACTCGCCTCCAAAATAACATCATCTTCATGACCAATGTTTGAGAGTTAAATTTGTTGCTGAAAGTCAACAATCCTCTTTTCACTAGAATACAGGGACATAAAATCTTAAACTTTTGAATATTTAACGTCTGTATCTGCCATTAGTTATTGAGAGTTCCTGGTAAAAACCAGGAAGAGTGAGAGTGAGTGTGTGTGTGTGTATGTGTGTGTGTGTGAGAGAGAGAGAGGGAGAGAGAGAGAGAGAGAGAGAGAGAGAGAGAGAGAGAGAGAGAATCATTATTAGAACTACTAGTGCTATCATAACTCCCAAACATCGCAATATCTAATTAATGGCACTTTCTAGCGATTCACTGTCATTTAAAAGTCTTATCAACTTATCACTCTCATCTAAATCATAAATATCACCATTAAAAGAGAAAGGGAATAAAAGAGTGGTATACCCATACTTGTAAACGAGTTTGAGAGCTTGAGTTTGGAAAAACTAGGAAATAAGTGTGCTCCACGTCTGAAGAGTTCAGAGAGAATGGATGGAAACTTGAGATAAGAAAATATGTAAGAAAATTATTTGTAAAAACTGAACCCATTTTATAGGGATTGGAAGTCCAACCTTATGGGTAATCAACGACCTCTTACAAGGCAATCCAATAGTTGAAAAAGATTCCCCACATCCTTGACACGTGTGAGGGATTAAATCCAATTTGGCTTCCGAGGCTAAGTCTTCATTGATCATATTTAATGTTAAGCATAAATTCACCTCAGCTGAGATTTAATACCCGAGGGACTCGCCCCTTCCAAGCTTGAGGGACTCATCTAAATAAGAGGAGGCGATTAAACTAAATCACTTCTTCCTTTACAAGACCTTGTGTTTGAGGGATTGTGTAATAGTATATTTGTAAAGGGTCGATAGAAGGTGGTACAAGGGTTTCTTAATGACATGTGATGCAATATGTCACCCAAATAAGCTTCCTAGTCGCCTATTTATTGAAACGTGCACCTGTTATCTGGTTATGTTGCTCGTTATCTATATTACTCACCCACTTATGAAAATGTGGGGAATGAAGTGTCCATACATATTGAGGATACGAGAAGGGAATTCAAAGAGGAGATACATGTCCTCCAGGATAATATGAGAAGTAACTACCAATTTATCACACTTATGAGGGGAAAAGGTGATGTTATTGCTTCATCGGAGCGTAAGATTTAGGCCTAGGAGATTCCTATATATACCTTAGCCAGAGTCATTCAATTCACTTAACAATCATAGATATACAAAGCTTCTCACCATTCCCACGTGAGATTTCTCTACCACTACAACAATCCTAAAACCCTTATACAACCCTACAAAACTAGGGGTTGTCAGTCATTATACTTTTAGCATGTACAAGATGAGTTATCAGTTGCAGGAGGAGCATGAATTTCGAGGGCATGATTAATTAAGGGGTGAGAATGTAACAACTCACATCCTCCTACCATAATAAATAGATGTGTTATGATATTAATTAATGAGTTGTGGTTGTTGGTGTAAGCCCTAGAGGCCAATACTTTTGGTACTTGTATCGAATTATTTATTAATAATAAAAGGCTTTTTCTTTATTATGTTTGTTTAATAAAGTCCCTAGAATAGCTAGTCCGTTTAATGTATCAAGTGTGACTTAATCATGAGACCACATTAAACATAAGGACATTATTCTTAAAGTATCCGTAGTCGAGCTTTATTGTGAAGTGGGATAACATTAAAGCATTAAGACTATTATGTATATAGACTGATGATCACATCTCATGGATCATGGATAAGGAGTTATCAAGTCTTAAACATAGGTATGAATATTAAGAGTAATATTTATACTGGGTTGACCCGCTATGAGAATACTATATATAATGTTATGCAAAGTGTCATAAGTTATTCTCATGGTGATAATGGTGTATACCACCCTTCGACTTGAAACCACTATGGACCCTAGATGTAAAGTTGAGTGCCTTATTGCTGATCAAACATTGTCCGTAACTGGATGACCATAAAGACAGTTGATGGGTACTCCGCGAAGCATGTTGAGGGACATGAGTGACCTAGATGGAATTTGCCCATCCTGCGTAACATGATAAATGTCTATGGGCCTAATATTGAACTGGACAAGGATGACTTGGTCTATGCCTTATGTTCAATATAGATATAAGGGCAAAAGGGTAATTGTACACATAAGTATTATCACAAAAGGATTTGTCAGATCACATGACATTTTCGTGTCTTGGGTAGCAGTGATGTGTTGCTAGATACCGCTCACTGTTTATTATATTAAATACGTAATTTAATATAATTGCCAATGCCGCGAAAACCTACAGGGTCACACACTAAAAGACCGATTGATGAGAGATAGAGTAACTAAGGAACACCGTAAGGTACGGTGCACTTAAGTGAATTGTAGAACATCGTAACGTAAGGTGTACTTAAGTAGAATACGAAATATGGTAAGCTACCACGCACTTAAGTCATTTTGGAATATTATAAGATATGGGCCACATACACTTAAGTGGGCTTTTTAGCTTGCAGCTCACGCAAGTGGTTCTATAAATAGAACCCTTGTGCAGAAGCATTTGTGCAGTTGGAATTTCGTTTCGATCTCTCTCTCTCACTCAAAGCCTTCATTTGTAGCAGCTAGCACTGAGATTGAAGGAATCTGTTCGTGTGGACTGAGTAGAGGCGTTGTCATCGTTCAACGTTTGTGATCGCTCCGTAGATCTACATCAATGGTTTCAATTGCCATAATAGGTAACAATTCTATCACTGATCATGCCCATTCGTAAGGATCACTAAAGGAGAAAGTTTTAAATTCCACTGCATTTTGGATCGCCCTTCTCCTTTAGTGGTAATGTGTGAAAGGTGTTTAACAGGTTGAGAACCAATGAGGTGTAGGGGGTTATGGGATTAGAAGATTGAAGGGTAAAATGTTACCCAAAAGAGTATCTTGGTCATTTCAAAAGTTCCTTGTAGCATTTTAAGTTGAGTCAAGACTAATTAGGTCTTAAGGAGAAATAATTAATTCCTTAAGAATTAATTATAAATCAAGGATAATTTGGGAATTAATGATGAAGTAAGTGTAATTACATAACTTCATGTTATTATGGAAGGGCATTTTAGACATTTCATATATATTACGTAGGGTTGTTCAGAAAAATCATGAACTGAACCGAACCAAACCAAACTGAAGTTAAAATAATCGAACATTATGTTTGGTTAGTGAACCAAACCATATTTTACAAAACAATTTTAGACTCGTATCGAAGTTGAAACTGAACCGAAACTGAAACTGAATCGAACCGATGATGAAAATGAAAAATACTAAAATGAAGTTTAAAAAAAAATTCAAAAAAATTGAAAAATAGTTTAATGGTTTGGTTCTTTAATAAATGGTTCGGTTTAGGAAAATTGTCTTATAATGGTTCACTATGGTTCGGAATTTCTAAACGGTTACCAAACCAATGATTTTGGTTTGGTTTTATTCTGAGTAAATTGAAATATATTGGGTTGGTTTGAGCGAACTTTTACTTCAATTCAGTTCAATTTCCTCTCCGAATTGTACCATCAACAACCCTAATATTATGCGATACTTGAAGACATGTCAAAGTTTAGTATAATTTAAAGAAGGAAATTAATTTATCAAAATGTGATTAATGATCAAGGGGCTAATTGGTAAACATGACTTAATGACATAAATATTTAGGTAACTTCATTGTTTAATGATAGGAAAAAATTAATTTTAAGAAAGGCCATATATATAGAATTGAGATGGGGGAAATCATAAAATATATTCATTTGTTCATCTTGGAAGAAAGAAAAATGAGAGAAAGGCGCGGTAGCAAGCTCACCTTGCTTGTTTTCACTTCCATTCCTCCATGGACATCATCAACATATTAAGAAGGGAATTACAAGAAAGAATGGAGAAAGGAACAATAATCTTAGAAGAGATTGAAGGAGCCTATGGAGAAATGAAGAAGAGTGTGAAATGAGATATAATATTCGGTTTGGAAAGGAGCAATGATCATATCATTAATCTTGCATGATTTTGGGGAGGAATCATCATGTTCATTTAAGAGATGAGGTTTCTTGAAGCACTGACCTAGTTTGGAGTTGGCAGAATTGAATGGCATGCATGAGATTAATTTAAGAATCCAAGTAGGTTAAAGGTATGAATTTATGAGTAGAATGTTGGATAATGCTTGTTGAATCTAAAGTTATGATTTCTCCTAGTATGAACATTAACCCTCTAATTGACGCATCCATATTTAAATTGTAAATTTAGGTTGCATGGGTGATGATCAATAATGTTAATTGAAGTAGTATTGAGCCTAATATTTATGGATCTATGTGCTTGTAGGTATAAAGTTTGCAACTAGCTTTTGATTTGGTTTTGATGTTGACAACACTCTTAAGAGAAGTATTCATCATAAATGACTTTGGTTTGGATGATAACAATTAATGTCATCATCTAATGTGATCAAGTGGTGATGTTGTTTAAATATTGATCAAGTGATGGTACTTGATATGTTGATTCGGTGTGGTGTTCAATATGTAGATCAAGCGATGGTACTTCATATGTTGGTCAAGTGATGATGCCTGAAGATCAAAGTCTGATCAAGTGATGGTGATTGAAGAATAAAGTCTAATATAATCAAGTGATGGTGATTGAATATCAAATGATGGTTTCTTGAAGATCAATGTCTAATGGAATCAATTTATGGTGCTTGAAAGATATATGTGTGTGTGTGTATATATATATATATATATATATATATATATATATATATATATATATATATATCATTTATTAAGATGATCTTGTTATGTTGATCAACTGATCTAGTCGATGTGTTCTTGAATATCAAACTCATTTATTTTAGTGATCAAGTTATGATTAATACATGCTTGGAGATCAAGTTATCAATGGTTATCCTTGAAGGAAAACACCTTATGTCAACCGACATTTAGTGAACTCAGTGAGGATCTTCGGTCAAGCAGTTATCTGTTGTTGGCATTTATCCTAAAGAAGTTATCTCAAACCTCGCCAGAAGAAGATTTAAGGTTCCAATAAAGTTCTAAATTCAATGATAATGTGGAAATAAACTAGAAGATTCATAGTTGTGAAAGAGAGGAAGTGTGAAAGTTCACTCAGTCAACTTTGAGTGACCAGTGTCCATAATGGTATAAAACTAGCTCTCAAATATTTTAAGACAAATCACACACATACACACGCGCGCACACACACATACACAAACACACACACTTCCAACCCTTTGAAACTCTTCTATCTTCTCATTAAAATAACCAAAAAAAAGTGCTTTTGTGCCTAAATAATTGGCTAAGAACCTAAAAAGTTGTTTGTAAAGGGTTTTTGCACTAGGGGATAAATTATCCCTTAGGCATAATTGATTATTCCTTTTGTAATGCCTCAATAATCAAATATTAGGGTAAATCGTTGGTTATGTAATGACTCTTTTAAAAATCTTCAATTTTTAGACTTAATAATTGATTATTGGATATGCATAACCGATTATGAACCATAAAAATCCCATGGATTACCATATTTGAGATTCCTTTTGTCCTATAAATATAAGACTTCTTTCTCATTTTTAATTCACCAAAAATCTTATTTGACATACATTTCTCTCTTATTTTCTGAAATTTTCTTTAGTACTTTTGAGAGTGAAGTTATATATATATATATATATATATATATATATATATATATATATATATGGGTTTTTCTATCAAGTGTATGTGAATTGTTTTAATTTCTCATTGTGAGAAAATTTGTTTTGTTTATGAGTTAAACCAAGTGAAAATATCTCTTTTGGTTGTTAAGGCAAACCATTTAAAACCTCGTATTGGTTGGGTAGGTCTTGGTATTCAAAACTCATGTTGTTAAAAGCTCTCCGTAGTTAAAACACTGTGGTTGGTTGGGAAGTTAGCCATTGTAAAACTCTTATAATAGAAGGTTTGAGGGCAAAGTCTCTCAAAAACTATCATCATAGTGGAAACTATCAAGAAGGAACTATTGGAGAGATAAGTATGTCACTTCATTAGATCTAACCTCTATAATTCTATGGTGCATTTCTCTCATCCCTTAACTATTTACTTTTCCATTTTACTATTTTAGCGGCTTTATTTTGTCTGTTTTACAAAAACTTTTAAACTATATTTTTGTAAAAAAAAAATTGTTTTGAAAATATATTTTTCAACCCACATAATTCACCACTATTGTGTTTGGAGTCTTATGTCTAACAATATCATGTATAAGAACTAGAAAGGATCAGGTGAGTGAAGAATGAGAGTTGGATTATGTTTGAATTTTTTTTATAGGAAACAAAAAAGTGAAATGATGCATAAGTTTTTGCACCTGGGCCAATTATGGTCGTTACTCTAATTACAACCAGGCCGTAATTTCAGTTGTTTGCTTGCATGGAAAGTCATCAAAGAAATGTGTTTGGACCTATTACTGTCATGATTCACATTACGACTAAGTTGTAATTTCAAATGAGTCAGGACAAAAAAAACTCTAGGTTGCATGTTTTAAACTCCAATTTAAATAGGTAGACCATCCATCAAATAACTACCATAGTGTTAACCATCGTAGCTAAGTGGATCTTCCATTTATACACTGGGATGAGTAAGTCGTGGTGATTAGAGAACCACTTACGAAGTTAATCTATCTCCAATTTTACCAAAATAGAATATGTATCCAATTCAGGACGGTGACTACATTGTCACGTACCCATAATTGACTTGTAAAGGTAACTCAGATTATTATGCTCCTTCATGTTGACATGTCAGACAGGTTTAGATTCTCAGACTATTCTCACATTCTGGGATCTAAACATTTACGATCAGATTAAGTTAAAACCAATATCAGGTTATAATAAGACCCTAGTAAGTTATTCTTAGACCTCAAACAATTAATCTTAGAGAAATAGTAAATTATTCAATAAAGTGATTATATGTAAGTTAGGAACGTAACCATTAGCAATTTAGTAAGCATAGACATGAAGTCATTAGAGAATTTAATAAGATGGTGTGAAGAGAGGTTGAGGTTCCTAGTAGGAAACCCACTACGAAATTAGTTCTTATATCATATTGTTTATTATTTTTATTTAAGAACACAATTACATGATCATTAAGACGACCTTACTGATTAAATTCCAAAGGACCGCCTTTGATTACTCTAATGTTTAACAATTTATAATAATTTTTAAATACTTATTATATGGTGTTGCATGGGTTAATCTCATAATCAAACAAAGCTTTTACTCCAAACAAAGTTCAAGAATCGGAATTTTCTCCCAAAGTTCAATCTATTCCTATCCATCACAGTAGAAAGAACACTTTCACCTTGGCAAAAACATGTCATCCTCTTGTTTCTACGAAGTATAGATCCAACTAACCCAAAGCTTAGGTTATTTCACATTGATGCATTGTTTGAATTAGTTGACATTGGAGACAACACTTGAACAACCTAAATGTTGAAAGAGCATAAGAACGTGAAAACTCTACAATACGAATGAAAGAGTGAAGATGATGAAAAGAAATTCCATAAATTACAAGGAACTTCAAAAACCTAGAATACATATGAAAGAGTGAAGATGATGAAAAAACAGAAGAAGGTGAAAGCCCTAGAAACGAAAAATGTGTTTTTATTACATTTGTTGACTTAGTATTTCAGCTAGTGCCTACCTATCATGCCATATACTCAAAGTTAACTTTTTTTCCATAATTTTTTAGTTAAGGAAACAAATCGAATCATAAAATTAAATTAAGGGAATTTGAGACTAACTATACCTTAAATTTACTAAAATATCTTCATTATAATATTGATTAACTACTCACATTAAATATTTTTAAATTAAATGATTGTTATATTAAAATAACTTATATTAAATAAAATTTAATTGATATACACGATAATGTAAGATAATTTTACACCATTATCCATTAATAAAAAACTATTATATTATCAAATTATTTTAAAAATGGTTTGTCGAAATATACGTTACATATCCTATTTTCTTTATTAAATAATTCACAAATTATTAAATTTGAATTAATTTTTTATCTATTTATAGTTGTAGTCGGAGAAAATAGTTGTTGGTATCAGGAAATGTATTTACAAGTTTTAATGATAAATTAAATCAAAATATTTTTAGTAAAAAGTCATTAATGTATGTAGAGTTCTATACAGATTTTTTTTTATTAAGAGTTTTATAAAGATCTTATAGCAAAAAAAAAAGAGAAAAAAAGGGAAGAAAACTTACATATAATTTTGATTTAAATAGTTTTTTTGATCATAACAAATTGATGTGTTTTTGTTTTTCATTCTTATATCTTTTTTTCTGAATAAAATTCTTATATGTTCAATTTCACTAATCTTTTATCCATAAAATTAAAATTCGTAAAAGCAATATGTAAATTTCTTATGGATTTTCCTGCGGATTTTAAATTTAGGGATTAAAATCAAAAGAATTTTAATATTCATGGATTATTTTCAAGAAAAATAAAATAAAAGAAATTAAAAAACACGTCAACTTAGAGAGATCAAAAAATTATTTAAACCTATAATTTCTAAATATAATTTTTACTATTTTCCAATAAAAATCTAACATATATACTTAAATATCATTTAAATAATAAAAATAAAATAAAAATATATATATGTAGACGAAAATTATACAGTTATCATATTTTCATTAGAAAATAATAAAAATCACATTTAAATTTTAAATTATATCCAAGTTTTTTCCACAAGTAAATAGAGATGGAAAAAGTAATAAAAATTTAGCATATTACTAGGATTTAAAAGACAATAATAAGTCACTAAATTGAGTAATTAGCGGTTTTGATGATCATAATTATGTTTTTGAATAGGATGGGATTTGACCTAACATTAGATTTTGATAGGCTATAAAGGGCACTATGTATAAGCAGACGCTCATATTTCGCATAAGTGCGTTCGACAATGGAATATCCAAATCAAAGACAGCATCATTTCATGTTTGGGAAAGTCTACATATCTCTATTCATGACCTAATATTTTGACAAAAGAAACCGTCACCTTTTTATAATATCTACTTCACCTTTGAAAGTTGAAACTACTAAAAGCTAGTAATAACAATGGAAAATAGGACAAACATATCGACATACAATCTTTAATAAATAAGGACAAGCCAAGTAAATTATTTTAAAATAATTCATTTATTGTTTTCATTTTTATAAAACAATTATTTCAAATTAATTAATAAGAATTTAATTGTTATGTAATGTTAGTTTAAAAAAATTAAGCGGTCAACACATCATATTCATTTATAGACATAATTATGAAAGACTAAGCAATTTTCTTTTAGAAAATGATTTCACCAAAGGGAAGGTTGATACAACTTTATTCTGTAAATCATTCAAAAATGATATCCTTATTCAAATTTACATTGATGATATCGTATTTGGTTCTGCTAATGCTATTTTGTGCGAGGAATTTGCTCAGTTTATGTAGGCAGAGCTTGAGATGAGTCTGATGGGAGAACTCAAGTTCTTTATAGGGATTCATATCAATCAAAGTCCACAGATGTACATCTATCAGATCAAGTACAACAAGGAATTTCTAAAGAAGTTTGACATGTCAAAATGTAAGATGTCAAAGACTTGTATGCATCCTACATGTATCCTTAAGAAGGATGAGGTAAGTGCTAAGGTAGAACATAAGGTATACATATGTATGATTTATTCTCTCTTATACTTGACTTCTTCTAGACTTGACATTTTGTTTAGTGTCTATTTGTATGCTCACTTCCAATCAGATCTTAGAGAATCCCACTTAACAGTTGTTAAGAGGATCTTCAAGTATTTGAAAGGTATGATTAACCTTGGCTTGTGTTATACAAAAAAAGACTACAAGTTAGTGGGTTATTGTGATGCTGATTATGCTGGAGATAGACTTGAGAGGAAAAGCACTTCTGGAAGCTGTCAGTTTCTAGGAGACAACATGATCTCATGGTCCAACAAAAGGAAATCAACAATAACCCACTAACTTGTAGTCTTTTTTTGTATAACACAAGCCAAGGTTAATCATATTGAGATAACACAACATATTGAGATAAAATATCACTTTATATGTGACTATGTTCAGAAGGGAATTTTAAATTTTAAATTTATTGATGCAGACCATCAATGGGCTTATATCTTCACAAAACCCCTTGCTGAAGATAGATTCATTTTCATTCTGAAAAATTCAAAAATGGACTTATGTCTTGAATGAAAAAATATGTTTTTCTCAGAATGTTAATCTCTCATAATGGTCAAATGAGACTCTGAGATTTGTTTTTGGTTCTGAACGTGTGAGTCTTCTAAAGTGAGAAGGTTTCATAAGCTCAAAAGTATCTAGTCAAAATTTGTTTGATTAAACAATTTATCTTCTAGATACTGAATAATTTTTACATTTAATAGTTGTCAATCACTCTCGATTAGTGGAACAGTTTTTAAAGATAGTTGTCTTAGAAAAATAAACAGTTTCTGATCTGCTGATGTGACACGTTGGGTGAATAAACCTTGGGATTAGGTAAAATCTTCACACTTTAAACCCACTTCACACACTTTCACTACATCCACAACTTACACTTTCTCTGGTTAAGCGAAAAACTTTCAGCAACCCTAAAAGCTTTTGTTCTTCATCAACAATGGCTTCACAACAATCTTCTCAACAAACTGAACAAGATCAAAAACAAAATGTAGCAACTACTCAACAAACTTATTGTGGTTCTTCTTCATCATCGCAACAGCAACCACAAATCCCTCATCTCCTTCAATTCAGTTCGTCAAAATTTGCCTCAGGTAAACTTGTGCATACTTAAGATGCTTATGATTCTCCTGAACTTACTTTCTCTACTCCAGTAGAGAAATTGGATGTTCTTTGTGAACTCTTGGTTTAGTTTGACATCATTAAAGATAATGGAATTAATCTTTTAACTGCTGTCTAATTTCAAGGTTGGGAACAGTTCTTCAACCATCTTCAAGGTCCAGTCTTCTATCATTTGGTAAGAGAATTCTAGATTCATGCCAAGTCTTCATTATTCCAGGTTACTTCTTTCGTGTTTGGAAAAAAGATTTTTATTTTCGAAAAACTCATTGCTAAACTCATTGGTCATGATAGGTCTGGAATCAGATGTGAACAAATGGTGGATAAGGAATCTAATTTAACTGAGATTTCTAAAGTGATTTTCGTCTCAAGAAAACACTCTAGAAAGATGAAGAATCTTCACCCTAAACTAAAGGTTTGGGCTAGAATTCTTCTTGGTTTTGTTCATCACAGAAAGTCAACAAATTCTTCTGACTACATCACTGGTGACCAATAATACGTCCTTTACTACATTTCTACTAAGAAGAAGGTGAATTTACCTTCACTTCTCTTTTAGCACTTAAGGGATAGTGTGAAGGAACCTAGAGAACGTAGCAGAAATATGAAGAACTGGAGAGAAAGTTGATTGACTCTTTAACAGAAGATCAGAACCTCAGGTTGGCAAGATGTTTAATGCCAAAGGTCTGAAGAATATGGGTACTATTCCTGAAGTGATAAGTCCTTATGCTGAAATTGCCAAGGAAGACATATACAACAAAAAGATTCCTCTGGATGTTGTGATAGAATTTCTTGAGAACTGTCATGCAGATGCTACTCTTGCAGCTTCTGAAACCACTTCTAAGAAGAACATGAAGATTTCTAAGAAGCACTCTAAGAGGATGTCCAAGAAGTTTAAGGCTTCCAGGGAGAATCTGGATACTTATGATGAAGAACCTAAAGTTGTTGGTGCCACTTCTGTTATAACTACTTCTAAGTCTGTTCTTTCTAATGATCACTCACTTTTTCTTGATAACTGTTCATCCATTCCATCAACCACTCTAATTTCACATATCCCCATCCCAGATATTTATGAAAAATTTCACTTACAACCCTCACTTATTTTTGAACCGGTTCACTCTAAACCTTTACATATCTCTGAACAAGTTCACTTCCTCCCACTTACTTCTCCCTAAACTACAAATACAAATGTTGCCATTCCACCACCAACACCATCACACTCTGAAGTCCTAACTTCCATTCTCATACCCACACCTTAACCGCATTTTCCACTTTACTTTCTATCCCAACTCACTCACTCTGAACCCCTTAACTCTGAAGCTCCTATTATAGAATCAAAAATTGATTATGATACTGAGTCATATGTTGAGCTCACTTCCCTCCTAGACAAAACACCTCAACCCTACTTTTACCAAACACCATTTCAAACCAATATTCACCCTACACCTATGGATTATTTGTTTCAATAGTTTGAAAGTAAGGTTGTTGTCTGACTAGACACTCTCACTGAGGTTTGCACTTCTAACGCAAGCTTTTATGAAGTGTGTGCTATGACCAACAACTTCAGAAGATGGATAGATGTCGTCTATGAAGATTTGGAATTCTTGTGCTTGAAGGAAGCTAAAAGTAACTTGCATGCCAGACTCTCTAGTATAGTTGAACCTGTACTTCCAAAGGTTCCTCCTACGCTTCTTCTTCCTGCTCTAGAAGTGATTCCTCCTTCTTCACAATAACATACTACTTTGGCTACTTTTGACATGACTCTTGAAGTTGCAAGTGTCTCAGGGTTAAGAATGTTTTGATTTATGAGGAAATCATTATGAATACTTTGGAAGAACCGAAGGATGATAATTCTATGGTCAAAGAAAGGCTGAATAAAATAGATGAGATGTTCAAGCATCAAGATGAGAAGACAACAAGGATTGAAGGGGTGCTTGGAGCTATCTTATCAAGACTGCCACCCCCTCCTTAAACCCTTGTTTTAAAACTTTTTATTTTTTTAGTTTTAAGCTTTTTCATTTCTATACTTGGATCATTTTATGAAATGAAATTTTTATTTGGTTTACTTTGTCTTTATTTCTTTTTTACTGATGACAAAGAGGGAGAAAAATGATTGATTTTGATATACCTAACTCCAATTCTTAAACCCAAACATGTCTTTAACATTATTTCTGACATTGGTGACTTTTCTGGGAACTTCTAATAAGTTCATCATGTTAACCAAGTGTTTCAGGTTTTAAGGCATTAACCAAGCTGATTAGACTTCAAGTGAACCAGGAATATGTTTTGAATAGTTAACTAGGCAGTTTGCGGTTAACCAGACATACATGTTATGAACTTAGTTCAACTTAACCATGTGTGTATTGAACCAGGCATATACAAGTTCTGAACCAAATGAAGTTTTGAACCAGGTGTATACAAGTTCTGATATCAACTAGGTATGCGTACAACCAGGCATATGAAATCTCTGACAAATCATGCTCTGTGATGAGGCTGATGACCATACTTTCTGACACTCGAGCAAAGTCATTTTTGAAATGAAATACTTATGTACCAAAGCTTTTGCATTATGGTAAGTCACTATATCCATAGTAACCAGGCTTTTGCCTTATGGGAGATTATTTATTTCATGCTGATTGAGATTTTTATATGTGTTAAGATTATTTTAACTCTTAAATTCAAGGGGAGCTTGCAAACCTAATCTGATATTCTAAGCTGAAAAATAATTTTTAATAGTATAGAATTCAGGGGGAGCTTACAAACCTCACTTTGATATTTTTATGTGATTAAACCAAGTAAAACTTGTTCATCAAGATACATGGTTTTGTCATCATAAAAAAGGGGGACATTGTAAGAACAAGATTTGGTTATGCTTCTGGCCTTTAGTTTTGATGATAACAATGCATTGTTTCTTAGAGAATAACTTTGTAACCTAATGGCTTTTGTCTACTATGTAGATTTTTCTATCAGGTTCTAACTCTGAAGAATTGGCGTGTGAAGTCATCATATTCTGGACTTAACACATTGACTCTGAAGAGATATATAATGCTTTACGAGATGCTGTCAAGTTCTAGAATGCTTTTAGACAATGGTTCTGATGAACGTTTATGCTAAAGCGTCTGACTGTGATTCTAATTGAAGAGACTCTGAAGGATTGTCAAGCCTTCAAGATTTTATGCTCTCAAGTTCTTAAGACTCTAAAGAACAAGATATGAAGACTCGGAAGACTGGGTTCCGAGGAACTATGTCAAGACACTGAAGACTGAGGTTCTAAAGATTCTTTTAACTAGTCTCTCAATCCTTCTAAGCATGCTTCAACATAATTTATTCATAAGCCTCTGAAGATTAGAAGATAAGATCAAAAGGTATTGCATCAGGAAAATAGACATAATACAAGACCACCCTCCCCCCACAACGCTGATTTTGTGGGCTAAGGACAATAGTATTGCACTATTTTTCCTCCCAAAATGAAAACTGTTATACAAAGAGACAATTCATTTATGATATTCCAATTCTACCCTCTAACAAATCTTTTCACTGCATATATAAAGGGGATTTCGAAGATTGGACAAGTAGCTAATTGCTAATTCATTGTGCTATACTGTGCTCATACACAATGCTTTTGCTGAACTTGAAATTATTTGTGTATAGTTATTGTAAACACACATAAAGCTTTTTTTCATTATTCTGTGAATATTTCGTTGTATTAAACTTGTGTTAATCTGATTTCTTAGAAGCAAACTTGTAAACATATTCTTGCAAATCTCATTTGTTTGAGTGTATTCCTTGAGTGACTAGGTTTTAGTCATATGGACTCAAGAAGACAAATGCAGTTTGTCTTTGTGGTGTCTGTTATAGTGGATTAAGTCCTTGTTGAGAAGGTAAAATCACCTGACGGGTGGACTTGAGGTAGCTTTGTTAACAATGAACCATGATAAAAATAACCGTGTTTTTTTCTTGTTCGTGTTTCTGTTTGATTGTATTAGTTTAAAAAAAAGATTTCATTTTTAGAAACCCGATTCAAACACAATTTCTTGTGTTTCTTGCCACCTTTAAGAGGTTCAGATGGAATATTGCATTTGTTTGAAGCATCATGCATCATATATTTCAGAGTTAGGCTAGGACTTCAGTTCGGTGTTTTAGGACCTCGGTCTGGTATTTTGGGATTTTAGTAAAATAACTCTGAATCCAGTGATGGTACCACATGCATGAAAGTAGGGAGATTATCCTTGCATATTTATTCTTGTGTATGTTTCGTGATATCGTGTGATTATGATTATTTTGAATGATGTGTCGTATGATAAAATGATATCCTTGTTGTAATTATACCACATAATTTAATAGAATGTATTCTCACCCATATTATGTTCTATGTTCCTTTATGTGAACCCATGTGCAGATTATTCTCAGGTTGAGATTGAGGAGTGATTGTTGTTGTTATTTATGGAAGATGGTGTAAATGACCACTTTGACTGCTTGCTTTATTTTATGTTTTGCCGGAACTTAAGTTGGCTATTAGTTTATTTTGGAATAATAGCTCTGATATTGTAACATTGGGGTTAGGATTGTTTTTCTATGTTATCTACTTTGTCTTACACCAAATAAGCATACCTTATTGTTATATTTTGAATTTCAAATTCTATTTCGAAATGAAAAGTTAAGTATTATGTTGGTGTGACACCCTTGTCTTATATTCTTATATTACGCAATACTTTTATAAATAAATATTTTTTTTATCGCGGGTTTAGGGTGTTACATAGTTGGTATGAGAACAGGTCGGTCCATTCGGCCTTAGGTGTTAAAAGTTTATTATACCCTTCGGTATGACATGTGTGTTAACATTGTCGGTACTTTATCCCCTTAAGTGCTATTTAATTTACTATTTAAAACTGGTTAACTTGTTTATGACTGGTTGTACAGGAAGAAATGGTCGATAGAAATAATAGTGCGATTGCTGATGCTCTTAAGGCAATGGCTCAAGCTAGTCAAGCCTTGCAAGCTAGTAAAAATGGAAAAGCTTATGCGTTTCGTGGATTGGAAAATTCCAAAAGAATAACCCGCATACGTTTAAAGGAAGATATGATCATGAAGGTGCCCAGGCTTGGATTCAAGAAATTGAGAAAAATTTCAGGATCATGGCATGCACTGAAGCTTAGAACTTGTTGTTTGAACCTCATATGTTATCTGAGGAAGCTGAGTACTTGTGAGAGAATACCCATCATAGATTGGAAGTAGTTGATACTGCTATTACTTGGGATAATTTTAAGGAATATTTTTTGGACAAATATTTTCCAGCGAATGTTTGTAATTGTAAAGAGATTAAACTCTTGGAGTTGAAGCAGGGTAACATGTATGTGCCTGGCTATGCAAGCAAGTTTTAAGAATTGTCTAGGTTCTATCCTCACTATAATGGTGTGGATGCTGAATATTTCAAATGTGTGAATTTTGAAAGTGGTATGCACCCTAAGAATAAGAAGTTTATTGGATATCATGAGATTCATTGTTTCTCAGTGTTGGTCACCAAGTGTAGGATTTATGATGAAGACAGTAGATAAAGATCTACTCACTATAAGAGTGTGAATGAGAAGACATTTGGTAATCATAATTGTGGCAAGTGTAACCCTAAGGGCCAAAGGAAATCAGAAAGTCATAACTCTGAATGGGATTAGTGGGGGCAGGTGCTTCTACTCCTCGAAGGTGTGGAAAATGTGGAAAGTTAGGTCATTATGTACTTGAGTGCAAGGATATAGATTTAACATGTTTAATTTGTAGGGAGTAGAGTCACATAAGCACCTATTGTTAGAAGCCGATTTTAGAACCAAGTTCCGGTCAACATGCTCAAGCCAATGGGCAAGTCTTTGCACTTAGTGGCGTTGAAGCCTCAATATTAGATAAACTGATTCATGGTACATGTTTCATAAATGGTATTCCCTTAATTTCTATCATCGATACGGTTGCAACCCATTCGTTCATATCACATGATTGTGTTAACATGCTAATTCTATAAGTGTCCCCTATGAAATTTAATATGGTCATTGTGACACTAGCCAATGGTTATGTAGCCACGTGGTTAGTATATCTAAATTATACCCTGTCTATTTATGGTAGATAATTTAGAGTTGACTTTATTTTCTTACCCCTAAGTCAACTAGAAGTTATTTTGGGAATAAACTGGTTATCGTTCAACTATGTTCAGATAAATTGTTTTAATAAGATTGTGTTGTTTCCTGAGTCGGAAATGAGTAAGGATTTGAGATTTATATATGCCAACCAAGTAGAGATGTCCTTGAAACATAATTCTTAAGTTATCATGATGCTTTCTTCCCTAAAAGTAGAGAGTGAAGCTTCGGTCGCTAACCTTCTGGTTGTATGCAAATTCCCTGATGTCTTGCTTGATGATAATGATGATTTGCCGCCTGAGCATGGAGTCGAATTTGCAATAGATTAAGTACCTGGTACTAGACCTATATCCATGGCACCGTATAGAATGTGCACATTAGAATTGAGTGATATTAAGAAGCAGTTGGAGGAATTATTAGAAAATAAAATTTTCAGACCTAATGTATCACCTTAGAGAGCGCCAGTGTTGCTGGTTAATAAGAAAGACGCGAACAAGAGATTATGTATGGATTATCGGCAGTTAAATAAGGTCACACTATTAAGAACTGGTATCATCTCCTAAGGATTGATGATATTATGGATCATTTGGTGGGAGCTCGTGTGTTTAATAAGATTGATCTGAGGTCAGGATAACATCAAATTTGGGTTAAGTCGGAGGATATTCCTATGACTGTGTTCATAACCCATTATGGGCACTATGAGTATTCAGTTATGCCTTTTGGTGTGTCTAATGCAAAAGGAGTATTCATGGAGTATATGAATAGGATTATTCATCCTTATTTGCATCAGTTTGTCATAGTGTTTAGGGATGATATCCTGGTTATTCCAAGTCAGATGAAGAACATGTAGAGCATCTGAAAGTCATGTTGTTGATCTTAAAGGAAAAGAAGTTGTATGTTAAGCTGTCCAAGTGTGAATTTTGGTTAAGAGAGGTAAGTATACTTATACATGTAACCCTAGTGGTGTAAGCCCTAGAGGCCAATACTTTTGGTACTTGTATCGAATTATTTATTAATAATAAAAGGCTTTTTCTTTATTACGTTTATTTAATAAAGTCCCTAGAATAGCTAGTCTGTTTAATGTATCAAGTATGACTTAATCATGAGATCACATTAAACATAAGGACATTATTCTTAAAGTATCCGTAGTCGAGCTTTAGTGTGAAGTGGGATAACATTAAAGCATTAAGACTATTATGTTTGGAGACTGATGATCACATCTCATGGATCATGGATAAAGAATTATCAAGTCTTAAACATAGGTATGAATATTAAGAGTAATATTTGTACCGGATTGACCCGCTATGAGAATACTATATAGAAAGTTATGCAAAGTGTCATAAGTTATTCTCATGGTGATAATAGTGTATTCCACTCTTCGACCTGAAACCACTATGGATCCTAGATGTAGAGTCGAGTGCTTTATTGCTGATCCAACGTTGTCCGTAACTGGATAACCATAAAGACAGTTAATGGGTACTCTACAAAGCATGCTGAGGGACATGAGTGTCCTAGATGGAATTTGCCCATCCTGCGTAACAGGATGAATGTCTATGGGCCCAATATTGAACTGAACAAGGATGACACGGTCTATGCCTTGTGTTCAATATAGACATAAGGGCAAAAGGGTAATTATACACATAAGTATTATCACAGAAGGAATTGTCAGATCACATGACATTTTTGTGTCTTGGGTAGCAGTGATGTGTTGCTAGATACCGCTCACTGTTTATTATGTTAAATACATGATTTAATATAATTGCCAATGCCGCGAAAAACCTACAGGGTCACACACAAAGGACAGATTGATGAGAGATAGAGTAACTAAGGAATATCGTAAGGTACGGTGCCCTTAAGTGGATTATAGAACATCGTAAGATACGGTGTACTTGAGTAGAATACGAAATATGGTAAGGTACCATGGGCTTAAGTGATTTTGGGCATATTATAAGATATGGGCCAAAATACACTTAAGTGGGCTTTTAGCTTGAAGCCCACACAAGTGGTTCTATAAATAGAACCCTTGTGCAGAAGCAAAAATTTGCGGTTGCATTATTTTCGTTTTCTCACTCTCTCTCTCTCTCTCTCACTCAAAGCCTTCATTCGTACCAGCTAGCACTGAGATTGAAGGAATCTGTTCGTGTGGACTGAGTAGAGACGTTGTCATCGTTCAACGTTCGTGATCGCTTCGTGGATTTGCATCAAAGGTTTTTGATTGTCACAAGAGATCTGCATCAAAGGTTTCAACCGTCACAAGAGGTAAATATTCTATCACTGATCATGACCATTCGTAAGGATCTCTAAAGGAGAAATTTTTAATTTCCGCTGCGCTTTGGGTCGCAATTCTCCTTCAAGATGAAGAACATGTAGAGCATCTGAAAGTCATGTTGTTGATCTTAAAGGAAAAGAAGTTGTATGTTAAGCTGTCCAAGTGTGAATTTTGGTTAAGAGAGGTAAGTATACTTATACATGTAACCCTAGTGGTGGAATAGTAGTAGATCTGTCTAAAGTAGACATAGTGTTGCAGTGGGAGATGCCAAAGCCGGTGACCGAGATCAAGAGTTTTTGGGAGTTGGTTGGTTACTATATGAGGCTCGTAGAAGTTTTCTCGAAGTTGGATTTTCCTTTGACTCAGTTGAACTAGAAGAGTTAAGCTTATGTGTGGGATATTTAGTGTGAAGAGAGTTTCTAAGAGCTCGAGAAGAGATTGACATCAACGCTAGTCTTGATTCTACCAAATCCAAGTGAGTATTTTATGGTATATTGTGATGCATCTAAATTGGGATTAGGTGGTGTGCTTATATAGAAGGGTGAAGTTGTAGCTTATGCTTCTAGACAACTCAAGACTCATGAAATAAATTATCATACCTACGACTTAGAGTTAACAATAGTAGTTTTTATGCTTAAAGTTTGGAGGTATTATCTTTACGGGTCGAGATTTGAGGTTTTCAATGATCATAAGAGTCTGAAGTATCAGTTTGACCAGAAAGAGTTGAATATGAGGTAGAGAAGATGGTTTGAATTTTTAAAGGATTATGACTTGGAGTTGAATCATCACCTGAGTAAAGCTAATGTAGTAGTGGATGCGTTAAGTATAAAGACATTGCATATGTTGACGTTAATGGTCAATGAGATGGATTTAATTAAGCAGTTTATAAATATAAGCTTGGTATGTGAGCTAATGCCAAAAAGTGTGAAACTAGGTATGTAGAAATCAACTAGCATTGTACTAGAAGAAATCAAGGAGGGTCAAAAGTTGGATTTTCTCTTGATAGGCCAGTTGGTACTAACCAGTCAAGGAAAAGGGATGGATTTCAAATTAGAGATAATGTGATTATGAAGTTTCGGGACAGGGTTTGTGTGCTAGATATGTCGGAACTTAAAACGAGGATTTTGGAAGAAGGTCATAAGAGTGGCTTGAATATTTATCCAGGAGCCACAAAGATGTATCAAGATATTAAGAGAATATTTTGGTGGCCATGTGTGAAGAAGGATTTTGTATAATTTGTGTATTTATGCTTGATTTGTAAGAAATTGAAGATAGAACATCAGAAGCCATATGGATTGATGCAACCTTTGAGTATTCCTGAGTGGAAGTGGGATATTATCTGCATGGACTTTGTAATGGGTTTTCCTAGAACCGCTAAAGGAAGTGATTTGATTTGATCTATAGTGGATAGGTTGACTAAGTCAGCTCAATTTGATCCGATAAAGATCATTTACCTATTGTAGAAGCTATAGGAGATTTATATAAGTGAGATAGTGAGATTACATGGAATTCCCTCTAGCATAGTTTCAGATTTAATATAATTCCCTCTAGATACCGCCCACTGTTTATTATGTTAAATACATGATTTAATATAATTGCCAACGCCGCGAAAAACCTACAGGGTCACACACAAAGGACAGATTGATGAGAGATAGAGTAACTAAGGAATATCGTAAGGTACGGTGCCCTTAAGTGGATTATAGAACATCGTAAGATACGGTGTACTTGAGTAGAATACGAAATATGGTAAGGTACCATGGGCTTAAGTGATTTTGGGCATATTATAAGATATGGGCCAAAATACACTTAAGTGGGCTTTTAGCTTGAAGCCCACACAAGTGGTTCTATAAATAGAACCCTTGTGCAGAAGCAAAAATTTGCGGTTGCATTATTTTCGTTTTCTCACTCTCTCTCTCTCTCACTCAAAGCCTTCATTCGTACCAGCTAGCACTGAGATTGAAGGAATCTGTTCGTGTGGACTGAGTAGAGACGTTGTCATCGTTCAACGTTCGTGATCGCTTCGTGGATTTGCATCAAAGGTTTTTGATTGTCACAAGAGATCTGCATCAAAGGTTTCAACCGTCACAAGAGGTAAATATTCTATCACTGATCATGACCATTCGTAAGGATCTCTAAAGGAGAAATTTTTAATTTCCGCTGCGCTTTGGGTCGCAATTCTCCTTCAGTGGTATCAGAGCCACTTACGAAACCATGAATCAGATAGCTGTTTATTTTCTGTATTAATATGATTAAAGGACAGAATGAATCAATTAATTAAACGGGTAATTAAATTTGGCATCATGAGTGTACGAGTTGGATGATTGATGTTGACTATGCTTCGGAATCCGACATTAGTATGGTGAAGCAGCGATACATCGATCGTCCATAGGTTACACAATTGAGACCGATCAACTTATATATGATATAAGTAATCCTAATGCAATGTACGGTATATGTGATATACTGTTTCTGTTTCATTCATTCGAACACTAAATGATTGTTTTCCTTTGAGCGATCAATGGTCATTTGCTTCGGAATCCGACATTAGTATGGTGAAGCAATGACCTGTTGATCAATCATACTGAATCAACAATCGAGGTGTGTTTGACGGTCTGAAATTGACGCATTAGGGTTGGTGACAGCGCAAGGGTTGTGCCGTCAAGGAGTTGTGAATTTAGGGCTTTTTGGAAGAGGTCCGTAGACTGTTTCAAAGTCCTATTGGTTTGGCCGCGTGAAGCTCGTGTGACGAGCGTAACATGCGTAACAAACTGGATGCGTGACGGTCGTCACGTGCTTTGTGACGGTCGTCACATTCACAAGCCCAGAAAAATAGGTGTTTCTGTTTTGGCCCTGTGACGGTCGTAACGTGTTTTGTGTGACGGTCGTCACACTCACATGGTCTGTGACGGTCGTCACATGCCTGTGACGGTCGTCACACTCCCAGGATCAAAATTTTGGGGTTTCTGTTTTATGACTACGCAAGGGTTGTGGATGCAAAACAATGACCGGGCAGCGGAAACCCCGACTAACTCTGCGTAGTGTGATCGGTCGCCGAAATTCAATTTAGTTTTAATTAATTAAAGGAATTAAAATTAATAATAATAATGTGTTTGTTATTATTGCCTTGTTGTGATCAGTTATGGCCTTAGTCTTTCTTTATTTTATTTTGGGTTTTTTAAATACGACCTGCGTGTCGTGCCTCTCCTTTTGATCTCTTAATGTAACTTCTTTTCTCATCTCAAACCCTCGTATGTAAAACGAGTTTCTTCTGTAAATGTAATGATATGAAGAAAGAGAAGAATTCAATATCAAAGGAGAATAATGATATGAAGAAAGAGAAGAATTCAAGATCAAAGGAGGACAACCTTGAAGATCTTGCTTGGAGAAGCTTAGAGAAGAACTCAATACTAAAGGAGGACAACCTTGAAGATCTTGCTTGGAGAAGCTTAGATCGTTATTAGGTTAGCTTAGGTTCTCTCATTGGCTTGGGAGAACAATTGCGCTAGGGGCCATAACTGTTTCATTGTGTATGTATGTTGATGCATGTGAATGTATGTTGATGCATGTGATAGACGAGTTATATGATAAACAAGCCGGTGAGATCATAACAATTGCAATTCCCTCAAACTAAAATATTAAGTTTATGCTTTCCAAGTTTTAGCACTCATCAAGACTAGTATCGAATAATGTAGGTTTCGCCAAAGCGAGGTGCATGTTCTATATTGGTAAGGTGCGATGGGATAATTGTAATATCCAACTGCTAAAACAATGGGTCAAACTTAACTAAACAAATTATGAGAATATTATATATGTTTGCTTTCCAAGTTTTAGCACTCATCAAGACTAGTATCGAATAATGTAGGTTTCGCCAAAGCGAGGTGCATGTTCTATATTGGTAAGGTGCGATGGGATAATTGTAATATCCAACTGCTAAAACAATGGGTCAAACTTAATTATAATTTTCTTATATATGTTTTAGAAGCAAGAGTTGGGAATGATCCATATGATGGATTGGAATAAGGAGTTATTCACCCAACTGAAACTTTCGAGAGTTGTATGAGATACAACTGGAAGGAGTTCCTACCTAAATAACCTAGTTTTGTGTAATCCGCCTACGCGGACTTAGAACGAAGTGAAATATGGATCTCAACCCACTAGAAAATCTTCCAACGGGATTTTCCGAATCAAACGATGAGGGTCATTTGTTTTGAGTAAAATAGTGGGAGCATATTTGATTAAAGGCCTAATTAAATATGTCAATGATACTAATATTTTCTTAATCCTTATGTAGATAACCATGACAACAAACACCTCTAACAACATCTTGCGATCAATCCTTGACAAAGAAAAATTGTCTGGGACAAATTTTCTGGATTGGCACCGAAACCTGAGGATTGTCCTCAAACATGATAAAAAGCTGTATGTCTTGGAGACTCCTGTTCCTGAAGAGAAACCTCCTAGTTCTGCACCTAAGGCAGAAAGAGATGCTTATAAGAAGCATGTTGATGATGCCAATGAAACTGCTTGTCTCATGCTAGCTACCATGAACTCAGAATTGCAAAAGCAACATGAGAACATGTCGGCGTTCGATATGATCGAACACCTGAAGTTGCTCTATCAAGAGCAGGCAAGGCATGAGAGGTTTGAAGTTTCAAAAGCCCTTTTTCAAAGCAATTTAGCTGAAGGAGCCCCTGTAAGTCCCCATGTGCTCAAGATGATTGGGTATGTGGAAAACCTTGACAGATTGGGTTTTCCCCTCGGAAAGGAACTTGCAACTGATTTGATCTTGCAATCGTTGCCAGATAGATTCAGTCAATTTATCCTAAATTTCAATATGAATAATATGGATAAATCTCTTCCTGAACTGCTAGGCATGTTAAGAACTGCTGAGCAGAATCTGAAGACAAAAGGGAAGTCCATTCTGATGATCGGAAATGGAAAGAGACAGAACAAAAGGCCCACCAAGCAGGGTGATAAAGGGAAAGGCAAGCAAGTTGCCAAACCCAGACCCACTGTTGCTGCTTTGAAGCCTAGTGGAGGCATAGCAAAGGCAGGCACCTGCTTCCATTGCGGTAAGACCGGACACTGGAAGAGAAACTGCCCAAAGTACCTGGAAGATGCGAAGAATGGAGTAGAAACTTCAACTTCAGGTATTTTTGTTATTGAAATAAATTTATCTACTTCTGCATCATGGATATTAGATACTGGATGCGGTTCTCACATTTGTACAAATGTGCAGGGGCTAAAAAGAAGTAGAGATTTGGCAAAAGGTGAAGTTGACCTACGAGTTGGCAATGGAGCAAAGGTTGCTGCTTTAGCCGTAGGAACTTATGTATTAACTTTACCTAGTGGTTTAATAATTCAGTTAGAGAACTGTTATTATGTACCTGCAATTAGCAGGAATATTATTTCCATTTCTTGTTTGGACAAGTTTGGTTTTTCATTTATAATAAAGAAAAATTGTTGCTCAATTTATTTGAATGATATATTCTATGCTACTGCACAAATGAGCAATGGACTGTATGTCCTTGATCTCGAAATGCCTATATATAACATTAATACTAAAAGGATGAAACCTAACGAGTTAAATCCAACTTACCTTTGGCATTGTCGATTAGGCCACATAAATGAGAAACGCATTTCCAAACTCCATAAAGATGGACTCTTGGACTCTTTTGATTATGAATCATATGAGACATGCAGATCTTGTTTAATTAGAAAGATGACAAAGTCTCCATTCACAGGAAAAGGTGAAAGAGCTAATGATCTTTTGGCCCTCATACATACTGATGTATGTGGACCACTGAACATACCAGCCAGAGGAGGTTTTCAGTACTTCATCACATTCACTGATGATTTCAGTAGATATGGTTATGTGTATTTAATGAAACACAAATCAGAGTCCTTTGAAAAGTTCAAGGAATTCAAGAATGAAGTACAAAACCAACTAGGTAAGAATATTAAAACTCTTCGATCAGATCGAGGTGGTGAGTATTTAAGCCTAGAGTTTGATGACCATCTGAAAGAGTGTGGGATCCTATCCCAACTTACTCCTCCTGGAACACCCCAATGGAATGGTGTATCTGAGAGAAGAAATCGAACCCTGTTAGACATGGTCCGATCCATGATGAGTCACGCCGATCTTCCAAACTCCTTTTGGGGACATGCACTATTGACAGCAGCTTACACACTTAACCGTGTTCCATCCAAGAAGGTTGACAAGACACCATATGAAATATGGAGTGGTAAGAAACCACATATGTCTTACATGAAGATTTGGGGTTGCGAAGTTTATGTGAAACGACAAATTTCAACTAAGCTTGAGCCCAAATCTGACAAATGCTTATTTGTGGGGTATCCTAAAGAAACAAAGGGGTATTACTTCTACAATCCTTCTGAGGGCAAAGTATTTGTTGCTCGAACTGGAGTTTTCCTAGAAAAGGATTTTATTTCCAAAGGAACCAGTGGGAGGAAAGTAGAGCTTGAAGAAATTCAAGAACCGCAAAGCATAGATACACCTATGGAGGAATTAGAGCAGGAAACACAAGAAGTTGTGGAAGAGCAACCTGCTCAAGTAGAACAAAACCAGCGTAGGTCAAGCAGGATACGTCAACTACCTGAGAGATATGGATATCTCATAACTGATCAAGGTGATGTATTACTCATGGATCAAGATGAGCCTGTGACCTACCAAGAGGCCATAACTGGTCCCGAGTCTGAGAAGTGGCTAGAAGCCATGAAATCCGAAATAGATTCCATGTACACAAACCAAGTTTTGACCTTGGTAGAGCCTCCTGTAGGGGTTAACCCTATAGGATGCAAGTGGGTCTTCAAAAAGAAGACTGACATGGATGGTAAGGTACATACCTATAAGGCAAGACTGGTTGCAAAAGGATATAAACAAATTCATGGGATTGACTATGATGAAACCTTTTCACCAGTTGCAATGCTTAAATCTGTTCGGATTTTACTTGCTATCGCTGCATATCATGATTATGAAATATGGCAGATGGATGTCAAAACTGCTTTCCTTAATGGAAATCTTCTTGAGGATGTGTACATGACACAACCTGAAGGATTTGACATACCAGAGGAAGCCCAAAAGATATGTAAGTTACAAAGATCAATCTATGGATTGAAGCAAGCTTCCAGGAGCTGGAATCTTCGTTTTGATGAAACAGTAAAACAATATGGATTCATCAAGAACGAAGATGAGCCTTGTGTCTACAAGAAGGTTAGTGGGAGCATGATCGTTTTCCTGGTATTATATGTAGATGACATATTACTCATTGGAAACGATATCCCTACCCTACAACAAGTAAAGTCTTGGTTAGGGAAATGCTTTTCTATGAAGGACCTAGGTGAAGCAGCCTATATATTAGGAATCAGAATCTATAGAGATAGATCACAAAAACTGCTTGGCCTAAGTCAGAGTACATACATAGACAAAGTGTTGAGACGCTTTAATATGCATGATTCCAAGAAAGGATTCATACTTATGCAACATGGCCTGTGTCTATCAAAAACACAATCCCCTTTAACTAAGGAAGAAAGGGATCGCATGAATAAGATTCCATATGCATCTGCAATAGGATCTATCATGTATGCCATGTTATGTACTCGACCAGATGTCTCGTATGCTTTAAGTGCAACGAGTAGGTACCAATCTGATCCTGGTGATGCTCACTGGGTAGCTGTCAAGAATATCCTTAAGTATTTGAGAAGGACTAAGGACTCATTCTTGATATATGGAGGTCAGGAAGAGTTGGTTGTAATTGGATACACCGATGCTAGCTTCCAGACAGATAAGGATGACTTTAGATCACAATCTGGTTATGTGTTTTGCTTAAACGGTGGCGCTGTAAGCTGGAAAAGTTCAAAGCAAGATACAGTTGCTGATTCTACAACCGAGGCCGAGTATATTGCTGCCTCAAGTGCAGCAAAGGAAGCTATTTGGATCAAAAAGTTCATTAGTGAACTTGGCATAGTCCCTAGCATTGTGGATCCCATTGGTCTCTACTGTGATAACAATGGTGCTATCGCACAAGCCAAGGAGCCTAGATCTCACCAACGATCCAAACACATACTTAGGCGTTATCATCTTATTCGAGAGATAATAGATAGAGGAGATGTGAAAATATGCAGAGTACCTACACTGGACAATATTGCTGACCCACTGACAAAGCCTCTTGCGCAGCAGAAGCATGATGGCCATACTAGATCTATGGGTATTAAGGGTATGCCTGATTGGCTCTAGTGCTAGTGGGAGATTGTTGGTGTAAGCCCTAGAGGCCAATACTTTTGGTACTTGTATCGAATTATTTATTAATAATAAAAGGCTTTTTCTTTATTACGTTTATTTAATAAAGTCCCTAGAATAGCTAGTCTGTTTAATGTATCAAGTATGACTTAATCATGAGATCACATTAAACATAAGGACACTATTCTTAAAGTATCCGTAGTCAAGCTTTAGTGTGAAGTGGGATAACATTAAAGCATTAAGACTATTATGTTTGGAGACTGATGATCACATCTCATGGATCATGGATAAAGAGTTATCAAGTCTTAAACATAGGTATGAATATTAAGAGTAATATTTGTACCGGATTGACCCGCTATGAGAATACTATATAGAAAGTTATGCAAAGTGTCATAAGTTATTCTCATGGTGATAATAGTGTATTCCACTCTTCGACCTGAAACCACTATGGATCCTAGATGTAGAGTCGAGTGCTTTATTGCTGATCCAACGTTGTCCGTAACTGGATAACCATAAAGACAGTTAATGGGTACTCTACAAAGCATGCTGAGGGACATGAGTGTCCTAGATGGAATTTGCCCATCCTGCGTAACAGGATGAATGTCTATGGGCCCAATATTGAACTGAACAAGGATGACACGGTCTATGCCTTGTGTTCAATATAGACATAAGGGCAAAAGGGTAATTATACACATAAGTATTATCACAGAAGGAATTGTCAGATCACATGACATTTTCGTGTCTTGGGTAGCAGTGATGTGTTGCTAGATACCGCTCACTGTTTATTATGTTAAATACATGATTTAATATAATTGCCAACGCCGCGAAAAACCTACAGGGTCACACACAAAGGACAGATTGATGAGAGATAGAGTAACTAAGGAATATCGTAAGGTACGGTGCCCTTAAGTGGATTATAGAACATCGTAAGATACGGTGTACTTGTGTAGAATACGAAATATGGTAAGGTACCATGGGCTTAAGTGATTTTGGGCATATTATAAGATATGGGCCAAAATACACTTAAGTGGGCTTTTAGCTTGAAGCCCACACAAGTGGTTCTATAAATAGAACCCTTGTGCAGAAGCAAAAATTTGCGGTTGCATTATTTTCGTTTTCTCACTCTCTCTCTCTCTCTCTCTCTCTCTCTCTCACTCAAAGCCTTCATTCGTACCAGCTAGCACTGAGATTGAAGGAATCTGTTCGTGTGGACTGAGTAGAGACGTTGTCATCGTTCAACGTTCGTGATCGCTTCGTGGATTTGCATCAAAGGTTTTTGATTGTCACAAGAGATCTGCATCAAAGGTTTCAACCGTCACAAGAGGTAAATATTCTATCACTGATCATGACCATTCGTAAGGATCTCTAAAGGAGAAATTTTTAATTTCCGTTGCGCTTTGGGTCGCAATTCTCCTTCAAGATGAAGAACATGTAGAGCATCTGAAAGTCATGTTGTTGATCTTAAAGGAAAAGAAGTTGTATGTTAAGCTGTCCAAGTGTGAATTTTGGTTAAGAGAGGTAAGTATACTTATACATGTAACCCTAGTGGTGGAATAGTAGTAGATCTGTCTAAAGTAGACATAGTGTTGCAGTGGGAGATGCCAAAGCCGGTGACCGAGATCAAGAGTTTTTGGGAGTTGGTTGGTTACTATAGGAGGCTCGTAGAAGTTTTCTCGAAGTTGGATTTTCCTTTGACTCAGTTGAACTAGAAGAGTTAAGCTTATGTGTGGGATGTTTAGTGTGAAGAGAGTTTCTAAGAGCTCGAGAAGAGATTGACATCAACGCTAGTCTTGATTCTACCAAATCCAAGTGAGTATTTTATGGTATATTGTGATGCATCTAAATTGGGATTAGGTGGTGTGCTTATATAGAAGGGTGAAGTTGTAGCTTATGCTTCTAGACAACTCAAGACTCATGAAATAAATTATCATACCTACGACTTAGAGTTAACAATAGTAGTTTTTATGCTTAAAGTTTGGAGGTATTATCTTTACGGGTCGAGATTTGAGGTTTTCAATGATCATAAGAGTCTGAAGTATCAGTTTGACCAGAAAGAGTTGAATATGAGGTAGAGAAGATGGTTTGAATTTTTAAAGGATTATGACTTGGAGTTGAATCATCACCTAAGTAAAGCTAATGTAGTAGTGGATGCGTTAAGTATAAAGACATTGCATATGTTGACGTTAATGGTCAATGAGATGGATTTAATTAAGCAGTTTATAAATATAAGCTTGGTATGTGAGCTAATGCCAAAAAGTGTGAAACTAGGTATGTAGAAATCAACTAGCATTGTACTAGAAGAAATCAAGGAGGGTCAAAAGTTGGATTTTCTCTTGATAGGCCAGTTGGTACTAACCAGTCAAGGAAAAGGGATGGATTTCAAATTAGAGATAATGTGATTATGAAGTTTCGGGACAGGGTTTGTGTGCTAGATATGTCGGAACTTAAAACGAGGATTTTGGAAGAAGGTCATAAGAGTGGCTTGAATATTTATCCAGGAGCCACAAAGATGTATCAAGATATTAAGAGAATATTTTGGTGGCCATGTGTGAAGAAGGATTTTGTATAATTTGTGTATTCATGCTTGATTTGTAAGAAATTGAAGATAGAACATCAGAAGCCATATGGATTGATGCAACCTTTGAGTATTCCTGAGTGGAAGTGGGATATTATCTGCATGGACTTTGTAATGGGTTTTCCTAGAACCGCTAAAGGAAGTGATTTGATTTGATTTATAGTGGATAGGTTGACTAAGTCAGCTCAATTTGATCCGATAAAGATCATTTACCTATTGTAGAAGCTATAGGAGATTTATATAAGTGAGATAGTGAGATTACATGGAATTCCCTCTAGCATAGTTTCAGATAGAGATATGAGGTTTATATCTAGATTTTGGGAAAGTTTTCAAAAATCTATATAAACTAAGATAAGTTTGAGTTCTTCTCACCATCCTTAGATGGACGGCCAGACCTAAAGAACTATCCAATCATTGGAAAATCGGTTGAGAGTTTGTGTTCTAGAGAAAGGAGGTAGTTGAGATAGTTACTTAACATAGATTTAGTTTACATATAATAATAGTTTCCATTCACTACGACAAATAACATTTTTTATGACGAAACTTTCACCTTGAACATGCCAAAAACCGAGCGTATAGGTCCTTGGAGTGACATGTTTAATTTTTTTTAAAACAACATTTTCCCTCAATTTTATAAAACACCGAGGTAATATAGCTATAACTGAGTGCCATATTTTCTCCATAAAAAAATAATAAACCTATTACCTCAGTGTTTTTGACAATCAAGGGATATAGTTACAAGGAAACACACTTCGAATCCCTATAACTACATTTAAGGTTTTTTCAATGATTTCTCACTTGGCGCCTTTCAATCTTCCCTTTTTTTCTTAGTTTCTTTTTTTTTTCATTTTTTTATTGTTAATTAGTAATTCTAAAAAATTGTTATCAATAAAAATGAATAGGAAACAATATGAAAGTAAATATTTCATTAATTAAAAAAGAGACAACAAATAACTACTCCACATATTCAAAATTTTGACTCCACTCAAATTCAATAGTATCACTATTAAATATTTTTAACTGAGAGAAAAGTTCAGAAATAACGATTCCATATGGTATGAGGAAAGTCATTTCCTCCCTAGAGATGATTATCATTTCCTTTAAGAAGTTAAAAATGGCAAGAGGAAGATTAACTCTGATGTTCTTGGTAAGGAATAACAAGAGATGCTTGTCATTCCAAGTAAGCGTTTCTAGTTGTTTCTCTCTCGGGGGGAGATTTGTCACTAGAAGTTAATACAAAACTTTTCCAATTGGTAGTAGAGTAGCAGAACAATTGTGATTATCGTAGTTGGCATAAATTAGGTGAAGGTGATTTGAGTAGACATTGTTGAATCTATAATGTTCAACATAATAACCTACCTCTTCACAGTTTATTGTCTTAGCAATAAATGACTGAGTAATTGTGATAGAGGAGCCATTGACATAGGACTAGATTGACTCAGCATCATAATCAAATGGTTTAGTGGAGGAATTTAACCAGAACTCTTTAACGAGATTAATATGGATGGATCCATGAAGAATGTCAAAGTAACCATTCAACTATTGTTTGCAAATAATTTTCCTTAGATCAAAATCTTTGTCTTTCAAATCATTGAAATCAACAAACTTTTCATTGATAATGAACAAAAGATTTTCATCTAAGGTTGTTGAAGACATTTTTGAAGAAAAGAAAAGACTTTGAAACTAGGTTTGAAGACACAAATAGTTGGAAATGAGACATTGAAACTAGGAATAATGTTTAAATAAAATGGAGAACAAGAAGTGAAACAATCAGAAAATCTTAAACGCCTCCTTGAAAATCCAAAAGATACATTACGTTTTTGAATATGGATGATCAACACTATTCTAGTGATATGATTCCAATGTGCGCCATGATATTTTTTTATAGAAATAGAAACCACACATTAACTCGGTTTTTAACAAAACCAAGGGAACAATCAACTTATTATCTCGGTTATTCAAAAAATCCGAGGGGAAAAACAATTCAGGAACCTTTTTTTTATTATAATTGTTATGTAAACTAAATGATATATCTCATCGGTTTCTTTAATAACCGAGGGATAAGATAATTAAATTTTACTATAAAAACACTCGTTAAACAAATTTTACCCTAATCCTAACTTATATCTAGCCTGTCCAAACTCGAAGACATCGTTCTTTTGGGATCCATCTCAAAAAATGTTGTTGATGTTGTTGTTGTATTTAGAAGCTTGAAAAAGTATTCTATGATGGATTGAAATTGAAGAAAAACATTTTTTCAATGTTGGAAAAGATAATTCCTTTAGAAGTTGGATGCATTCAATGGTTGGAACAGATAACTCCTAGAAATTAGATGCATGCAATATTTGGAACAGATAACTTCTTACACCAAAATTCTTCTTTTGTTGTATTATTGTTTTTCAATATTATGTGTAAACAATATAATTTTTTAAATAAAAAAATCATGTTCACCTCAGTTTTTAACAAAATGAGGGTATAACGTAGCGTGATAATTTTAGATATTGATCATCATCCTTAAACTAATTTGTATTGTTCATTTCATGATTATCAATGCTCAAGACATTACCATTAGTGATCCGCATGAAATATAAATTTTTTCCATTATAAAGATCTTTTGATATCTATAATTGATAAATAAACGTCATGAAGCGAATGCAATTGTCTATATCCTCCACTTTAACTTTTGCCATTAAGAGTTCTCTATGATGGATTACAAGTGCAAAAAATTATCTGGGTTCAAGGTTTGTGTTTTCAAATATTTATTTGAGTAGAAAATCATTTATTTTTGTAACCCTTTGTTTTTCTAACCCTTTTTTTTTTGTTTTATATCAGAAACAAATAACTTCAAGGTGAAACATTTGATCTTGCCCAAATATCAAGGAGTCGAAGATCCAACATATGATCTTTAGGGATAAATTAAATTTTATTTTAATATTCTGTGTAAACAATGTTATATTTTGGAGAAACATTGTAGTTCATAAACAAATTATTTTTATTTATTTTCTATGTAAACAATGTAACAAATTTTAATTACAAAAAACAATCTCTCTTACCCCTCAGTTTTATCATAAACCGAGATGTATGACGCGCTAGTTTTGTAAATAATAAAAATGCAGATGATGGGATTCGAACCCATGTGAAAATTAATTTACCCATCGGTGTTTAAAAAACCGAGGTGATAAGTCATTACTTTTAATGATGTCCTTCGTTACCTCGATACTGAAGCTGAAGTAAAATACATTTCGCGTCCGATGTTAGAAGCACTTTTTGTAATAGTGATTCTAGTATTAGAATGACACATTTTGAAGCCTTATATGGTAGGAGATGTAGAACACTCTTGTGTTGGTATGAATTTGGTGAAAGCGTTGTGTTAGGACTTGAAATAGTGCAGCAGACTATCAAAAAAGGTTAAGATGATTCATGAAAAGATGAGGGCGTCGCAAAGTAGACAAAAAAGTTATCATGATAAGTGAAGAAAATCCCTTGAATTTCAGGAAAGTGATCATATTTCTTGAGATTCACTCTGGTGACTGGAGTTGGTTGGGAATTGATGTCTCGAAAGCTTACTTCTTATTTTCTTGGTCCTTATCAAATTCTTAAAAGAGTCAGCGAAGTTTCCTACCAAGTTGCTTTATCCTCATCTCTCTCAAAGCTTCATAGTGTCTTCCATGTCTCTTAACTTTGTAAGTATGTTCCTGACCCGTCTCATGTGATTCAATCAGATGATGTGCAAATAAGAGATAACCTAACTTATGAAACATCACCCTTGGGAAATGAAGATCTAGAGGCAAGACAATTAAGAGGAAAGGAAATCCATTTGGTTAAGGTTGTGTGGGGAGGATACGCTACGGATAGCATAACTTGGAAGCTAAAGATCCAGATGAAGGACTCTTATCCAAATTTGTTCTTCTCAAGTAAAATTTCAAGGACACAAATTCAATAAGTGGGAGAGAGTTGTAACACCAAAAAATTCTTATTTAGATTTTATTCCTTAAATTTGATTTTTGGTGCATTTAATGATTTCTTATTATTATGTTATTATTTAGAAAAATAAAATATAGGTGCTAAATTTGTTAGTAAGAAAATACTAATAATAATCGGAATATGAATGGTTAGAATTATCTAAGAATTAAAGGTTAATAAAAAATTAATAAGAATAAAGGGGGAGTTGGAAAATTATAAGTTAGTGAAAAGTTAAGGGAGTTAAATGGAATTATAAAAATGAATAAATTAGGATTAATTGTTATAAAAAAAGGGAAAAAATGAGAAATGGAGGAAAAAATTTACGTATTTTTTGAGAGAGAAGAAGGAAAGAGGAAAACCCTAGCAGCAAGCTATGCAAGGAGAAGATTCTCCCATCACCGGAAACTCAAAAAATTCCGGCATAATTAAGGTAAAGAGGGGAGGGGGATATTATTATATAATTGGTATTTTAGTAACATGATAATGGGATTTTCTTTAATCCATCTGTTAGGTTTTTGTTGATTATGTTTGGGATAACTTTGTGTGATGTCTGTGGTTTCATCTCATGCTATGGTTTATACCATAACTCAAGTAATTCTGATGTGATGTTGTCTTGAGATTGTGTGGGTGAGTTGATGCTATATTGAGGTTATATTAATGATATGATGTTATTTTTAATTGATCTTATCATGATGTTGATGATTGATGATAATGGTAACGGAAGAAATAGATGTTGAATCAATGGTATAAGATGCTTAACTATAAGAACATATGTTTAAAATTGAAGGATGGGTTTAAGATGAAGAAATTAGGTTTAAGAGTGAATTTTCTGTGAAAAAGTCAAAGAAAATTAGATTTAACACGGTCGTGCGAGCTGACACGGCCAAACCACTCTAGAACATTGTTGAGACCTGGGCCTAAAACAGCCTCTATCAGCTGACACGGCCTAGCCGTGTTGCTAACAGGTCTTGTATATGGGTGGGCTCCTGGGCCTAACACGACCTATATTAGGTGATACATGCAGCCCATGTTTGCCTCAGATTTTTTTTCCTATGAAGAATCTTCTCGCACTCGTTTCGATGTGTCCTATTCTATTGATTCATTTCCTTATATCAGATAGTGTGGTTGATATATTTTGATCATAACACAACTGAATAGCGATTACGCCATTGCAAATGTGTTAATTGTCCCTAAGATATTATATGAATAAGTGATGTGAAAAGTGATTCCCTGTGTAAGCGACGTAATATTGGAGACGTAAGTCTAATCTTTTGATGAACACATGTGTAACCTAAGTTGTGAATACTATAAAATATGAGTTATTTCATTGATAATATGTATGTGACTTAAATTGTTAATGTTAGGACGCAAGTCCGATGTTAATGTGATATAATGGTGTACTGTGAAGGACCATGTTAATACCCTGAGATTCGACAAGAACCAATATTGATTATGTTTAGGTTTGAAAGAGACGTTTTTAGCATAATTGACGATGTTATTAGGTTCGCAAGAACCAGTGTTAGCCTTAATCAGTAGTCTTAAATTTTGGTGTTGGAGGTTCGTGTGGAAAAGTGCATTTGTTTGAAGCATCATGCATCATATGTTTCAGAGTTAGGCTAGGACTTCGGTCTGGTGTTATGACTTAGGTACGGTGTTAGGACTTCGGTCCGATGTTTTAGGACTTCAGTGCAGTGTTTTAGGATTTGAGTAAAATAGCTCTGAATCCGGTGACTGTACAACATGCATGGGAGTTGAGGAAATGAGCATTGCATATTTATTCTTGTATATATTTTGTGATATCGTAAGATTATGATTGATTGTGAATGATGTGTCGTATGATAAAATGTTATCCTTGATGTTATTATGCCACGTAATTTTATATAATGTAATATCAACCCTGTTGTGTTTTATGTTCCTCTATGTGAACCCATGTGTAGATTATTCTCAAATTGAGACTGAGGATTGATTGTTGTTGTTTATGAAAGATGTTGTAGATGGCCACTTCGACTGCTTATTTTGCTTTTATGTTTCGTCGAACCTTAAGTCGGATATTAGTTTATTTTGGAATAATAACTTTGATGTTGTAATATCAGGGTTGAGATTGATTTATTATGTTCTCTACTTTGTCTTAAACCGAATAATCATCCCTTATTGATATGTTTTGAATTTCAATTTCTATTTCGAAGTAAAAAGTTGAGTATTATGTTGGTGTGACACATTTATCTTATATTCTTATATTCCACAATATTTTTATAAAGAAAAAAATTATCGTGAGTTTAGGATGTTACATCGTTGGTATCAGAGCATGTTGGTCCATTCAACCTTAGGTGTTAAGAGTTTATTATACCATAGGGTGTAACATATATGTAAACACTGTCAGTACTTTATTCCCTTAACTGTTATTTAGTTTACTATTTACAATTAATTAATTTGTTTATGACTGATTACGCAGAAAGAAATAATTGATAGAAATAATCGTGCAATTCCTGATGTCTTCGAGACAATGACTCGACTGATTGCTCAAGGTCGATGAGTTTCGTGGATTGAAAAAGTTTAGTTTAATAAATTTAAAATTTTGCTTAATAATAAAAAATAGAAGAAGTGCGGAAAAAAACAATAAAGAAAAAACATGTTATAATCATTTAATAACACAAAAAATGTGTTTGGCCTAAGCACGAACAAATTAATGAAGACATCCGATTTAATTGACTAGCTAGTAAGAATTTAGCACGTCAATTTCTCTCTATAATCAATTGCCACATGATTTTATTTGAGATTATTTGCTTTGATTCTCCTCTGTCTCGGTTTGTCACCAAAAGGCAGGCCTTTTGGAGTTTCCCAAACCTAACCAAACATAAAAAAATCATCCAAGAAAATGACACCATGTTCGATAAATAATATTATATATTCTTTTTTATAACTTAATATATAAAAGTATATACATGTGAGTTCCACTATTGTAGTATGAAAATATATAAACCAGAACTAATATACTTCATCAATGGTTAATTAGGTAAAACCAAGCACGAGTTAGACAAAAAAAATATCTATGATTAATTAAATATTTATATAGCTGTCAATATACCATATCCATACGACTCGTTAAATTAAATATACATGATCATGTACGTTTATACCATAAAATCACCGAATTAGCTTGAGTGTGATAATTGAATTCGATTTACCTAATCTTAAACCTACAATTAATATTTTTTTTGGGACCCGTATACACATGTTTTATAGATGTACAACTGAGCACAAAGTTAGGTGTAAAATGAAACTTGACTGTTTTATACTCCAACAGTGTTGAGTGTTCGTCACGTAATAATAATTCAAGTGATAAAAGATTGCAGATAAACTTTATTTGTTTGTTAAATGTAAAATTTAGGGTTTTGAGTTTTAAGTAGTGAAACTTTTTTGAAACTAATAAAGATATTTCTTTATTTGAAAAATTGTCAAGACTTTGAATATAATGTGCATGTCTTATGAGTGAAAAAGGTCGCGGATTCAAAACAAAATAGTCAAACAATCAAAATATAAAGAATTTATAAGAAATTTTAAAAAATGGATTAATTCCAGAGGTTACTTATCACAGATTTGTTTGTTTTGAATGAAATAAAGAAGAGAGAAGTTAGTGAGAAATACGAAACTTCTCTTGTTTGATTTGGAAAGAAGAATGAGAGAGAGTGTGAATTCCATACACTTTTAATTTCTTCTTTAAACAAGGAAGAATTGTATTATTTCATGTACTGCGGTTGTCAATGTATGGCTAACTACATTAATCAAAGCTTCAAGTTTTATCAAATGGTGGGTGTTATGTTGGTCGCCCACAATGTCACAAAGCTTCGTATTTTCATAAACTTTACGTTTTTTTTAATAAACATTGGGTTTTATTTTACAATTCAATTTTTAAAAATGATAAGTAAATTAGTTGGTTATTAATATTTACCATACTATTTTTTTAATTATATTTTTTTGTTATATATATATATATATATATATATATATATATATATATATATATATATATATATTATATATATATATATATATATATATATATATATAATATTTTGCTCAATCTTTTGCTTTTTTTTTCATAGTTCTTGTGATTATTCAGAATGTATGTCATTTGCAAGTAATTCAACATTAAAGAAGACATACATTTGACAAGTTCATTTGTTGAGGACTTTCCAGCAGAGTCGCTACGCGAAAAATACCCGAGTGCATCGCAGTTCGAAGATACAACAGAATCGTCATCGAACTTTATTTATTCCTGAAGGAAAGAGAAAACATCAATAAAACGCAGGGGAAAAAAGATAAGGATGTCAGTTATGCAAGAGAAAAGATTTAGCACCCCCCACATCTGTTGTACTCAATGGGAAGCGGGAGTACCCATCAACTGTCTTTATGGTTATCCAGTTACGGACAACGTTGGATCAGCAACAAAGCACTCGACTCTACATCTAGGATCCATAGTGGTTTCAGGTCGAAGAGTGGTATACACTATTATCACCATGAGAATAACTTATGACACTTTGCATAACTTTCTATATAGTATTCTCATAGCGGGTCAATCCGGTATAAGTATTACTCCTAATATTCATACCTATGTTTAAGACTTGATAACTCTTTATCCATGATCCATGAGATGTGATCATTAGTCTACAAACATAATAGTCTTAATGCTTTAATGTTATCCCACTTCACACTAAAGCTCGACTACAGATACTTTAAGAATAGTGCCCTTGTGTTTAATGTGTTCTCATGATTAAGTCACACTTAATACATTAAACGGACTATCTATTCTAGGGACTTTATTAATCAACCATAATAAAGAAAATACCTTTAAATAATTCGATACAAGTATCAAAAGTATTGGCCTCTAGGGCTTACACCAACAGTTTCAACCTCAATGGTGAAGTGCTTTACAAGAGAAATTTTGACATGGTTTTGCATAAATGCGTGGATAGACACGAAGCAGACCATGTGATGACTGAAGTCCATGAGGGTTCATTTGATACTCATTCAAATGGACATGCCATAGCAAAGAAGATGTTGAGAGCAGGCTATTATTGGCTGACAATGGAGTCTGACTGCTGCAAATATTTGAAGAAATGCCATAAGTGCCATATTTATGCGGATAAGATTCATATTCCCCCGACACTTCTGAATGTTATTATATCGCCATGGCCTTTCTCTATGTGGGGAATTGACATGATTTGCATGATAGAGCCCAAGGCGTCCAACAGTCACAGATTTATTCTCGTAGTAATTGATTACTTCACCAAATGGGTTGAAGCGGCATCGTATGCGAACGTGACCAGGCAGGTGGTTGTGAAGTTTATCAAGAATCAACTCCTATGCCGTTATGGTGTGCCAGAAAAGATCATTACTGGTAATGGATTTAACTTGAACAACAAGATGATGAAAGAGCTGTGTAGCGAGTTCAAGATTGCACATCATAATTCTTCTCCTTAAAGACCCAAGATGAATGAGACTGTTGAAGCTGCTAACAAGAACATCAAGAAGATTATCCAGAAGATGGTTGTTACGTATAAAGATTGGCATGAGATGTTTCCATTTGCCTTGCATGGCTATCGTACATTTGTCCGCACTTCAATAGGGGCAACCCCTTTCTCTCTTGTTTATGGCATGGAGGTTGTGCTCCCCGTGGAGGTTGAGATCCCATCAATGAGAGTCTTGATGGAAGCCAAGTTGACTGAGGCTGAATGGGTTCAGAGTCGTTATGATCAGCTGAATTTGATTGAAGATAAGAGATTGACTGTCATGTGCCATGGTAAGTTATATCAGCAAAGGATGAAGAAAGCCTTTGATAAGAAGGTCAAGCCTCGTGTGTTCCGAGAAGGTGACCTTGTGCTCAAGAAAGTCTTGTCTTTCGCACCCGATTCTAGGGGAAAGTCGAATCCAAACTATGAAGGTCCATATGTTGTTAAGAGAGCCTTTTCAAGCGGTGCTTTGATACATACAACTATGGATGGGGAGGATTTCACTCGTCCTGTGAATTCAGATGCAGTCAAGAAATACTTCGCTTAAAATAAAAACAGAATAGCTCGCTAAGTTGAAAACCCGAAAGGGCGGCTTAGGCAAAAATGAGCATCTCGGTGGATTGAAAATTCGAAAGGGCGATCCAGGCAAAAATTAGACACATAAAAAATGATGATATATCCCGCTAGATTGCGTACCTCACCTCGGGGCAATCTAGGCAAAAATTAGGGATGTGGCAAGTAACTGCATCCTAACAAGACTTTGTCTTATAACCGTCATCTGTCAAAGATTCTCACTCAGTCGTCGTCAACTGAAGCTTCAAATACATTGGATTCAGAGTTGGTGGAGAAATGGTCATTATGTTCAATGTAGCCTTTTTTCCAGTATATATCACCAATTTCAAATTTGTAAAGATCCATGGAGTCTTGCCATTTGCATACTACCCATTCCAAAAAATATTTGCATGTTTTAGTTAATAAATATCATTGTTTTAAATAAATAAAAGTTTTTATAAACTATTTTTAAAGAAAGTGAACATTCACAGTGATTGAAAGGATAATTGGGACATGTTTAGTGCTCTCCCAAGGATAGTATGATCTCCAAAAGGGTAAGACATTTGTTCATATTCCTAGAATATTTGTTATCCTCTTCATCATCTTTCATATTTGTCTCCTCAGTGAGCACAAAGAAGTGATACACCACCAGAGGCCCCAGAGAGTCTGGAATTTGGCTCAGTCTTCTAGATCCCTAGTGAGTCTGGATCTAGCATTTGTGTTTTAGCAATCATATGGTTGTCATCCCTTGTTTAAATTGACCTAAAATCCCTTATAGATTGATAAATTGACATGCTGTCTTTTCCGAGCAAGTTGGCTTGTAGCTTATCCCCCAGTGGATTCGCCTACATTGATCTCCAGCAGGTTTGCCTCCTGTTCATCCTCAGCAGGGTTGTTCATCTTAGACTTCCCCAATTTGGTCATCAGCAGGTTATCGCCAACTGATCGCCTACATGTTATTCCTGGTTCAGTCGTCAGCAGTTGTTCCCCAGTGGAATTGCCTGATCGGATCCTGATTGTTGTTACTTCCTCCTTCTTGGATAATTTCCTCCTAGCAGAGTGGGTGATGAAAATATTTTCTATCCCCAGCGGAGCGGTGTTTCTCTTCTCCTCGGCAGAGATTGTCTCTCCAACAGTTTGAGGAATTGCGTTAGTTATTGGAACTTTTGTTTGGTAGTTATTCCGCACGGAGTTTCATAGCTTTCCTTGACTCTTCCCCAGTAGAGTTACTTCTACAGTGGATCTTACTTGTGTTAAGCTCCCTAGTAGTGATTGAGTAGCTTCCCCAGCTAAGGCTTTACCTGATTTTAGTTTGGTGTTGGAACTTTGAGGAAGATGTGTTGATTCCTTCCCCAGCGGAGTGACTGGTTCTCCTTCTCCGAAACAGAGATGTTTCCTTCCGTGGTTAGAAGTGAATGTTGTTTGATGTGCTTCTGTTTAGTGGTTGTCCCCCACACAATTCCACATCATCCCCTGATAAGATTCCCAGTAGAGTCTTTTCTGACTGATCTTATCCGTGTCTCTGCGTACTATTGGAAGATCCCTAACTTCAGTGATTGTGATCCTTCGCTTATTCCCAACAGCGGTCTCTGATCCCTGGTGATCTTGCTTGTTTCCCTAGCAGTAGTCTTTGTCCCTGGCAGCAACTTCGCTTGATCCTTAGCAGTGATTGGTTTCCTGGTATTTGTTGCTCCCTCTAGATTGGATTTTCTCCAGTGGGCTTGGCTTTCTCTCTTAAGATGTAGTACCGGATGTCCGTCCATTGGTTCTAGGACCTGTTTGTGTTAGATATGTCTGTTTGTCAGCATTAATCATGCATAAACCACACATATACATGCATAATTATAACATTCAGATATTCATGTTGCATTCTTTTCCATATACCTTTGTTTGTTATCTTATTCTATTTGGTGATACATATTTCTCCGAGCAGATGGTTGTGTTTGATCTCTCCATATAGAGTCATCTCCGTAGGCAGAAAGTGTTTATCCTTTCTTCCATACTCCCCACTGAGTTATGTCCTCGTGGATGATTATTTCTTTAGTTTCCTCCCTAAAATATGTATTGGGATGGAATTACTCCCCTGAGTTATATCCTCATTGGATTGAGTCTTGTTTTAGTGTGTCTCTCTAGTTTGTTCCTAGATTGACTCCTTTCTTGTTATTTCCCCTGCAGTTCCCTGTGGTTCAAGTGATTAATTACTCAGTAAACAGTAATTATTCACTCTCTCCCCAGTGGATGTTGTGGTTTTCTACCCAGTAACTTGTAGTTATAAGTCCTATATCTTTGTGGTTTTCTACCCAGTAACCGATAGTTGTAAACTCCATTTTGTCCCCTTGCCAAGTTAACCCTTGAATGTTGTTCATCCTAACCGAGGACGGTTATTCTCTTCTGTGGTTTTCTACCCGGTAACCGGTAGATGTAATCCCCTCTTTTTTGGTTATCTTTATCCAATATTCTGTATTGATATTCCTTCACCTTTTGAGTATATTACCTAGTAACTGGTGATATATCTCCCGGATCATTGCTTTTGTCAATGTATCCCCAACGAGTCATCTTTCATTTACCCTTGTTTGGTAATGATTGTTTCTCCCCCCTTGGAATGGTCATCATTTTATACCCAGTAGCCGGTATCCCGATGTCCTTTCTTTTTCGGTCGATTTATCCTTTATTAACCCAGTAACCGGTTGTGGATAATCTTCCATGCGAGTATGTTATCTACGTACTGACGGTAATAGATAATATATCTCATGCGCTCTTTAGTCAAAGTCCTTTTCTTCCCCCAGTTGAGTAAGATTCGTATTTCCTTATGGAATCGAATGTTCATTCTATAATCGAGTTTGTTTTTTCAGCCCTCCTTCCGGATGATGAGTGTCTTGGAAATATTCCCCAATTCACGCCTGGTTGGTCACCTATTATATGCCCAGTAATCGGTATCCCTGGTGTTCCTTCCTTCTGCTCCCTATTATGACTTTTGTCCCCTATGGAGTCAGATTTTCCTGAGTTGAAATATACCTTTTTAGGTCTTCCGCATATGTTTTCGGATGATTGATATCTCTCACCCTTATAACAGTCTTAGATATTCTCCCCCCCCCCCCCCCCGAGCATGTTATTCTCTCACCCTTTATATTGGTGTCTTGATCACATGTCTCTTTGAGTTTATTACCCAGTAACAGGTAATACCTCATTTGTTTCTTCCTCAACTAAGTCCTTATGGATGTCCTCGCCTGAGTCCCTTAACAGATTTTCCCCATCCGAGTCCGGATTTTTATCCGAGGTATCCTTTGTGGATAGTTTTGTTGTATTGGCATATTCCCCAATATATGCATCTTTGCGTCAGCTCGAGTCTTTCCATTGATTTATTTTCAGGGAATCCCTTCGTGTCTCTCAGCAAGTTTCAAGTCGTGACCTGCTCACGCATTTTTATCCTTTATTCCCCAATAAAGTCCCCAGAGTCTTTGTCCCATTTATGAGTATATTACTCATATGGATTCTTAGTTTCTCCTGATTTCTTTTTCCTTTGTGGACATATATCCCCACAGAGTATTACCTTTTGCATACATGCATTTGCATCATGAGGTCTCTTAGGGACCAAAATTCGTCTCTTTGTTATTATTTAAGCCCGTTCTACCTCGTCGAGACGAAGATTTTAACCTTCATATCTCCGACTAGAATGACCTTAAATAGGGGCATCCGTAAGACCCTAATTTTGACCCTAAGATCCCTCATGGCATCATATCATTGCACTTTGCATTTGCCTCAAGGATCATAGCATCTTGGCTCCTTAACCTTTGGGTTGGGACTTGTTTGAGTTGGTTTGAGACTACCAAGCATGCTTGAATTATATATTATTGCTTTTATTATTTTGTTTACTAACCAAAAGCACAAAAATATGTCACTAACTTTGTTTGTTTTCAAGCTTAAGCAATCATGTGATCCAAGGCTCCTAGGAGACCCCTATGCCAATTGATGTGGCCAATTGAAGTTGAAAGCAATCATGACAATGGTTCCCAAATCTCTCAATCATCAAATATGCCCCCCAAGTATCTCAATTTGTCAATTTGACCAAGATAAACCAAAGGGCTTGAGGATTGTTTCCCAAGGAAACCCTAATTCATTTGTGCATTGACTGTGCCTTGCACATGAAGCAACCTCAACCTATGATCAAATACAATCAAGGGAAGTTCTTTCATTCATCATTTTATGCATATATGAGCTTATATGAGTGTCCTCAATCATTAGTTCATCAATATTTGAAGTTTGGCTTTGAGAAGTTGATCAGTCAATTCATCTGACTATTTTGAAATCCACTGAGACCTAAGTTTTGATGTGTTTGTCAAATAAAGATGACCCCAAGTGAAACCATTTCCTTAAGAACTATATGAACAACTTTCATGTTCATCAAAATTCCATTTGAAACTCGGAAGGTCACCATTCATCTCAAAACATTATAGGTCATTTTGACTGAAACCCTAATTTTGGGTCAACTTCCCAAGGACCTAACTCACTCATTTTTCATGATTTTGAGGTGGGACCAAGTGCATTAGAAATTTAAATATGTCCAATTAATTTGTTATGTTGGGCAAAATTTAATTATCCTAAAAGAAACACATGTGATAATACAAAACATTATAGGTCACTATGGACTAAAGTCATTGAAATGTGAAAAAGTAAAACTTCAAGTGCCCATAACTTTCTCATAAAAAATCCAAATAATTCACAATTTATGTCCAAATTGATTGTCTTGAAAATATCTACAACTTTTATGTTGAAGGTTTTGTAATTAGAGGCTGGCATCATTGAAAAAGAAGGGCTTGAGTTGGTTCATTTTGGCAAAATTTCCATATACATGTTTTGTACATTGAACTTCATGGTCTGTTTTCATAAATTTCCCAACAGCAAATGGATTTTTGTTCAACATAACATTTGTTCCTCATGTCAAGACCTTTCCAACCATTACCCACATGCCTGTGTTTCAATTTGGAAAATGGTATTTTCGAAGAGGAGAAGTTTTGGTTCCAATTATGCATAACATGATTAAATTGCTTGCACACCACATTGCCTTGTCATTTACACGTCCAAATTCATTTGTTTCATCATCAGTATGCAAAACCAATTGAGTTTGGGCCTCACATGCATCTGTACAGGCGCATGCATGGAGGACCCAAGCTCATGCACACACGGATTTTTCATTGCTTGCATCATGCTTGGCTATAAATAGAGTGTTGCATTCTCTTCAAAGACCAACCTCACGGCGCCTGAACTGCTGCAGAAGTGAAATCCCAACCTCCATTAAAAGGAATTCTGAGTTTTTTCTTTCAATTTTCAAGTTCAATTTTAGACGTCATTGGTTGATCATTGAACTTCAATTCCTGAACCTTGCTTCCTTGCCATCTCAAGAACAAGCTGCATCAAAAAATTGAAGTAGATCAAGTCTTATAAAGCTGCACTTCAAAGGTTATTGTTCAAACTGTTTTCATTTGAACCTCTTTGGATATTGATCATTTCTTGCATTTCTTGGTACCTTTAAAGTCCTCATGTGAGAGGCAATTGATTTGAGCTTTTAATTTCATGAATTGAGCAAACTCAGATTGAACACCATAAATTTACATCTCAGATTTCTCTCTCCATAGATATCTTGAGTGGAAACCAAGGTCACAGGGGTGACGTACATCACCCCAGCTTTCTAAAGATATATAGATCGTGCATTTTGGTGAAGATTTGATGTTGGCCAGAACTGTGACGCTCCCTAGAGAAGACGGTGGTTTCCACCACCGTCCCCACGTGGCTGAGTTCCTGGCCCTTGGATCTGGCCTCTGGGATCTAATTTAAGCGCTTCATTTGACTGACCTATTTTAATGCCATGGGTGATGCTGTTGACTCAAGTACACCATGCGCGCGCATCTCCCAGCCACTTGATGTACCACGTCAATTAATGAGACAAGATCAGACGCTCCATGATTTTTCTAATTTTTGATTATTTCATTTTATTTTCTTTAATTCCATTTTATTTTTAAAATTCATAAGTTCTTCAATTTTAATCATAAAAATATGGGACCAATTGCAATATTTCCCTTTTAAATTCTAGTTTCTGAAAATGATTTTAATTATTTTTTATTTTTCCATTTAATATTTTTTGTGAATTTTCTCTTTCCTGGTTATTTTTAATTCATTTAAAATAGTTTCCAATATTCAAAAATGGCAAAAAATATTTTCTTAACATGTTTGAATGATGATGAATCTATGAAAAATATTCTCATCAATTTCCTAATTTATTTGAGATTTATTTGATATTTTAGTTTAATTATGTTATTTTTCTTCATTTTTAATTGTTTAAAATTAGTTTCTGTTTTCAAAAAATGATGAAATTTTTTGTCAAACCTTGTTTGACCATATTGAACTTATGATGATCCAATTAGAGTTTTCCAAGTTGATTTGAATTGGATTTGAAGTTTGACCTTTATTTGTTTATTTTAATTCAAGTATTACTTTAATTCCAAAAATTACCAAAAATATTTTTATTGTTTTTTGACTTCTAAGCTTCATCTCACTTCTATTTACCATTGATTGATGTTGATTCCATTCATATTTGGTCAATGTGTTTTGCTTATGTCATTTGAATTTCAATTATGTACGTTCCATTTCTTCTTGTTCTTCTTCTTTTTTCTTTTTGATCAATGAGTTAAAGATTGGTGGTTAGCCTTGACATATGAGGGGCTTAACTTTCTTGATTCAATTCAAATTCATCTTGATCAAAGATCAGGTGAATTACTTTGCATTAAGGATAGGTTGCTTCTTAGTCAAGCAAAAAACCTTAATCCATACAAGATCATTCTTCTTTTCTTTTGCCATGGCAAGTTGTAGGAGTTTGGCTTACTAGTCATGGTCTCTAACTTGTGTTTATTTGCCTATAGTTTTATTTACCGGCCCAGATAGGTGTGACTACTACATTAGTCCACTTACGATTGCTTAACATAGCGCTAAATTACCTTATGGCACACTAACACTAACTAGTAATTACTAACTTTTAATTCTAGCATTTAATTCTTGCAATTTACTTTGATGCAATTTAATTTCTTGCTCATTAATTCATTTGTCTTTTTCCCTTTGCTCACTTGAGCTCATGTTTATGTTAATGCAATTTACCTTTTGCTCACTTGAGCACATTATTGTATACACTATTGTACAGGCGCATGTGCATGAAATTTCCCTCGTGTGCATGAAATTTCCCTCATGTGCATGAAATTTCCCTCGTGTGCATGAAATTTGGATCCTTCATGCATGGGCCTGTACAGGCGCATGTGAGGCCCAAAAATGAATGGAAATCCATGTTGAACTCATATAGAAGTGAATTAGACGTGCACGAGGCCTGACATTTGCTTGCACATGAAGTTACAAAGTGAATTGCAAAAATGAACATAAACATTAAGCTCTTTGAAACTCACTCATGGAAAGTCCAAAAAATTAATGTAAGTAATGGTTAGAAAGCCCTTGAAATAAGGAACAAAAGTCATGTTGGGCAAAAATTCATTTGGAGTTTGGAAATTTATGAAAACTGACTGTGAAGTTTTGGGTACAAAACATGTCTAGGTTCCCTTTGAAATTTTTTACCAAAAGCAAGCAACTTCAAGCCCTTATGTTTCAATGATGCAAGCCTCAAATGGAAAAACCTCCAACATCAAAGTTGTAGGTCTTTTCAAGATGATCAATTAAAACCTAAATTTTGCATCATTTTATTTTTCATGAGAAAGTTATGGGCACTTGAAGTTGGGCATTTTTCAAATTCAATGGCTTAGGTCCAAAGTGACCTATAATGTTTTGTATTATCACATGTGTTTCTTTTAGGATTATGAAATTTTATCCAATATAACATTTGAAGTAGACATATTAAACTTTCCAATTCATTTGGTCGCACCTAAAAATCATAAAAATTAAGGAAGTCAGGTCCTTGGGAAGTTGACCCAAAATTAGGGTTTCAGTCAAAATGACCTATAATGTTTTGAAATTAATGATGACCTTCCAAGTTTAAAATGGATTTTGGATGTACCTGAAAGTTGTTCATATGGTTCTTAAGAACATTTTTTCTCTTGGGGTCATCTTCATTTGACAAACACATAAAAAGTTGTATCTCAGTGATCCTCAATTTAGTCAGATGACTTGACTAGTCAACTTCTCAAGGCCAAACTTCAAATCTTGATGAATAAATTATTGAGGATACTCACATAAGATCATATATGCATAAAATTATGAATTAAATAACTTACCTTGATTAAATTTGATCATAGGTTGAGGTTGCTTCATGAGCACGGCATAGTTGAAGTACAATGAAATTAGGGTTTCCTTGGGAAACAATCCTCAAGCCCTTTAGGTTATCTTGATCAAGTTGGCCAATTGAGATACTTGGGAGACATATATGATGATTATGAACTTTTTGGACCATTGTCATGCTTTTTCTCATCCTCATCTAGCCAGTTCATTGAGCTTAGGAGCCTCCTTGGAGCATGGAAGCACGTGATCACTTGAGCTTCAAAACAAAAAGAGTTAGTGAAATATTTTTGTGCTTTTGGTTAGTAAACAAAAAATAAGAAAAGAAATAATATACAGTACAAGCATGCTTGGTGGTCTCAAACCACTCACACAAGTCCCACCCCTAGGGTTAAAGAGCCACACATGTTATGATCCTTAAGGCAATGCATTGAGCAAATGATATGATGCCATGAGGGATCTTAGGGTCAAAATTAGGGTCTTACACTTGGTTCTTCAACAAATTGGAATTGGCCAAATCCATTACCAAAGGAATGTTGCCTAAGTTCTAAGTCCAATTGGGCAAGATCAAACCAACAGTCCATTCAAAAGTCTTTTAGGGTTTTTGTTATTATTAGGTACATTAATGGTCAAGGACCACACAGGAAAAGAAGTTATACACAAACAAAACAATATCACACAATATGGTCCAACTGGACAAAGTGAAAATTACATTAACATAAACAATTAGAATGATATGTATAATGGCAAATGATAATAGAATACTAAAAGTAAATTGCATTAAAAGTAAAAGCTTGAAAGTAAAAGTTAATAGTTAGTAAGTTAGTAGTTAGTTTTGTTTTGCTTTTGATTTCAAGACATTCTTTGGATATCACTCAACCCAATTGCCACAAGCATGGATCCTTGAACCAAAACATCTTCCAAAGGAAGGAAAGAAGGCCAAGTTTCCACATAATACCATGGAAGAGGGGAGACTTACAATCTCACTAACTAGAATGCTTATGCCTTTTATGTCACAAATTTAGCGTTATGTTAAGCATTTGTAATTGGACTTATGTAGAAGGGGTTGATTGAGTTGCTACGAGAATACGTCGACGTCTTTGCCTGGTTATATGAAGACATGCCTGGTCTGGATACTGATATCGTGCAACATTTCCTGCCTTTGAAACCTGAGTGCGTGCCTGTAAAATAGAAGCTCAGAAGTACTCATCCTGATATGGCAGTGAAGATCAAAGAAGAAGTTCATAAGAAAATTGATGCGGGGTTTCTAGTGACTTCTACATATCCTCAATGGGTGGCAAATATTGTCCCCGTGCCAAAGAAAGATGAAAATGTCCGAATGTGTGTGGACTATAGAGACTTGAACAAAGCTAGTCCGAAGGATGATTTCCCTCTACCACATATTGATATGTTGGTAGATAATATAGCAAAATTCAATTTCTTCTCATTTATGGACGGATTTTCCAGTTATAATCAGATCAAAATGGCACCCGAGGATATGGAGAAGACAACATTCATCACACCTTGGGGAACATTATGTTATCGAGTGATGCCCTTCGGTTTGAAGAATGTCGGATCCACGTATCAACGAGCTATGACTACCTTGTTTCATGATAGGATGCACAACGAGATCGAGGTGTATGTTGATGATATGATTGCAAAGTCAAGAACGCAAGTTGAACATGTAGAGCACTTGTTGAAGCTTTTTCAGCGTTTGAGGAAGTACAAACTCCGTCTGAATTCGAACAAGTCTACATTTGGAGTTCGTTCCAGCAAGTTATTGGGCTTTATTGTCAGTGAAAGAGGTATTGAAGTTGATCCTGCCAAGGTCAAAGCAATACAAGAGATGCATGTGCCAAAAACTGAGAAGCAAGTCCGAGGTTTTCTTGGCCGCTTGAATTATATTTCCAGATTTATATCCCACATGACTGCCACATGTGCGCCAATATTCAAGCTCCTCCGGGAAGGTCAGCCTCATGATTGGATCGAGGATTTCCAGAAGGCCTATGACAGTATCAAAGAGTATTTGTCTAAGCCTCCGATTCTGTCCCCCGCCTGTTGAAGGGAGACCCTTGATTATGTACTTGACCGTTCTTGAAGACTCCATGGGTTGTGTATTGGGTCAGCAAGATGAATCAGAGAAGAAAGAATATGTCGTCTACTATCTGAGTAAGAAGTTCACTGATTACGAGTCTCGATACTCAATGCTTGAGAAGACATGATATGCTTTGGCTTGGGCTGCTAAGCGCTTATGCCAGTATATGTTGAATTATACGACTTGGTTGATCTCCAAAATGGATCCAATCAAGTATATCTTTGAGAAGCCTGTTTTAACTAGGAGGATTGCCCTTTGGCAGATGCTGTTGTCTAAGTATGATATTGAGTATCGAGCTCAGAAAGCTATTAATGGTAGTATCTTGGTTGACCACTTGGCACATCAACCAATTGAGGAGTATCAGTCTGTTCAGTACGACTTCCCTGATGAGGAGATTCTGTATTTGAAAATGAAAGATTGCGATGAGCCTACGCTCGATGAAGGGCCAGAGCCTGGTTCCCGTTGGAGCATGGTGTTTGATGGCGTTGTAAATCAATATGGAAATGGTATTGGGGCAGTGATTATTACTCCTCAGGGCACACATTTTCCTTTTACATTAAGGCTAACTTTCAAATGCACGAATAATATGGTGGAGTATGAGGCCTGTATTATGGGTTTAGAAGAATGTATTGATCTTAGGATCAAGCATCTTGATGTTTATGGTGATTTGGCCCTTGTTGTTAATCAGATTAAGGGTGAATGGGAGACAGATCAACCTGGCCTCATCCCATACAAATATTATGTGAGGAGGATTTCAACCTTCTTTACTGAGGTTGACTTCCATCATATTCCTCGAGGTGAGAATCGGATGGCAGATTCGCTTGCTACACTTGCTGTGATGATTGTGGTGAAGTTCTGGAATGAAGTCCCCAATATCACTGTGATGCGCTTGGATAGACCAGCTCATGTATTTGTAGTTGAAGAAGTGAAAGATGATAAGCCATGGTATTATGATATCAAATGTTTTCTTCAGAATCAGATTTACCCGCCTGGGGTATCTGTTAAAGATAGAAAGACTTTGAGGAGATTATCTGGCAGTTTCTACCTCAATGGTGAGGTGCTTTACAAGAGGAATTTTGACATGGTTTTGCTTAAATGCATGGATAGACACGAAGAAAACCTGTTGATGACTGAAGTCCATGAGGGTTCATTTGGTACTCATTCCAATGGACATGCCATGGCAAAGAAGATGTTGAGAGTCTGATTGCTGCAAATATGTGAAGAAATGTCATAGGTGTCAGATTTATGCGGATAAGATTCATATTCCCCCGACACTTCTGAATGTTATTTCATCGCCATGGCCTTTCTTTATGTGGGGAATTCACATGATTGGCATGATAGAGCCCAAGGCGTCCAATAGTCACAGATTTATTCTCGTAGTAATTGATTACTTCAACAAATGGGTTGAAGCGACATCGTATGCGAACGTGACCAGGTAGGTGGTTGTGAAGTTTATCAAGAATCAAATCATATGCCGTTATGGTGTGCCAGACAAGATCATTACTGATAATGGATCTAACTTGAACAACAAGATGATGAAAGAGCTGTGTAGCGAGTTCAAGATTGTACATCATAATTCTTCTCCTTAAAGACCCAAGACGAATGGGGTTGTTGAAGCTGCTAACAAGAACATCAAGAAGATTATCCAGAAGATGGTTGTTACGTATAAAGATTGGCATGAGATGCTGCCATTTGCCTTGCATGGCTATCGTACATCTGTTCGCACTTCAACAGGGGTAACCCCTTTCTCTCTTGTTTATGGCATGGAGGTTGTTCTCCCCGTGGAGGTTGAGATCCCATCAATGAGAGTCTTGATGGAAGCCAAGTTGACTGAGGCTGAATGGGTTCAGAGTCGTTATAACCAGCTGAATTTGATTGAAGAGAAGAGATTGACTGCCATGTGCCATGGTCAGTTATATCAGCAAAGGATGAAGAAAGCCTTTAATAAGCAGGTCAAGCCTCGTGTGTTCCGAAAAGGTGACCTTGTGCTCAAGAAAGTCTTGTCTTTCGCGCCCGATTCCAGGGGCAAGTGGACTCCAAACTATGAAGGTCCATATGTTGTTAAAAGATCCTTTTCAGGCGGTGCTTTGATACTTACAACTATGGATGAGGAGGATTTCACTCGTCCTATGAATTCAGATGCAGTCAAGAAATACTTCACCTAAAATAAAAACAGAATAGCTCGTTAAGTTGAAAACCCGAAAGGGCGGCTTAGGCAAAAATGAGCGTCTCGGTGGATTGAAAACCCGAAAGGGCGATCTAGGAAAAAGTTAGAGACATAAAAAAAATGATGATATATCCCGCTAGATTGAGTACCTCACCCCGGGGTAATCTAAGAAACAATTAGGGATGTGGCAAGTAACTGCATCCTTACAAGACTTTGTCTTATAACCATCATCTGCCAAAGATTCTCGCTCAGTCGTCGTCAACTGAAGCTTTAAATACATTGGATTCAGAGTTGGTGGAGAAATGGTCATTATGTTCAATGTAGCCTTTTTTCCAGTATATATCACCAATTTCAAATTTATAAAGATCCATGGAGTCTTGCCATTTGCATACTACCATCCCATCAAATAAATTTAAGCCTTTATCCAATTCTTTGCACTCTTATTTGTTTCTGTTCAACAAATGTTTGCATGTTTTAGTTAATAAATATCATTGTTTAAAATAAATAAAAGTTTTTATAAACTATTTTTAAACAAAGTGAACATTCACAGTGATTGAAAGGATAATTGGGACATCTTCAGTGCTCTCCCAAGGATAATATGATCTCCAAAAGGGTAAGACATTTGTTCATATTCCTAGCATATCTGTTATCCTCTTCATCATCTTTCAGATTTGTCTCCTCAGTGAGCACAAAGAAGTGATACACCACCAGAGGCCCCAGAGAGTCTGGAATTTGGCCTCAGTCTTCTAGCTCCCTAGTGAGTCTGGATCTAGCATCTGTGTTTTATCAATCATATGGTTGTCATCCCTTGTTTGGATTGACCTAAAATCCCTTATAGATAGATAAATTGACATGTTGTCTTTTCCGAGCAAGTTGGCTTGTAGCTTATCCCCCAATGGATTCGCCTACATTGATCTCCAGCAGGTTTGCCTCCTGTTGATCCTCAGCAGGGTTGTTCATCTTAGACTTCCCCAATTTGGTCATCAGCAAGTTATCGCCAGCTGATCGCCTACAGGTTATTCCTGGTTCAGTCGTCAGTAGTTGTTCCCCCAAGGAATTGCCTGATCGGAGCCTGATTGTTGTTACTTCCTCCTTCTTGGATAATTTCCTTTTAGCAGAGTGGGTGATGAAAATATTTTCTATCCCCAGCGGAGCGGTGTTTCTCTTCTCCTCGGCAGAGATTATCTCTCCAACAGTTTAAGGAATTGTGTTAGTTATTGGAACTTTTGTTTGGTAGTTATTCCGCACAGAGTTTCATAGCTTTCCTTGACTCTTCCCCAGTAGAGTTACTTCTACAGTGGATCTTACTTGTGTTAAGCTCCCTAGTGGTGATTGAGTAGCTTCCCCAGCTAAGGTTTTACCTGATTTTAGTTTGGCGTTGGAACTTTGAGGAAGATGTGTTGATTCCTTCCCCAGCGGAGTGACTGGTTCTCCTTCTCCGCAGCAGAGATGTTTCCTTCCGTGGTTAATAGTGAATGTTGTTTGATGTGCTTCTGTTTAGTGGTTGTCCCCCACAAAATTCCACATCATCCCCTGATAAGATTCCCAGTAGAGTTCTTTTCTGACTGATCTTATCCGTGTCTCTGCGTACTGTTGGAAGATCCCTAACTTTGGTGATTGTGATCCTTCGCTTATTCCCAACAGCGGTCTCTGATCCCTGGTGATCCTGCTTGTTCCCCTAGCAGTAGTCTTTGTCCCTGGCAGCAACTTCGCTTGATCCTTAGCAGTGATTGGTTTCCTGGTATTTCGTGCTCCCTCCAGATTGGATTTTCTCCAGTGAGCTTGACTTTCTCTCTTAAGATGTAGTACCGGATGTCCGTCCATTGGTTCTAGGACCTGTTTGTGTTAGATATGTCTGTTTGTCAGCATTAATCATGCATAAACCACGCATATACATGCATAATTATAACATTCAGATATTCATGTTGCATTCTTTGCCATATACCTTTGTTTGTTATTTTCTGCTATTTGGTGATACATATTTCCCCAAGCAGATGGTTGTGTTTGATCTCTCCATATAGAGTCATCTCCGTAGGCAGAAAGTGTCTATCCTTTCTTCCATACTCCCTGTAACATCCCAAAATTTGCCCTCCTCATTCATGCATTCATTTAGCATTTCATATTGCATTTCATCATGTCAATCAGAATTAGATCCAAAAAAAAAAAAACGAAAAAAAAAAACAAAAAATAAAATAAAATAAAATAATTTTTTACAAAAATAAATAAATAAATAAAATATAATAGAAAAACTTGGACTTGGACCTCTCTCATTAGAGCCCACAAAGCCATGAAAATCAGGTTATAAAAGAGGGAGATCAGACAGAAAAATGAGGGAAGCAAAATACTCGGAGGTTTCCTTGAAACAAAACCCTTGACAAAACCTGGAGAGAAACCTGACAGAGAACTCAGAGCAACCCCCAGGCAGCTCTGAAAAATTCAATCTGACTCACACACTTTCATCTCATGCAAACCCTAACATTGTCTTGCAAACCCAGCCGTGTCATTTGATTTCAACCGGTCTCTCCCATCAGGTTTGCCTCATTCCCATGATTTTATGCTCTTAATTTGGATCATCTGAATGTATGAGGTATGATGGATGAATTTCATTATGTTTTTGCCCACAGGTTTAATTATGCATGAATGGGTGAAACCTATGCCTTGAATGTTTAATCACATGATTTCTGAAATGTATGCCACAGGGTTTGAGGTTTCTGAAACCATACTGTTATCCATGAAAAAAATGCTTATCGTGTTTCACTAACCCTTTTGTTGAGTTTTTGTGAGGGCTCACAGACTCTTGCAGAGATGGTTTGCGTGGTTTTCCCACTTTATTTGTGGGAAACCCCCATGAGGTTCATTCCGATTACCAGTACTGACGCACCTTTCTTTGATGGCATTAGCTTGGGAGATCCCTGGGTTTCTTACCCCTTTAATTGCTGTTACTTCGGATCTTTATCCGTGTGGTACTTTTACCTCTTTTCCGCATTTTATCGCTTTCTTAGCTGGAAGACCTCGATAGGAGGCATTTGTTTTCTTTTGTTTATTTACTTCTGAGCCCCTTGTTGGCACATTTACTTTATACATGTTTGTTTTGTATGTGTTCGTATCCCTGCAGGTAGCGCGGTTCCTTCGTCAAGGACTGCCTTTTTGCCCTTGAGCATCCCAAACCCTAAAACCCAAAGCAACACGTTAACTCCTTCTATTACAGGCGAGTAAGTCTCCAAAGGTCGAGCATCCGGTAGATTGCGTAGTGACGTCGTTCGTCCAAAACCCAATCCATAACCCCATAGTTAGCCGAACTACGTTTTGCTCTGATTCTCAGGCCAGATGAGATATGTAGGCATAAGACGCGATTTCTTAGCGAGCACACATCCCCCCAACCCATAGGTCAGCCGAGCTACGAAGACTCTGATTCTCATATTCAGATGAGATACGTATGCAGTGGATGCAACATCCGCGCGAGTCATTTGCATTTAACCCTTTTTTTTTGGTAAACAGCACAAGATAAACTCACACCCTTTAGACAAGAACTACACAAGTGGATCCCGTAGAGTACTACAGATGCGTAGGGGTGCTAATACCTTCCCTTCGCATAACCGACTCCCGAACCCAAGATTTGGTTGCGAGACCCCGTCTTGTCCTTTCCTTTTTCAGGTTTACTTCGAGCGTTTCCTTTCCCTCCTTTGGGATGAATAACGCACGGTGGCGACTCTTCTGTTATTTTCTTTCGCCGGTTGTTTTTTCGCGCACTGTATTTTTCAGGTTGCGACAGCTGGCGACTCTGCTGGGGACTGAAAGAAGTTGACCTCTTGCTGGTCCATCTTCCCTAAGCGAGTCCCTCCTAGCTTGTGTGATTTCTTGTTTATTGGGTGTTCATGTTTTTGTACCTTTATTTGCTTACCTGCTTGCATGCTTCTGTTGTATCTGTTGGATCTGTTTGTTTGTTTGTTGGGATGGGGTGTTCTATGAGAGATAAGCCCATTACCCAGGCTTGAGTGTACACACAGGTTTTAGAGTGGATAATCATGAGGCTTGCGTGGTGTGTTGCTACGTTAAGTCGTTCGTGAAGAACCACACCCAGACGAGGTTCCTTCTGGATATATTATGTCTTACGGGTGTTCCGTAACGGCGGGATGTTCCTTTAGAAATCGTCGACTCTGGTGACCATTTCCCGAGAACTCAGTCGAGGCCTCTCCTCCGAGACGTGATTATGTTAGCTCTGGTGGGCGCATTCTCGCTGCTCAATCCGAGGATCCCGAGACTGGGAACTTGCTATTAGGATGTCCTATTGAGGGGAGTCAATGGAGGTCTTTTGTCCCGTAATAATACCAAACCTTCAGTGGTAAACGTATTATTCACGACTGAAGGGCTGAAGCTGACGAACTTCTGTTCTTAGAACCTACCAGTGAGGGGCGAGCTAAATTCAGGAAACCTTAACCTCCAACCAACCCGGTTTTCTGGAGCAGAGTTTTGGTCTTGTATTATATTCCTCAGTGAATTTCTCTCCAGGCAGTGCAACCTGACAGATGTTCAAGCGGATCCATCAATTCTGATTGACATGCCTTTGCATTGCATAACATCATCTGCATATTTGCATCCAAAATCTCATGCTTATTCATTTGCAGGGTATTCCCTTTCAAAACGGGGGTGCCTTAAAACTGAACAAGCAGTGCATCGCATACCATGCATATTAACCCTTGTCTGTTTTGCAGGTGTCACCGCAGTGTCTAATGTTTGTTCCCTGTATCAGGCAGTTTTTGGTCCCAAGCGAGTCCACAGGTACCCGACAAAGGAAAATCGTCCACAGCTAGCGATGGACCAAGTACAGAAAGAGTTGGCTGATATGCGTGAAAGGATGGATCAGTTCATGACATTGATGACTGGTATGGCAGAAGGCCAGGAAAAGCTGAGGGAATTGGTTGAGCAACCGAGACCCGATCCGGAGGTGGAGATACCAAATGCTGAGGGAAACCCTGGTAACCCTGGGAACGCTGATAACCCTGTGAACACTGGTAACGCGGGTAACACAAATGCTGATGGAAACCCGGGTAATGTTGGCAACACAGGGAATGTTGGAAATGGTATTGGCGGAAGGTACAATGTGAATCAAGGAATTCGGATTAACGGGCGCCCCGTTACTGAAGATTATCAGTATGATCAATTTTCTTTGCACGACGAGGCCCTCGAGACCACTCGCCGTATGGATGAGCTTGCTGAGAAGCTCAAATCTTTGGAGTCTCAAAATTCCTTAGGCTTTGATGTCACAAATCTTGGTCTGGTTCAGGGAGTAAGGATTCCTCACAAGTTCAAACCCCCTACTTTTAAGAAATACAACGGGGCTTCTTGCCCACGCACTCATCTCCAATCTTATCTGGGAAGGTTGGGAGCTCACACGGAAGATGAAAACTTGTGGATGTACTATTTTGAAGACAGTCTAACTGGAGCTTCTCATGAATGGTATTCTCATTTGTCTCGTACTACCATCAAGAGCTGGAAAGACTTGGCAGAGGCTTTTGTCAAGCAATATCAATACAACTTGGACATGGCTCCAAATCGGACCTTGTTGCAAGGTATGTCTCAGACTGCCAAGGAAACCTTTAGAGAGTATGCTCAGCGTTGGAGACAGATTGCTGCGTCCGTCCAACCCCCTATGTGTGAAAGGGAGATGGCGGACATGTTCATGAACACTCTTCAAGGCAATTATATTGAGAGATTGGCTGCTTGCCCGTCAATCAGCTTTGCAGAGATAGTAATTGCTGGAGAAAGAATCGAGAGTCTGTTGAAGATGGGCCGAATTCAAGACAATAGTGCTTCCAACTCATCAGGTCCCAAGAGACCGTTTGCTGGTAACGGTCAGCGAAGAAAAGAAGGCGAGGCAAGCGTTGTGTATGCCGGCAGAGGCAGGGGTAGAGGACGCCCTAATTATTATCAAGATCAAGTGGCCGCAATCACTATTCCAACACCTGTTCCTCAACCGCAATATCATCCGCAACAACAACCCAGGTACAACAATCAACAACAAGGAGGTAATCCGGGTCAGCAGAGACACTATCAACAACGTCCAAGGCAGACGGACCGGGTCATCGAGCCAATCCCAATGCCTTATTCAGTATTACTTCCCAAGCTGATTGATATGAATCTGGTTACATTGAGAACTCTGGCCCCACCAATCGATCCCAATAATTTGCCTAGAGGTTATGATGTCAACGCCAGATGTGCTTTTCACTCCAACGCACCTGGCCATACTACAGGTAATTGCAAGGCTCTCCAGTTAAAGGTACAAGATTTGAGAGATGCACAGGCTATCAATTTTGCTCCGGTGTGTAATGTTATCCAGAACCCGATGTCGGCTCACGGCGGGCAGAGGATTAATGGTGTTGATAGTGGGGAAACTTTGAATTTGGTTTCTGATGTGACTAAGGTGAAGACTTCGCTATCGGTGGTTAAAGACCGACTTCTGAAAGGACAGATTTTCCCGGGCTGTGGGGAAGAATGCAGAAATTGTCAAGCTGCCGAAAACGGATGTGACAGTTTGAGAAGGGTTATTCAGCAACTGATAGATGAAGGTTGTCTTCAGTTCGATCAGGCCCGTCCAGTGAAGAATGATGTATCAAAGGTGACGTTTTATTTCACTCCTGAACAAATATATGTTCCCGAGAGACTCGCTCCGACAACAATATATTTCCCAGAAAGTACAGAACCAGCAACGGTGAACATCGAAAGTTCAGCACCAGTTGCAATTTACTCTGACAGCCCTCAACCGACTTTGGTTGGTCCGATCACCATCACAATACCAGGACCCGTTCCGTATGAGAAAGACAGTGCTATCCTGTGGCACTATGGGGTTGATATCTACTGCCAGGGGCAGAAAGTTAACGAAGAAGACATTCACATTGGTAGCTCCGCTGTAGACAATGTTGGAGGGGTTGGTGGCTTCACTCGCAGTGGACGCCTATTTGCACCATCAACTTTACGCGCGAATACTGAAGCCGAGGCAGCTGCCAAGGCTAAAGGGAAACAGATGGCCGCCAAAGAGGTTACTACTGAGGAAGATCCTCCTAAGACCGCATTCGAGAAGGAAGTGGACGAGTTTATGAGGATTATCAAGAAAAGTTACTACAAGGTAGACAACCAGCTAAATCAGACACCCTCAAAGATCTCCATTCTCTCACTATTGTTGTTCTCTGAGGCGCACAGAGCAGCCTTGTTGAAAGTACTGAATAAGGCCTATGTTCCACCGGAGATAACTGTTAACCAGCTGGAGTCGGTAGTTTCCAATGTAAACGCTAGCCGGGGGCTAGGTTTCACCGATAATGACCTGACATCTGAGGGCAGGAATCACAACAAAGCCTTGCATATCACAATGGAGTGCAAAGGGGTGATGCTTTCCCATGTTTTGGTTGATACAGGCTCTTCTCTGAATGTTCTTCCAAAGAAAGCCTTAATGAAGTTGGATTGCGATGACACCATCCTGAGGCCAAGTAACTTAGTTGTGAGGGCTTTTGATGGCTCTAAGAGAGCTGTCTTTGGCGAAGTTGAGTTTCCAGTTAAGATTGAACCGTAGGTATTCAAGAGTACCTTTTATGTGATGGATATCCAGCCTGCCTATAGCTGTCTGCTAGGTCGGCCTTGGATTCATGTTGCCGGTGTTGTTACTTCTACCCTCCACCAGAAGCTCAAATATGAACTAGAAGGTCAGGTCGTCACTGTCTGTGGTGAAGAGGATATTTTTGTTAGCCACCTGTCTACATTTAAGTATGTAGAGATGGACGGCGAGATGCACGAGATGCTGTGTCAGGGCTTCAAAGCCATAAACATCAATGAGGTCGCGCCCGAAGCTGTCTTTTCACCTGAGTTTGAGAAGGTCGGGACTTCTATCTCTTCATACAAGAAAGCTGTCGAAATGGTTAAAGCTGGTAATGCCCAAGGCTGGGGAAAATTTGTGGAGCCAGTCATCAAAGAAGACAAGTTTGGATTGGGGTATGCTCCGGGACCTCAGAAGAATGAAACCGGTACTCTCTCCAGCGGGGGTTTGGTTTCTCCCCACATCATCAATGCTGCAGATGAAGACAAGGCTGACAGCGACTGTGACTTAGATAGCTGGATTCGCCCGTGTGTCCCGGGAGAAAAGCTCGACAATTGGTCGTCTGAAAAAACCGTCCGGGTTACTATACTGAAAGAGTGATTTTTATTGTTTTCCTTTATTACATGCATAATAAATTCTTACACTTTGCCCAAGGTGTAACGGCTCATTTGTAGGGCCAAACATTTAGTTACATTTCGCAATTATTTTTATCATCAATAAAGGACGGCTTTTGCAAACAATTTTGTGTTCTCTTTCTTTCAGTTTTTTTTTTTACTTTTACAAAAAAAAATGGCAATGTTTCTTTTTTCGTTTTTTCTTTCTTTCCAAAAAAAAATCTCTCATTCTAAGGTAAAGCATGATCCTCCATCATGCAGAGTTGACCACCCGGATCTCACTACTAACGACACTGCTATGGCTAAGTATGACTTCGACAATCCTATCTATTAAGCCAAAGAAGGGGTTGAGGAAGATTGTGAATTGCCTGAAGGGTTAGCCAGATTGTTGAAACAGGAGGACCGAGCCATTACACCTTATCAGGAGGTGATTGAGACCGTCAACATCGGTACCGCAGACGACAAGAAAGAGATCAAGATCGGGGCAAGTCTACAGGCCGAGAGGAAAGACCGTTGATCATGTACTTGACTGTGTTAGAAAGGTCAATGGGTTGTGTGCTCGGTCAGCATGACGAGTCAGGTCGAAAAGAGCATGCAATATACTACCTTAGCAAAAGTTTACCAACTGTGAACAAAGATACTCATTGCTCGAGAAAACTTGCCGTGCTTTGGCATGGGCTGCTCGCCGACTAAGATAGTATATGCTGACTCACACGACTATTGATATCAAAAATGGATCCAGTCAAGTATATTTTTGAAAAGCCAGCACTTACCGGAAAGGTTACTAGGTGACAAATGATACTGACAGAGTATGACATCCAATACACTTCACAAAAAGCCATCAAGGGAAGTGTCTTGTCAGACTATCTTGCAGAGCAACCGATTGATGATTACCAACCTATGAGGTTTGACTTTCCTGATGAGGACATCATGTTTCTCAAATCGAAAGATTGAGAGGAACCACTCCCGGAGGAGGGGCCTGACCCTGAATCCAAATGGGTTATGATGTTTGATGGGGCGGTCCACGTCAATGGTCGCGGAGTTGGTGTAGTGTTGATCACACCGGAAGGGGGTTCATATGCCATTTGGTGCCAGAATAACTTTTCCCTGCACCAACAATGAAGCCGAATACGAAGCTTGTATCCTAAGACTTGAAGAAGCCGTCAATATACAGATTAAAACCCTGGATGTATACGGGGATTCAACTTTGGTCATCAATCAAACCAACGGGAAATGGTATACACCTCAGCCTCATCTGGCTCCTTACAGAGACTACACGAGAAGATTGTTGACTTTCTTTTGAAGAAAACCAATTTGCTGATGCTTTGCTTACCTTGTCTTCGATGATTAAGGTGCTATGCTGGAACTACGTACCCAGAATTGACGTATCTCGGTCAGAGACGAATGAAGAAAGCATTTGGTCAGAAAGTGCGCCCTCGGGGGTATCAAGTCGGTGAATTGGTACTCAAAAGATTTATTCCTCCCAACACAGATCACAGGGGCAAATGGACACCGAACTATGAGGGTCCGTACGTGGTTAAAAGGATTTTCTATGGCGGAGCTTTGATGCTAACAACCATGGATGGTGAAGGATTCCCGTCCCCTATTAACTCAGACGCAGTTAAAAAAATATTTCGCATAAAATAGACCCGCTGGACGATAAAAAGAATAGTCCAGGCAAAAAAAAGGGCACCCCGACGAACCAAAGAAAAAAAAGAATAAAGAGGTTCGGGCAAAAATTAGGGATATAAAAAAAGAGTACACCCGGTGAGTCGAAAACCCAAAAGGGCGGCTCAGGCAAAAATGGGTATCCCGGTGGATTGAAAACCCGAAAAGGGGGCGATCCAAGCAAAAGTTAGGGAATAAGCGAATGATTGTGATCTGAGTTCATCAGTGTTATATCACCGTTTCATTCAATCCGGCAATCTTCGAAGGTTAAAGATCGACTAATCATCCACTTCAGAAAGCAAGATGAGCAGAGCGTCTTAAGGACATACGAGCCATAGCAGAGTCGAAACTCGGTGGGACCCCGTATCCCCATTGCCATTAGGATAGTTCTCTTTTTATAGCGATCACCTCTTTTCAGGGATCAGCTTCCTGATACCCTCGCCTATTCCTGGCACAAATTTTCTCCCCAGTAAGAGTCGAATAATTTAGTTAAAGAGCCTCTTTATTTTTCATTTATCAGTTTGTTTGCAAAAATGTCCGAATTTTTGATAAAACATATTGCATATGAACATAATGGTGGTTTTTGCAGATGATTTGCACAGGAAAACATTTAAAATTGCTTTGAATGTGCTTAATCCCGGACGGTGAATTCAAACCGAGTAATTCCCCCGAGGCATACGTGTATTTTTGGTTGCAGGTCACAGGAACCGGATGCCAAGTCATGAATCCTCATCCCCAAGCGGTTGACAAAGTCTCTCCTCAGCAGAGCATGTTCCCCAGCGGAGTTGACAGTGTCAGACTGTATCTTCCTAGCAACATTGGAGTGGTTGCATAACCAACAGATGAGAGGGTGGTGTTCCCAGTGTTCATCTCATTCCCCAGCAGATTATTTTTAACAGATTTGTTAATCCCCAGCTTGAGGGCGATTAGCAAGTTCATATCCCCAGCAAAGGTCGTTTCCTACGACATTTCCCCAGGAAGTGTTTTCCCCACAGACTCTCCTCACAGAGCCTCGCCGAACAAAGTTTCCATATTTGATACTCCCCCCGCAAGGTCAACTTTTCAAGCAGCCAATTTATTTTTGGTGGCTCATTGGTCCCGGCAGACGAATCATTCCCCACAGAGCATTCAAGGATTGATACAACGATCTGTTCCCTACCGAAGTTTGCTTCCCCAAGCAGATTTCTTTTTACACCATGCATAACATTTGCATTTGCATGCATATCATATCAAGCATACACATAAGCTGATAAACAGGTTCTTCCAAGCAAACTGAAGAATTACTTTATAACCAAGGTCATGAGATCCAGCCAGAGGATCAAGCGTGAGTGATCCAGCCTGAGGGTCGTTTTGAAGATTCAGCCTGAGAATCGTTTTCCAGTGATCCAGCCTGAGGGTCATTTCGAAGATTCAGCCTGAGAATCGTTTTCCAGTGATCCGGCCTGAGGTTCATTTTGAAGATTCAACCTGAGAATCGTTTTCCAGTGATCCAGCCTGAGGGTCATTTCGAAGATTCAGCCTGAGAATCGTTTTCCAGTGATCCAGCCTGAGGATCATTTCGAAGATTCAGCCTGAGAATCGTGTTCCAGTAAGCCAGCCTAAGGCTCAATTTGAAGATTCCCCAGTGAAGTTGCCTACAAGCTTTATTTCCCCAGCAAGCCCAAGTCTAATTGAGGAGTCGTTACAACATGTTCTAGCGCGAAGAATATGTACGAAGCCCAAAAGTGGAATATTCTCGAAGCTGCATATCTAATATGAAGGTTGGGTGTAGATTTCAAAAGAGGGTCAACCAGCGCATGCCTCAGATGCGGGATCCTAATGATGGGAATTTATCATCAAAACAATCCAGATCTAGCCAGAAGATCGAAGTAGATTCAGCCAGAGAATCGAAACAAAAAAGATCTAGCCAGAAGATCGAAAATCGTAACAATTCAGATCTAGCCAGAAGATCGAAGTAGATTCAGCCAGAGAATCAAAGGAAATAGATTCAGCCAGAGAATCGAAACGAAGGAGATCTAGCCAGAAGATCGAAGAAGATCTAGCCAGAAGATCAAAATCGTATCCAGCCCGAGGATCAAAATTAATATCCAACCAGAGGACTAAATTGAGTATAGGTTCAGCCAGAGGATCGAAACTCCAGATTAAGCCAGAAGACTGATTCAGATCCAGCCAGAGGATCGGAAGAAAAATAAACAGCGCGGTGTATTTCCGCGTTTTTGTGGTGTTCTCGGAGCGCAAATTTTCGGCCTGTCTTTGGTATTTAATCACAGCTCACCCCGTTTGTCTGATAAGTTGTTCGCTTTCATCCTACTCGGGTTAGCTGATGATTGAATAGGGGCAGCTGTAACACCCCAAAATTTGCCCTCCTCATTCATGCATTCATTTAGCATTTCATATTGCATTTCATCATGTCAATCAGAATTAGATCCAAAAAAAAAAGAAAAAAAACAAAAAAGAAAAAAAGAAAAAAAAAAGAAAAAAAAAAGAAAAAAAAGAAAAAAAAGAAAAAAAAAGAAAAAAAAAACGAAAAATAAAACGAAAAATAAAAATAAAAAATAAAAAATAATTTTTTACAAAAATAAATAAATAAATAAAAATAATAATAAATAAAATAATAAATAAAATATAATAGAAAAACTTGGACTTGGACCTCTCTCATTTGAGCCCACAAAGCCATGAAAATCAGGTTATAAAAGAGGGAGATGAGACAGAAAAAGGAGGGAAGCAAAATACTCTGAGGTTTCCTTGAAACAAAACCCTTGACAAAACCTGGAGAGAAACCTGACAGAGAACTCAGAGCAACCCCGAGGCAGCTCTGAAAAATTCAATCTGACTCACACACTTTCATCTGACGCAAACCCTAACATTGCCTTGCAAACCCAACCGTGCCATTTGATTTCAACCGGTCTCTCCCATCAGGTTTGCCTCATTCCCATGATTTTATGCTCTTAATTTGGATCATCTGAATGTATGAGGAATGATGGATGAATTTCATTATGTTTTTGCCCACGGGTTTAATTATGCATGAATGGGTGAAACCTATGCCTTGAATGTTTATTCACATGATTTCTGAAATGTATGCCACAGGGTTTGAGGTTTCTGAAACCATACTGTTATCCATGAAAAAAATGCTTATCGTGTTTCACTAACCCTTTTGTTGAGTTTTTGTGAGGGCTCACAGACTCTTGCAGAGATGGTTTGCGTGGTTTTCCCACTTTATTTGTGGGATACCCCCTGGAGGTTCATTCCGATTACCTGTACTGACTCACCTTTCTTTGATGGCATTAGCTTGGGAGATCCCTGGGTTTCTTACTCCTTTAATTGCTGTTACTTCGGATCTTTATCCGTGTGGTACTTTTACCTCTTTTTCGCATTTTATCGCTTTCTTAGCTGGAAGACCTCGATAGGAGGCATTTGTTTTCTTTTGTTTATTTACTTCTGAGCCCCTTGTTGGCACATTTACTTTATACATGTTTGTTTTGTATGTGTTCGTATCCCTGCAGGTAGCGCGGTTCCTTCGTCAAGGACTGCCTTTTTGCCCTTGAGCATCCCAAACCCTAAAACCCAAAGCAACACGTTAACTCCTTCTACTACAAGTGAGTAAGTCTCCAAAGGTCGAGCATCCGGTAGATTGCGTAGTGACGTCGTTCGTCCAAAACCCAATCCATAACCCCATAGTTAGCCGAACTACGTTTTGCTCTGATTCTCAAGCCAGATGAGATACGTAGGCATAAGACGCGATGTCTTAGCGAGCACACATCCCCCTAACCCATAGGTCAGCCGAGCTACGAAGACTCTGATTCTCATATTCAGATGAGATACGTATGCAGTGGATGCGACATCCGCGCGAGTCATTTTCATTTAACCCTTTTTTTTGGTAAACAGCATAAGATAAACTCACACCCTTTAGACAAGAACTACACAAGTGGATCCCGTAGAGTACTACGGATGCGTAGGGGTGCTAATACCTTCCCTTCGCATAACCGACTCCCGAACCCAAGATTTGGTTGCGAGACCCCGTCTTGTCCTTTCCTTTTTCAGGTTTACTTCGAGCATTTCCTTTCCCTCCTTTGGGATGAATAACGCACGGTGGCGACTCTTCTGTCATTTTCTTTCGCCCGTTGTTTTTTCGCGCACTATATTTTTTAGGTTGCGACACTCCCCACTGAGTTATATCCTCGTGGATGATTATTTCTTGAGTTACCTCCCTAAAATATGTATTGGGATGGAATTACTACCCTGAGTTATATCCTCATTGGGTTGAGTCTTGTTTTAGTGTGTCTCTCTAGTTTGTTCCTAGATTGACTCCTTTCTTGTTATTTCCCTTGCAGTTCCCTGTGGTTCAAGTGATTAATTACTCAGTAAACAGTAATTGTTCACTCTCTCCCAAGTGGATGTTGTGGTTTTCTACCCAGTAACTGGTAGTTATAAGTCCTATATCTTTGTGGTTTTCTACCCAGTAACCGATAGTTGTAAACTCCATTTTGTCCCCTTGCAGAGTTAACCCTTGACTGTTGTTCATCCTAACCGATGACAGTTATTCTCTTCTATGGTTTTCTACCCAGTAACTGGTAGATGCAATCCCCTCTTTGTTGGTTATCATTATCCAATATTCGGTATTTATATTCCTTCACCTTTTGAGTATATTACCCAGTAGCTGGTGATTTATCTCCCGGATCATTGCTTTTGTCAATGTATCCCCAGCGAGTCATCTTTCATTTACCCTTGCTTGGTAATGATTATTTCTCCCCCCTTGGAATGAGCATCATTTTATACCCAGTAGCCGGTATCCCAATGTCCTTTCTTTTTTGGTCGATTTATCCTTTATTAACCCAGTAACAGGTTGTGGATAATCTTCCATGCGAGTATGTTATCTACGTACTGACGGTAATAGATAATATATCTCATGCGCTCTTTAGTCGAAGTCCTTTTCTTCCCCAAGTTGAGTAAGATTCGTATTTCCTTATGGAATCGAATGTCCATCATGTAATTGAGTTTGTTTTTTCAGCCCTTCTTTCGGATGATGAGTGTCTTGGAAATATTCCCCAATTCACGCCTGGTTGGTCACCTATTATATGCCCAGTAATCGGTATCCCTGGTGTTCCTTCCTTCTGCTCCCTATTATGACTTTTGTCCCATGTGGAGTCAGATTTTCCTGAGTTGAAATATACCTTTTTAGGTCTTCCTCATATATTTTCGGATGATTGATATCTCTCACCCTTATACTGGTCTTAGATATTCTTTCCCCCCGAGCATGTTGTTCTCTCACCCTTTATATTGGTGTCTTGATCACATGTCTCTTTGAGTTTATTACCCAGTAACTGGTAATACCTCATTTGTTTCTTCCTCAGCTGAGTCCTTATGGATGTCCCCGCCTGAGTCCCTTAGTGGATTTTCCCAATCCGAGTCCAAATTTTTATCCGAGGTATCCTTTATGGATAGTTTTGTTGTATTGGCATATTCCCCAATATATGCATCTTTGCGTCAGCTCGAGTCTTTCCATTGATTTATTTTCATGGAATCCCTTCGTGTCTCTCAGCAAGTTTCAAGTCGTGACCTGCTCACGCATTTTTATCCCCTTTATTCCCCAATAAAGTCCCCAGAGTCTTTATCCCATTTATGAGTATATTACTCATATGGATTCTCAGTTTCTCCTAATTTCTTTTTCCTTTGTGGACATATATCCCCACAGAGTATTACCTTTTGCATACATCCATTTGCATCATGAGGTCTCTTAGGGACCAAAATTCGTCTCTTTGTTATTATTTAAGCCCATTCTACCTCGTCCAGACGAAGATTTTAACCTTCATATCTCCGGCTAGAATGACCTTAAATAGGGGCATCCGTAAGACCCTAATTTTGACCCTAAGATCCCTCATGGCATCATATCATTGCACTTTGCATTTGCCTCAAGGATCATAGCATCTTGGCTCCTTAACCCTTGGGTTGGGACTTGTGTGAGTTGGTTTGAGACCACCAAGCATGCTTGAATTATATATTATTACTTTTAGTATTTTGTTTACTAACTAAAAGCACTAAAATATGTCACTAACTTTGTTTGTTTTCAAGCTTAAGCAATCATGTGATCCAAGGCTCCTATGAGACCCCTATGCCCATTGAAGTGGCCAATTGAAGTTGAAAGCAATCATGACAATGGTTCCCAAAGCTCTAAATCATCATATATGCCCCCAAGTATCTCAATTTGTCAATTTGACCAAGATAAACCAAAGGGCTTAAGGATTGTTTCCCAAGGAAACCCTAATTCATTTGTGCATTGATTGTGCCTTGCTCATGAAGCAACCTCAACCTATGATCAAATACAATCAAGGGAAGTTCTTTAATTCATAATTTTATGCATATATGAGCTTATATGAGTGTCCTCAATCATTAATTCATCAAGATTTGAAGTTTGGCTTTGAGAAGTTGATCAGTCAATTCATCTGACTATTTTGAAATCCACTAAGACCTAAATTTTGATGTGTTTGTCAAATGAAGATGACCCCAAGAGAAAAGATTTCCTTAAGAACCATATGACCAACTTTCATGTTCATCAAAATTTCATTTGAAACTTCGAAGGTCACCCTTCTTCTTAAAACATTATAGGTCATTTTGACTGAAACCCTAATTTTGGGTCAACTTCACAAGGACCTAACTCACTCATTTTTCATGATTTTGAGGTGGGACCAAGTGCATTGGAAAGGTTACGATGTATAATTAATTTGTTATGTTGGACAAAATTTCATTATCCTAAAAGAAACACATGTGATAATACAAAACATTATAGGTCACTTTGGACTAAAGTCATTGAAATGTGAAAAAGTACAACTTCAAGTGCCCATAACTTTCGCATCAAAAACCCAAATGATTCACAATCTAAGTCCAAATTGATTGTCTTGAAAATATCTACAACTTTTATGTTGAAGTTTTTGTAAAATTAGGCTTGCATCATTGACAAAGAAGGGCTTGAAGTTGGTCCATTTTGGCAAAATTTCCAATTACATGTTTTGTACATTGAACTTCATGGCCTGTTTTCATAAATTTCCCAACACCAAATGGATTTTTGTTCAACATAACATTTGTTCCTCATGTCAAGACCTTTCCAACCATTACCCACATTCCTATGTTTCAATTTGGCAAATGGTATTTTCGAAGAGGAGAAGTTTTGGTTCCAATTATGCATAACATGATTAAATTGCTTGCACACCACATTGCCTTGCCATGTACACGTCCAAATTCATTTGTTTCATCATCAGCATGCAAAACCAATTGAGTTTGGGCCTCACAAGCGCCTGTACAGGCCCATGCATGGAGGACCCAACCTCATGCACACAAGGATTTTTCAGTGCTTGCATCATGCTTGGCTATAAATAGAGTGTTGCATTCTCTTCAAAGACCAACCTCACGGCGCCTGAACTGCTGCAGAAGTGAAATCCCAACCTCCATTAAAACGAATTCTGAGTTTTTTCTTTCAATTTTCAAGTTCAATTTTCAACTTCATTGGTTGATCATTGAACTTCAATTCCTGAACCTTGCTTCCTTGCCATCTCAAGAACAAGCTGCATCAAAGAATTGGAGTAGATCAAGTCTTGTAAAGCTGCACTTCAAAGGTTGTTGTTCAAATTGCTTTCATTTGAAACTCATTGGATATTGATCATTTCTTGCATTGCTTGGTACCTCTGAAGTCCTCATGTGAGAGGCAATTGATTTGAGCTTTTAATTTCATGAATTGAGAAAACTCAGATTGAACACCATAAATTTCCATCTCAGATTTCTCTCTCCATAGAGATCTTGAGTGAAAACCAAGGTCACAGGGGTGATGTACATCACCCCAGCTTTCTAAAGATATATAGATCGTGCATTTTGGTGAAGATTTGATGTTGGCCGGAACTATGAAGCTCACTAGAGAAGACGGTGGTTTCCACCACCGTTCCCACGTGGCTGAGTTCCTGGCCCTTGGATCTGGCCTCTGGGATCTAATCTAAGCGCTTCATTTGACTGACCTATTTTAATGCGATGTGTGATGTTGTTGACTAAAGTACACCATGCGCGCGCATCTCCCAGCCACTTGATGCGCCACGTCAATTAATGAGACAAGATCAGACGCTCCATGATTTTTCTAATTTCTGATTATTTCATTTTATTTTCTTTAATTCCATTTTATTTTAAAAATTCATAACTTCTTCAATTTTAATCATAAAAATATGGGACCAATTGCAATATTTCCCTTTTAAATTCTAGTTTCCGAAAATGATTTTTAATATTTTTTATTTTTCAATTTAATATTTTTTGTGAATTTTCTCTTTCCTGGTTATTTTTAATTCATTTAAAATAGTTTCCAATATTCAAAAATGACAAAAAAAATTCTTAACATCTTTAAGTGATGATGAATCTATGAAAAATATTCTCATCAATTTTCTAATTTATTTGAGATTTATTTGATATTTTAGTTTAATTATGTTATTTTTCTTCATTTTTAATTGTTTAAAATTAGTTTCTGTTTTCAAAAAATGTTAAAATTTTTTGTCAAACCTTGTTTGACCATATTGAACTTATGATGATCCAATTAGACTTTTACAAGTTGATTTGAATTGGATTTGAAGTTTGACCTTTATTTGTTTATTTTAATTCAAGTATTACTTTAATTCCAAAAATTACCAAAAATATTTTTATTGTTTCTTGACTTCTAAGCTTCATCTCACTTCTATTTACCATTGATTGACGTTGATTCCATTCATATTTGGTCAATGTGTTTTGCTTATGTCATTTGAATTTAAATTATGTACATTCCATTTCTTCTTCTTCTTCTTCTTTTTTCTTTTTGATCAATGAGTTAAAGATTGGTGGTTAGCCTTGACATATGAGGGGCTTAACCTTCCTTGATTCAATTCAAATTCATTTTGATCAAAGATCAGGTGAATTATTTTGCATTAAGGATAAGTTGCTTCATGGTCAAGCAAAAAACCTAAATCCATACAAGATCATTCTTCTTTTCTTTTGGCATGGCAAGTTGTTGGAGCTTGGCTTACTAGTCATGGTCTCTAACTTGTGTTTATTTTCCTATAGTTTTATTGACCGGCCTCAGATAGGTGTGAATACTAAATTAGTCCACTTACGATTGCTTAACATAGCGCTAAATTGCCTTATGGCACACTAACACTAACTACTAATTACTAACTTTTAATTCTAGCATTTAATTCTTGCAATTTACTTTAATGCAATTTAATTTCTTGCTCATTAATTCATTTGTCTTTTTCCCTTTGCTCACTTGAGCTCATGTTTATGTTAATGCAATTTGCCTTTTGCTCACTTGAGCACATTATTGTATATACTATTGTACAGGCGCATGTGCATGAAATTTCCCTCGTGTGCATGAAATTTCCCTCATGTGCATGAAATTTCCCTCGTGTGCATGAAATTTCCCTCATGTGCATGAAATTTCCCTCGTGTGCATAAAATTTGGATCCTTCATGCATGGGCCTATACAGGCGCATGTGAGGCCCAAAAATGAATGGAAATTTCCCTCATGTGCATGAAATTTCCCTCGTGTGCATTTTATTTGGATCCTTCATGCATGGGCCTATACAGGCGCATGTGAGGCCCAAAAATGAACAAAAGTCATGTTGGGCAAAAATTCATTTGGAGTTTGGAAATTTATGAAAACTGGCTGTGAAGTTTTTGGTACAAAACATGTCTAGGTCCCCTTTGAATTTTTTTACCAAAAGCAAGCAACTTCAAGCCCTTATGTTTCAATGATGCAAGCCTCAAATGGAAAATCCTCCAACATCAAAGTTGTAGATCTTTTCAAGATGATCAATTAAAACCTAAATTTTGAATCATTTTATTTTTCATGAGAAAGTTATAGGCACTTGAAATTAGGAATTTTTCAAATTCAATGGCTTAGGTCCAAAGTGACCTATAATGTTTTGTATTATCACATGTGTTTCTTTTAGGATTATGAAATTTTGTCCAACATAACATTTGAAGTAGACATATTAAACTTTCCAATGCATTTGGTCTCACCTCAAAATCATAAAAATTAAGGAAGTTAGGTCCTTGGGAAGTTGACCCAAAATTAGGGTTTCAGTCAAAATGACCTATAATGTTTTGAAATGAATGATGACCTTCCAAGTTTAAAATGGATTTTTGATGAACCTTAAAGTTGTTCATATGGTTCTTAAGAACATTTTTTCTCTTGGGGTCATCTTCATTTTACAAACACATAAAAAGTTGTATCTTAGTGATCCTCAATTTAGTCAAATGACTTGACTGGTCAACTTCTCAAGGCCAAACTTCAAATCTCGATGAATAAATTATTAAGGATACTCACATAAGATCATATATGCATAAAATGATGAATGAAATAACTTACCTTGATTAAATTTGATCATAGGTTGAGGTTGCTTCATTAGCAAGGCATAGTTGAATCACAATGAAATTAGGGTTTCCTTGGGAAACAATCCTCAAGCCCTTTAGGTTATCTTGATCAAATTGGCCAATTGAGATACTTAGGAGACATATATGATGATTATGAACTTTTTGGACCATTGTCATGCTTTTTCTCATCCTCATCTAGCCAGTTCATTGAGCTTAGGAGCCTCCTTGGAGCATGGGAGCACATGATCACTTGAGCTTCAAAACAAAAAGAGTTAGTGAAATATTTTTGTGCTTTTGGTTAGTAAGCAAAAAATAAGAAAAGCAATAATATACAGTACAGGCATGCTTGGTGGTCTCAAACCACTCACACAAGTCCCACCCCTAGGGTTAAGGAGCCACACATGCTATGATCCTTAAGGCAATGCATTGAGAAAATGATATGATGTCATGAGGGATCTTAGGGTCAAAATTATGGTCTTACACTTGGTTCTTCAACAAATTGGCATTGGTCAAATCCATTAGCAAAGGAATGTTGCCTAAGTTCTAAGTCCAATTGGGCAAGATCAAACCAACAGTCCATTCAAAAGTCTTTTAGGGTTTTTGTTATTATTAGGTACATTAATGGTCAAGGACCACATAAGCAAACAAGTTATACACAAGCAAAACAATATCACACAATATGGTCCAACTGGACAAAGTGAAAATTACATTAACATAACCAATTAGAATGATATGTATAATGGCAAATGATAATAGAATACTAAAAGTAAATTGCATTAAAAGTAAAAGCTTGAAAGTAAAAGTTAATAGTTAGTAAGTTAGTAGTTAGTTTTGTTTTGCTTTTGATTTCAAGACATTCTTGGGAGAACACTTAACCCAATTGCCACAAGCATGGATCCTTGAACCAAAACATCTTCCAAAGGAAGGAAAGAAGGCCAAGTTTCCACATAATACCATGGAAGAGGGGAGACTTACAATCTCACTAACTAGAATGCTTATGCCTTTTATGTCACAAATTTAGCGCTATGTTAAGCAATTGTAATTGGACTTATGTCATAATAGCATTAGAACTTTTAGATGTCATTTTCCAAATGGAAATGAATGAATGAAGAAGGGGAATTAGATGAAGAGGGACAGGGATGAATGAGATCAAAAATTGGTCAAAGGAGGACTTTTACCAAATTAATATTATTCATTCATTTTGGGAGATGGAATGTACATTCCATCAATCCCCTAAATCCAATAATATTAACTTGACAAAGTCAAATCAATCTTGACTAAAGCCCAACAACAAATAAGAAACTCAATTAAGTCAATACAAATGGTCAAACCAATTAAAATGGCATTTATTCAATTAAAAATAGTAAAATAATGCATTAAATTTAAATATGTTTTGTTCAAATCCTAAAATCTCATCAAAACACCAAATAAATGGCCATGAGATTTATCATAGGTCAAACAAGGTCAAAGGACCTTGGAGAAAAAATTTCATAATTTTTGGACACTTAAAAATATTTTTAAACAATTAAAAACAAATGAAAAATCAATTAATTCATGAAAAATATTAATAATTTTCCAAAAAACAATTTTAGTTCAGAATATGAAAGAGAAAAATATTTGAAATATTTTGGTGAAAGTCCCATATTTTTTGGATCAATATTAAATTTATTATGAATTATTGAAGAAAATGGCATTAAAATGAAATTCAGAAAATCCAAAAATACGTGGACCATCAGATCTCCCTCATTAATCGAGGTGGCAGATCTGATGATTCAAAACATGCGTTCCACCAATGTCCTAGTCAAACGCGTTGTAACATGAGTAATCACAAGGAACAACTAAGATTAAAATGTGGAACATGGGTCACACGGTTCAGACTCAAGACACATCATCCCCGGAGCCAGAGCTCCGGTTGTCTTCTCCGGTGAGCTTCACCGAACTGGTCAACACGAACCATCACCAAAATGTAAAATAGGGACATGATTTTAAAGAGAAAACATCACTGAGCATGAATATCACCTCTAATTCATCCAATTCCAACTATATTGAGAGATATGTGGAATTGAAAAATGAGGTTCATGATCTGAGTCGCTTCGATTTAGCCTCAAAGCAACTCAATCTTCTTGCCTACATTGGTAGGACTTCAGACAACTCAAGAATCAATGGAATTGAGCAACAATTTAAGAGAATCTAAGAGTTTAAAATTTCTGAAAATTACCTTCAATGGAGGTCTGAGCTTGCTAGATCTTGATCTGAATTGTGCTTGGCGTCACTTCAATTGCTTGTAGGAGAGGAATGGAAAGGTTTAGAAGCAATGGATTCCCGGAGAATTGAATTCCAAAACAGTGGAGATTCAAGCTCAAATTCAAATGAATTTATTAGGGTTATCCTCTTAGAATGAAGGGTTTTCAATGGGGATTCAAATCTGGCGCAAGGTGTCCATCAATTTTGAGCATAAGGGCCTCAATTTATAGGGAAATCAAATGATATTTGCACACTCTTTCCACTTTCCAAATTTGGTAAAATGATGATGCCATGCTGCATGGGTGTGTATAGGCCCATGGAATGATGGTTTAAAAGTCCAAATGAATGATCAGATGCTTTGAAGATGGATTGGATTGCAAGGTACATGTGCATTGTCACTTGAAGATTGATCCATGCTAAATGATATCAGCATGTTTAAGCCATGCGTAGCCTATGCATTTCTCATCCAAAATGAATGAATTTGAGCACTTTGGAAAGGTGAGATCAAGAGGAACAAGTTTGATGTTGAACACTTTTTCATTTGGAACTTGTAACTTGGAGATATTTGAGGTGGAAGTTTGGAAAAATTTGACATATCAAAAATTTTCTAAGGGTCAAGCCATATGTCTCAATATTCCACCTTGCTTAACTTTTTATGGGAGTTTCAAATGAGAAAGGTGTATTCATCAAAGTTGTAGCTATCTCAAAAACCTTCAAAATGGTCACTAATTTCATGTCATTTGTATTTGAAATGATAGAGTTATGCATTTTTGAAGTTTGGAAAAATCACTTGATCAATGGTATAGGTCAAAAGTGACCTATAATGTAGCCTCATATCACATGTTTAAAGAAGTTGAATTAGCTCCCACTCCAAACATGAAAGTTTAAGTAGACACATTGAATTTGATTGTGAAACTTGGAAATATTTCATCTCATAAAAATTGAGCAAGTTATGGCCTTGGGAAGTTGACTTTCAAATTAGGGTTTAGACAAAATGACCTATAATGTTTCATCATAGAAATGACTTTCCAAGAAAAAATAGCTATAGGTCTCAACATGAAAGTTGTTTATAATGTCATTTAGATTATGTTTTCTTTTGTAATAATTTTCATATGGTGAAAATTATAGGTGATAGGGTCTAGGGAGACCTAGTTTTGATCAGATGAATTCATCTGGCCAACCACCATCAACCAACTTGCTAATTTCCAATTCTCTTGACTTTATTGGCTCATGGTAGATCATATATGCATAAGATGATGAATTTTGAAGTGTCCCTTGAGAAATTTGATCAATTGGTGAGATAGCTTGTTGGAGAAGTTACTCAAGATACCCAGTCAAACTAGGGTTTCCAAGGCAAATCACCCTCAAACTCTTGAAGCAAACTTGATCAATATAACATGTAGAGAACATTGGGACTCATATATGATGCTCATAACCATTATTGGATCAATTCTTAATTGTGCTCTTTGTTCATGAGGGTCTCAAACCCTAGATGTGATCTTGATGAATCAATGAGATCATGTCCTACCTACAAAAGAGTTAGGAAAATGCAAAATACATATTTTTGGTATTTTGGTTAGTAAAATGATAAAATAAAAATATGATATAATCACAAAGTGCTTGGTGATCTCTCCCAAAACAAACTCAATGAAAAAGGGGGAAGGAGGATGCCAAGGTATAATCTCAATGTTAATGCTTATGATGAAATTGCATGAGGGATCTTAGGGTCAAAATTGGGGTCTTACAGCTAGTATTCGAAGAAGAAGAAGAAGAAGAAGAAGCAGGAAAGGAAGTTTGCAAGGGGTATGGAGATTGAAGCACACCTGATTCATTTTCCTCTGGTATTATTTATTATTCAACATCATCATATTCATCTCCAACTAAATTTGGGATAAGCCACGGTCTCCCTAGTTGTTCACTTTTCACTTCTTTTTCTGGCTTCTAACTCTTTACCACCATGTAGTGTGTGAGTTTCCGAACCAAACCCCTAAGGTTTGAGTTCGGATTGTTGCTTTGTTGTCGTTTTATTTTCATCTTTAGACTTAGGGTTCATTTTTGTTGGTTCTATGTGTTGCCATCAATTTTGGTAAAACCTAGAGTTATCACAAGTTGTCACGCGTGTTGTCTTGACATGTGATATCAACTTCCTGCAGGATGTTTAAATATGGTTGTGCATGTTTTAGCTGAGATGTCAGACCCGATGTTAAGACATGTGTATACAGAACATTCAGTCAGAATGTTATGTATCTTAATATTGCGCTTTTCATGCAAATATGTGTGTGATTGATATGGAGATTGAACGCGCCATTCAAGGAGTAAAATTGAATTAAAACCAAATTGATTTATTTCCCATTAAGATATGATTAGCTCTCTGAATAAGAAGATACGAAAGGAAAATAGATTTAGGGTTTTATGATGTCCAGGCCCATTCAAAAGCTTCTATTTAAAGGCCATGAAAAACCTGATTTTAACACCCAAGAAAACGAATGAAATAGTGAGAGAGAATAACGGTTTTAGTCTTGTGTGAGCTTGTGCATTGTGAGTTATTCATTCATCCTATTGATGATTGAATTGGACTGACTTTTGTGTTGTAATTTGTCCATTCTAAGCTTTGAAGCATGAGTGTGTGTTTACTTGGTTGAAGCTTTTAAGCAAGATAAAGTATGTGTTCTTGAAGAGTGTCTTCTTTCTTTGTAATATTTGTTTTTATATCACTGTTGTGATTGAGGGGGACTGAGTAGGGTCTCTTATCTAAGAGTTCTTAGATAGAAGTCACACGGGTAGAGATTAGGTGAAAAGACTGTAAGTTGAAGTTGTTTACTGAGAGTCTTTGAACTAATTCTGTTTAGTGGATTTCCTTCCTGGCTTGGTATCCCCTAAACGTAGGTGAGTTTGCACCGAACTTGGTTAACAATTGCTTGTGTCACTTGTACTATTGTTTCTTTGTCTTTTATCCTGTTTATATTTTAGTGGTTGTTCAAATATTAGTGTCATTACATTACCTTCGACATCTCATATCTGATACTAGAATTTCAATTGGTATCAGAGCAGGCATCCTGCTATGGTTCTGGGTGAGATCTTGGGATAATACTTTCTGGTACTATGGATAGAGACGGAGGATCTGTTCACAGACCACCAATTCTGGATGGATCTAACTATGACTACTAGAAACCTCGAATGGTAGCCTTCCTGAAATCTTTGGATAATAAGGCTTGGAAGGTTGTTCTAACAGGCTGGGAACATCCCGTTATTACTAAGGAAGGAAAAGTTACAACTGATAACAAGGCTGAGGAAGAATGGACCAAGGAGGAGGATGAACTAGCTCTTAGAAACTCTAAAGCATTGAATGCTATGTTCAATAGGGTTGATAAGAACATCTTCAGACTGGTGAACAACTGTGAGGTGGCTAAAGATGCTTGGAATATTCTCAAAACCACTCATGAAGGTACCTCTAGAGTGAAGATGTCTAGATTGCAGCTGCTTACTACCAAGTTTGAGAATTTGAGGATGAAAGAAGATGAAAGTATTCATGACTTCCATATGAATATCCTTGAAATTGCTAATGCCTCAGGTGCCCTGCGTGAAAAGATGTCATATGAAAAACTTGTGAGGAAAATTCTCAGGTCACTTCCCAAGAGATTTTCCATGAAAGTGGCCGCCATAGAAGAATCTCAAGACATCTGCAATATGAGAGTGGATGAGCTAATTGGATCCCTCCAAACATTCGAGTTGGGGATCAGTGATGGATCTGAAAAGAAAGCCAAAAGCACAACCTTCATGTCAAACACTGAAGAGAAAGAGGAAGAATGTGATCAGGACACCGATGAAGATCTGGAAAACGATGTAGCATTACTGGGGAGACAGTTCAACAAACTCCTGAAAAGGATGGATGTAAGGTCAAAATCTAATGTCAAGAACAACTCATTTGACATCGGTAGGTCCAATGATACTGGAAGAAGAACAAAATCTGAAGAAAAATCCAGACAAGGCAAAGGAGTCGAGTACCATGAATGTGAAGGGTATGGACACATTAGAGCTGAATGTGGGACCTACCTCAAGAAACAGAAGAAGAGTCTTGCTGCTACTTGGTCTGATGAAAGTGAAACAAAAGGAGAGTCTGCCAATCTTGTGACTGCCTTGACTGGAAGATGGGGTTCTGATGAAGACTCAAGTGATGATGAAGTAACCTTTGATGAATTAGCCACTACCTACATAAAGATGTGCTACAGAAGTGAAGAAGTGTGTCAACAAGTGGAAAATCAGAAGAAATTGATAACCCAACTAGAGGATAAGAAGAGAGAACACTTGGAAACCATTTCTAAGTTGAAGATCGAAGTCGTGTTCCTGAACTCCAAACTGGATGAGATGACAAAGTATGTCAGAATGCTAAACAGTGGATCTGACACCTTAGACAAAATCCTCCAGACTGGAAAGATGGCAGGAGACAAGTCTGGCCTTGGGTTCAATGAATCCACTCCTGAGTGTAGTCACACTGGTAGCAAACCAAAGATGTCACATCAGGTGTCCCAACATCACAAGGAAAGACTACATAAAGGAAAACACCAAAGATGGAGATGTCATTACTATGGAAAATTTGGCCACATGAAACCATTCTGCTTTAAGTTGTATGGCTATCCTAGTCCTACTCATCATCAAACTAGACCCAAACACCACATCCCTGTCAATAGAAAATAGTGGGTTCCTATGACTGATGCTATTAACTTGATAGCTCACACTTCCTTCAGAGTTTCAGCCAAAGAAGACTGGTATTTTGACAGTGGATGCTCCAGACACATGACTAGAAGCAAAAACCTGCTAGTTGACCTTTGATCCGCTGTCGCACGCGGATCAAAACGAGTAGTTTTTCAAAAATGTAGTTTAACGACTAATTGACTCAAATATCGTTCTCAAGGATTCTTGTTTAATTAATCTACCGATAGAACAAAAGGGGGGGTTTGGTTGGTTTAGATTCGAAAAAGTTATTTTTAAAAGTGATTATAAAATAAGCTGACACGAACCAACCTACTGCATCATCTTCCGACTTATCATTGATTCTTATAAAACTCCAAATCCCTAACGGGTCTGCTCCTATTCGATTACAATTACCATTAACAAGCGTAAAGGAAATTATGCGAGTAATATTCCCAAATTCCGAATTAAGCAAACGGATTAAAAACTATCGTGAATTAAGCAAACACGATTTACATACGCAATTTAACGACAAAGCGACGAAAACGGCGATTAATAGTTAGGAATGCAATCATACGAATTTAATCAAAACCATTCCACAAAATACAGATTAAGTAAATGAAATTTCATAGAATAGAATTGAAAGAGAACGAAATTAAATTGATAGAATAAAAACCTCAAAGCCTTGAAAATTCGGTTACAGCAGATTGACTCTAGGAGATTAGTTCCTCTTCATGATCGTACCAAAGCAAAAAGTTATCGTCAATAATGTGTCTTTCTATAGTACCACGGCTGCCCCCTTTTACACAGAATAAGGGTTTCACTTATAATTCAAACTGGGACGGAAAACCTAAATTCGGCCCAACAAATGGCCCAAAAGAAAATATTTTCTAAAGTACGAAACTCCAACGAATTAATTGAGATGTCTTCACTCCGAATCATCTTTTGGCTTCAACATAAAAGGTATAGCTCTTTCTCTTAGCTTTCCAACGATTGGTAGCACGCCTCGATCCGATACTCCTAGCTCCAGTTATGAATTTATTCGTGCAGATTGCTAATGCTGAAAATAAACTGCGAAAAACAAATAAGTGTAAAAATAAGATAAATTATAAAAACACATTAAAAGGGAAAAATAATCAAACTAAAATATGGAAATGCATAAGTATAAGTATGGAAAAATGTGCATCAAAATGCACTGATCAACCTTCATCCTCATGCCACCAGCTATGTGACCTTTGATGATGGAGCAAAGGGTCAAATCAAGGGGATTGGGAAGATAAATTGCCATGGAGTCCCTAACCTTGATAATGTGCTACTTGTTAAAGGATTGACTGCAAACCTGATCAACATCAGTCAACTGTGTAACCAAGGTCTAAATGTTAACTTCACAAAAACTAAATGTTTGATTACTAATAAAAAAATGAGGTGATCATGAAAGGAGTTAGGTCTAAGGGCAACTTCTATATGTGGAGTTCTCAAGAAACTGGTTATTCATCAATGTGTACTCTAGCAAAAGAAGAAGTGAAACTACGGCATCAAAAATTGGGCCATCTGCATCTTAAAGGAATGAAGAGGATTATATCTGTTGAAGCTGTCAGAGGAATCCCAAAATTAAAGATTGATGAAGGAAGAGTTTGTGGTGAGTGTCAGATTGGAAAGCAGATAAAGATGTCACATCAAAAGATCAAACATGACACCACATCTAGAGTGCTGGAACTTCTCCACATGGACTTGATGGGACCTATGCAGGTGGAAATTCTTTGTGGGAAAAGGTATGCTTATGTGGTGGTGGACGACTTCTCCAGATACACCTGGGTAAATTTTATAAGGGAAAACTCTGATGTATTTGAGGTGTTCAACGATCTTTGCCTAAGACTTCAAAGAGAAAAAGAAAGTCAGGTTATCAGAAGCAAAAGTGATCATGGGAAAGAATTTGAGAACAGTAAATTTGCTGGATTCTGTTCATTTGAAGGAATTAGTTATGAGTTCTCATCTCCCATTACCCCTCAGCAAAATGGTGTGGTAGAAAGGAAAAATAGAACTCTCCAAGAATTTGCCAGAGCTATGATTCATGCTAAGAAGTTGCCTTACCACTTCTGGGCTGAAGCTATGAACATTGCCTGCTATGTTCACAACAGAGTAACCTTGAAGAAAGGGACCCCAACTACTTTATATGAAGTCTGGAAAGGAAGAAGACCTACTGTCAAATACTTCCATGTGTTTGGCAGTAAATGTTATATCCTGATTGATCGTGAACAAAGAAGGAAAATGGACCCCAAAAGTGATGAAGGAATATTTCTGGGTTACTCAACAAACATCAGAGCATTTAGGGTCTTTAATTCTAGAACAAAAGTAATGATGGAATCTATCAATGTTGTTGTTGATGATCAAGAGACTGATGTCACAGACGATGTTGAAACATCTCTGAATGATACCCCAGCTGATCTTCTGGACAAAAGCAATGAGAGTGAACCCACTCAAGCTGATCCTGAAGCTGATAAAATTAATAAGGGACCCTCTATCAGAATTCAAAAGGATCATCCGAAAGATCTCATTATAGGAGACCCAAATAAAGGAGTCACCACTAGATCAAGGGAAGTGATCTAAAAAGGTTGTTTTGTGTCCAAGATTAAGCCCAAGAATGTCAAATAAGCCTTAACTGATGAATTCTGGATCAATGCCATGCAGGAAGAGTTAGGCCAATTCAAGAGAAATGAAGTATGGGAATTGGTTCCAAGACCTGAAGGAATAAATGTTATTAGAACAAAGTGGATTTACAAGAATAAATCTGATGAACAAGGGGTGGTTACTAAAAATAAAGCAAGATTTGTAGCACAAGGATACACTTAAGTTGAAGGAGTTGACTTTGATGAAACATTTTCCCTTGTAGCTCGCCTGGAGTCCATTAGATTACTACTCGGAGTGGCATGTATTCTGAAGTTTAAAGTGTTCCAAATGGATGTAAAAAGTGCCTTCTTTAATGGTTACTTAAATGAGGAGGTGTATGTTGAACAACCTAAATGGTTTACAAACCCAAATCTTCCAAAGCATGTGTATAAGTTGAGGAAAGTCGTCTATGGGTTGAAATAAGCTCATTGACAATGGATACAGGAAGGGAGGCATTCATAAGACCTTATTTGTCCCAAATGAAGGAGGAAAACTCATGGCGGCTCAGATATATGTGGATTATATTGTGTTTGGTGGGAGGTCAAATAAGATGGTTGAACATTTTGTTAAAAAAATGCAGTCTGAATTTGAAATGAGCCTTGTTGGAGAACTAACCTATTTTCTTGGGCTACAAGTCAAGCAGATGGAAGATTCTATCTTTTTATCTCAAAGCAAATATGCCAAAAATATTGTTAAGAAGTTTGGCATGGAGAATGCAAGTCACAAAAGGACACCTACTCCTACTCATCTGAAAGTGTCTAAAGATGAAAATGGTGTCAGTGTGGATCAAAGTCTCTACAGAAGCATGATAGGGAGCCTGTTATATCTCACAACAAGCAGACCTGACATTGCTTTTGTTGTAGGTGTTTGTGCTAGATATCAAGTTGAACCAAAGGTGAGTCATATAAATCAAGTGAAAAGGATCCTGAAATATGTCAATGGCACTAGTGACTATGGGATGTTATACACTCATGGATCTAGATTTGTGCTGACTGGATATTATGATGCTGATTGGGTTGGAAGTGCTGATGATAGGAAAAACACATCATGAGGATGCTTCTTCTTGGGGAACAACTTAATATCGTGGTTTAGTAAGAAACAAAATTGTGTGTCTCTGTCCACTACTGAAGCTGAATACATAGCAGCTGGAAGTAGTTGCTCTCAACTGGTATGGATGAAATAGATGCTGACCGAATACAATATCACGCAAGATGTCATGACATTATACTGTGACAACCTGAGTGCTATAAACATTTCTAAGAATCCTATTCAGCACAGCAGGACAAAACATATTGATATTCGTCATCATTTTATTAGAGAACTCGTGGAGGATAACATTGTAGCCCTGGAGCATGTTGCTACTGAGATGTAGTTAGCTGACATTTTTAAAAAGGCCTTGGATACAAATCAATTTGATTTCTAAGAGGGAAATTATGGATTTGTATTTATGAGGATTTGTAGCAATTAATATGGAGTGGAAAAGGTAATCAAATTATTGTCTGCTTACTTAAAATAAAGCGCCTCCTATATGGTAAATCATCACCTATTCTTGGAAATACCATCTATTACCTTTTCACACGCAACCTCCACTCAAACATTTCCAACTCCATGCTTCTTCCTCAAACTCGTCTTTTAGGGCAACTGAAATCTTTCCACAAAAACAACAATATGTCACAACATCAAACACCATTTGGTTCAAAAACGACTAAGCCTACTCACAAGGATATCACTCCTTCCATGGACTTTCTCGATGATGAAATCTTGGATGTGGTCCCTCTGTCTGTTATTCCAGGCGAAGCCCCTGACTCAAACCATCCCATGGATGCATCTGCTTCTGCATGCCCCACTCAAGGTAATAGCTCTAGTATTCCTTCTAGCTCTACTCATGCTAGTAGTTCTAAGGAAGATATGCACAACATTGATCGTGTCATTAGAAACCTAGTCATTAGAATCCTGAATGAATGATATTCTGTGAAGGGAGTCTCTACTCCTCTGTCTAGAATGTACCCTTCTCCTGAGGTTGAACCTCATAGTGATAAGGATGATGATTCCTCTAGATCTGAGAAAGACATGGCTGCTGAAGGTTTATGCTCTCTAGGGAAAACTATGTCTGGTAAAAAAATTGTGGCATCTACTACTGCCAATGCTTCACAGTCTGAGAAGCATAATTCTGCAAACAATTTGATTGACCTAGAGGATGATAGGTATGATGGTCAAGATGATAGCTTACTTCACCACATAAAGCCTAGTGTGGCTAAGAGTATGAAGACTAGGAAAGGTAGGTATGTGGCTGAAATGATGTCAGCCAAAACTGCTAAGAAGACTACTGGTGTAGGTCCCTCAAAATCTTGGAGCAAGGTTGATGTGAAAAAGAGGAAGGTGAGAGAAGTTTCTGAGTCTGACGAAGATGTTGAAGAAGATGTCCCTGACATCTCCCCTGTGAAGAGGACAATTGTGAGGAAGTCCCCTGTGAAAGTTGTTGTTGTACATTTGGATAATATCTCTTTCCATCTTGAAGATGGAGCTGCCAAATGGAAGTTTGTGATCCAAAGAAGGGTGGCTGTAGAGAGAGAGTTATGCAAGGATATTGTTGAGGTCAAAGAGGTCATGGACCTTATTAAAAATGTTGGGTTAATGAAGACTGTGGCTAGGTTATTTCAGTGCTATGAGGGATTGGTTAAGGAATTCATTGTCAACATTTCTCAAGATATTGCTGATAAAAACAGCAAGGAATTTTGTAAAGTTTTTGTGAGAGGGAAGTGTATCACATTTTCTCCCACTATCATTAACAAGTTTCTGGGAAGAGGTACAGAAGGTGCTTGTGAATTGGAAGCCACAGACAATGAGGTCTGTAGAGAAATTACAGCAAGACGGGTGAAGAAGTGGCCTAGTAAAAAGCATCTCCCTGCTGGAAAGCTGACTGTTAAGTATGCCATATTGCATAAAATAGGATCTGCAAATTGGGTGCCTACCAACCACATTTCCACAATTTCAAATGCCATTGGAAGATTTATCTTTCCTGTTGGAACCAAGCTGAAATTTGATTATGGTAGATTTATGTTTGAAAAAATTGTCAAGCATGCTTCTACTAATGCAGTAAAGTTGTCTATAACTTTTCCCTCAATGATTTGTGGGATTATCCTGAGTCAACACCTTGGGATGTTGAGTACCAATGACCTTCCAAGTAGAAGAAAACCTCTTCTATCAGTACATTACAAATTTTTTGAAGGCATTCATATCAAAGACATTGTCATGACATCTGCTATGAAAAAGCCAGCCTCTAAAGGTGGTCTTATTGCTGTGCTGAAGGAAACTTGTAAAGAGCCGAACGCAGGGATAAGGGTAGAAACAGCCAGGAAAGAAGCGTTGCAGGCTCTGATTGCAAGCTTGGAGCAAGCTGAAGGTGAGAATATTGGACAGGCCAAGGAAGCTGAAGCCCAAACCTCTAGTGAGAGGTATGCAACTAAAGATCAGATAAGTGGTAATTCTGTTTCTGATGTTGATGAAGATACAAGCTCAAGCTCCTCTGCTTAGCTCTTTTGAAGTTGGCCCCCATTCTTTTGATGGTGTTCATTTTTTTGCTGTGATGGATGTTCTGTTTTTGGCAGTTATGTTCTGCTGCTTTGATGTGTATTTGTCTGGATTTTCTGGATTTTATCTCAGCTTGTTTAAAGCTGTGTATGTTCTAGGATCTATAACACTTAACCTTGACATTTTGTTTGACTGAATAGACATTTATTTTGTCTCTTTGGTCTCTTTTGGCTAAAAAGGGGGAGAATTAAGTAGCTATGTTATAGATGATGTTGGAGATGATGTCACAGTTGATGTTTGAGAAGTGTTCTGGATGTTACAGGTGACGTTGGAGATGATGTTAGATGGGGTAGTGTTCTGTCTGTGTAGAGCAGACTAGTGCTAGCTGAAGGGGGAGGTGGTGTGTTCTGAGCACAAGCACATGTGTGTTTACTATGTGTTTACTAGTTGTTTTTTGCTAGTATTATGTGCATATTTACTTCTGCTACTGAACTGATACTGTGATTATTTTTCTTGTGAAACGTATGATCTGATGTTTGTTTTAGCCAAAAATTTCCAAAGGGGGAGTTTGTTGGTTCTATGTGTTGGCATCAATTTTGGTAAAACCTAGAGTTATCACAAGTTGTCACGCGTGTTGTCTTGACATGTGATATCAGCTTCCTGCAGGATGTTTAAATATGGTTGTGCAGGTTTTAGCTGAGATGTCAGACCCGATGTTAAGACATGTGTATACAGAACATTCAGTCTGAATGTTATGTATCTTAAGATTGCGCTTTTCATGCAAATCTGTGTGTGATTGATTTGGAGATTGAATGCGCCATTCAAGGAGTAAAATTGAATTAAAAACCAGATTGATTTATTTCCCAATAAGATATGATCAGCTGTCTGAATAAGAAGATACAAAGAGAAAATAGATTTAGGGTTTTATGATGTCCAGACCCATTCAAAAGCTTCTATTTAAAGGCCATGAAAAACCTGGTTTTAACACATAAGAAAACGAATGAAATAATGAGAGAGAATAAGGGTTTTAGTCTTATGTGAGCTTGTGTATTGTGAGCCATTCATTCATCCTATTGATGATTGAATTGGACTGACTTTTGTGTTGTAATTTGTCCACTCTAAGCTTTGAAGCATGACTGTGTGTTTACTTGGTTGAAGCTTTTAAGCAAGATCAAGTATGTGTTATTGAAGAGTGTCTTCTTTCTTTGTAATATTTGTTTTTATATCACTGTTGTGATTGAGGGGGAGTGAGTAGGGTCTCTTATCTAAGATTTCTTAGATAGAAGTCACACGGGTAGAGATTAGGTGAAAAGACTGTAACTTGAAGTTGTTTACTGAGAAGTCTTTGAACTAATTCTGTTTAGTGGATTTCCTTCTTGGCTTGGTAGCCCCCATACGTAGGTGAGTTTGCACCGAACTAGGTTAACAATTACTTGTGTCAATTGTACTATTGTTTCCTTGTCTTTTATCTTGTTTATATTTTAGTGGTTGTTCAGATATTAGTGTCGTGACATTACCTTCAACATCTCATATATGATACCAGAATTTCAATTTTCTTTTTGTTTCATTAGAAAAAGTATTGTGATTAGGGAGAAATTGACACTAGATTGAGAGAGAGAGAGAGAGAGAGAGGAGGAGGAGGAGGAGGAGAAGGACGAAAAGGTTGGAAAGGTGATGTTAATGGCTTTTTGGACCATCTTCGCCGCCTCCGCTGAGAGAACTTTCTGAGAGGGAGAGAAATAATTGAAATGAGAGGAAATGTGAAATGAAACTATTGCTGATGACTTCACTCCCTCCACACATGACCTTGCATGTTGGGCCTCAAAACTAACCAAGCTCATGGATTTAATTCCCATACCCCTGTAATGGCCATACATCCTCTTCTATACACACTAAGAGCAAGCCAACACATCGGGATTTCCACTGTTAGGCCCAACGCCCTATTTGTTTAAACACACACCATTTTGGGCAATGCACCCCCACAACATAAATAATTGATTCATTAGTTAATTTTAGATTTTTTTGATTTTTTGATTTTCTTTTATACACATTTTAATACATAAATTTTTCCTATTAAAACATATTTAAATAATACATATTAGGTTTTAATTAGAATTAATTTTATATTAATTCTTCCGACTTTCATTTAATTAATTAGAAATTATAGTTTCATGTTAGTTCCATTTTTCTAATGCTTTAGTCCTTAATTGATCCAGATTCTTATTGGATGATTCTTACCTTGATCATGCCCCTGATCAATTAGTTGATCAATGTTGTATTTTATCAATTGATTACTTGTCTTAGACTTGTCCTGATCAATTTGCATACCCCCTATTCAGTCAAGTGATCATAAGTCTCTTGATCACTTGATTATGTTAGATCTTTGCACTTGCATTGTACTGGATCATTCAAGTTCCAGACTGCATATTTAAGACTATGGAGACAGAAGGACATCAATACCTTGATCACTGTTGATATTCATTCACATTCATTTTATTTCCCTTGTTCATTTAAGACTAAAAACATTTTTACAAATAAATTCAAAAACACTTAAAAACATGATTAGAATTGTGCGTCATGAGCCTTAAGCAACTGAGAAGAATGAGAGGGATTATCCATATCCTTGTTCTGAGAATCTTTGAATACGACACGTATGCCCTAGTTATTCAAAGTATTTTCCTCCGTTCATAGACTTTAGTGCAATTCAAATCAAGACAATCTTTCCAAAGTTTAAGATCAATCACAACCCATCAAATTCAATTTTTCCTCCTTAGGACATTCAAAAGATTTTCATAAAGGACATCTTATTTATGTTCTACCGTAATATAAACAACGCTTAAACCTTCCACACGCGAGTATACAAACAACGTTTAATTGCTAGAACGCGAACGTTAATATCGTCCAATAAAAACAACCAACACATCCGTATTTTCTACCATGAACTACAAAGCTCTGATTTTCTCATTGCGCTATGAGAATACGTAGGCACAATGGTTTGAATCCTTGGCGAGCACAATAATTAAAAACTTATTTCTCCTCTTTATTAAAATCAATCGCAAGTAACCTTCATATAAATACACCCTTCTGCACAAAAAATAATCAAAACAATTTCTGTTGATTACAACAGATGTGAGGGGTGCAAATATCTTCCCCTTGCATAACCGACTTCCTTACCCTGTTTCTCTTTCCCTTGACTTTTATCGATATTTTTTCTTTCCTTTGGGAATAAATAAAGTTCGGTGGCGAATCTTTTGTATGTTCGAGCGTGCGATGCGCTCAGGTATTTTTTGCGGCGCGACAATATACACCTAATATTTCTATATCCCTCATTTTTAATCGAATCCTCCAATTACATATAAGATATGTAGTCAACATCTCACTTCAAAATAATTTCTTAAATGTACCCATCAACATACCATTTAACAGGGGTGTCTACAATTTACCCCTATGATAAATTCTTAATCTAATACTTTGACACTTAGCTGGACTGGATAACATATTAAATACGCAAATCAGAAAGAAAGACTACAAAGTATGCATAAAATATTATGGTTTTAGAAAGAGAGACCACAAATCTAAACCATAAAAAAACAATGGTACCATTGATTACACTAACATATAAAGGTATGTTTCTATCATGGGGACAACATAATACATACCTGAGATAAAATTTAACATCTTCAATGCTTTACCATGATGCAAATAGGTTGTTCATTGTAGATGAAATTTAATGATGATCTGAAGCTTGGTAACAAAATATGAACTCACGAACGCAGAAGACAAGTGGTGATGAAGAACGGTGAATAAGTTCCATGATGGTGAAGGATGGTTATTTGAGAATGATGAATGAGTACAATAATGGTGAATAATGGTTGTTTCAGAATGAAGCTTGGTGACAAAATATGAACTCACGAGCGCAGAAGACAGGTTGTGATGAAGAATGGCGAATAAGTTCCACGATGGTGAAGGATGGTTATTTGAGAACGATGAATGAGTACAACAATGATGAATAATGGTTGTTTAAGAATACATAACACAAATGGTATTTTTTATAAATTAGGGTTCAATTGAAAAGAATGAGTGAATTAATCCATTCTTCATACTTTTTAATTTCCATTACTCAATTTAAATATAACTAATATAATTAACAAAAATATAAAATGTTTTATATTTGACATGTAGAAAAAATTATAATAAAAAATGTCCACATAAGACATGTCAAGTATACACCTCTATAAGAGGACCCAAATAAAAATCAAAAAAATGAAAAGTAGGGACTAAATTTTTTTTTTAAAACTGATAAAAAATAAAACAAAAATAAAAAAACTAAAACAGTATTTAAGCCTGCTTTAAATCATCACAAAAAAAATATACACCTTAAAATATTGAGCAATATATGAAATTTTCACTTAATTAAATTTTGTTCAATAATTACTTTTCTTATTCAAATTTGATATACTAGCATAAGTTTTCAACCATGTGAACTTGACTCAAAGGGTCTGTCCTTTTCAATTTAAGACTTATTCGACCGAATGGTAGCCTAACAAAAACAAGCTTGAAGTAAGTAAACATCATTCAATTCAACCGTGCAAAATCTCATAGTCTATCTTGTTCCTATCTATCAAGTCTTATTATGTTCTATTAGGATTTGGCCTCAATTTTCATCAAGTTTTTTGAATATCCCTCATATAGATAAAGGTTGTTTGCATGTCTTTTTCACAAAGCTGTCCTTCAACACATTGAATACGAAAACTTGGTAGATGCTCAATGGCATTATTGGTTGCTTGCTATGTGAAAAAATTGAACTCACAATTTTATGAATTTTATAGCATTTGGACCAATTATTGTTTTGTCATAACATAATGATTTATCAAAATTGGGAGCTTTCCTTTTCTATAGTCAAACTCACAAAAAAAGAAAGGACAAAGTAGTTTAATGATGTTCAACACATTAAAGGAAGTGGTCACCTTAATGACCCTACTTATTTATGTACTTTAATTGTATGAGTGGTGCATGAGATGAGATGAATCTATAACCACCATAAAATGAAGTGGTCCTACTTATTATGTAATTTAATGTTTTCAAATCACCTACCCTTTGAATTGTCATAATATATATATATATATATATATATATATATATATATATATATATATATATATATATATATATATATATATATATATATATATATATATATATATATATATATATATATATGTAAAGTGATTTGGCGCTGTCAGTCGGTAATGAACCTTTCATAACCAAATCTTGAATCACAAATTATCAATTTAGTGTTCAAGCAAGTGTCCTTTTTTAGTATAATTTAATAATAGTTTTATTTGTGTCATTTCATTGTTCATATCACAAGGACATCTCAGTTAATGCAGATATGATTAGAGGGTGTAGACTTTCACAAGAAATTGAATTAACATGCTTTTAAGTTATGATACATCCAAGCAAATGACACTTTCATGGTGATAATAAATTCCAAATTCCAAATTCCATAATACCATATTTGATATTTTGATTTTGATTTTATTTATTTATTTAAATAATAATTGAATATTTAAATAATTTAAAAATAATAAGAAAATTATGAAAAAAATAAGAAAGAAATATTTAAAAAACCATTGAGTTGATTCTAAGATTTTCGTACATTAGGTTGGTTATAAGGTTTCCGTCTATTGGGTTGGTTATAAGGTTTTCGTCCATTAAATTGATTGTATCATCTTCTATAAATAGCAGAGTCTAAGAAGTTAATATGATTATTATTTATTTCACTCATTTCACATACTTGTTTGATCCTATTTGTCTGAGATATTGTGTTATATGATCATAATAAACATATGAACATCTACCTAAATCTACATTGGAATTTTAAAACACTTATTCAACCCTTTAAAACTAGTTTTCAACAAGTTCGTCTAAAGTTATCAGAGGCACTGTATAGATTAGTCGTAGTTTAACCATAATAAAACAAATAAAGACTTTATTTAACTAGAGTTTAATTGTGACAACTATTTTATGAGGTCCTATTTATCCACTGATTAACAGTGACGAATTTTTGACCATATGCGGTAACCCACCTTACACATCCTCAAATATGTTCTTGGTTTTGAATAGTTAGGTGATCGTAACGAAAAGGTGAGAAAACTACAATTGTATTGTCCATACATCACACCCTCCATACATAATACTGAAGGAAGATAACTCATGTTGTACTATATTTATATGCATAGAAGCATGTAGATAGTGATTTAGATGTAACATGTATGTTTGAAACACATACAGGAGTCAAATGTCTTCTTATTTTAAGAAGTATTTTAATTTCATACGTAAATATATTTTATGTTTATCTCATATTTTATTGTAACTGGATGTTTTATTTCTTAAATATATCTTTTACTTCATGCAGCAAACAAATGACATTTGACTCATTAATAAATTGATTGTAAAATGAACTTAACAAAAAATAAGCATACTAAACTAGATATGTATGTAGCGTTTCAATAATTTATGCAGATATGGTCAGTTAGGCGACAAACCCCATATCTCCTTCATATTGAGGTCAATAATCTTCATTAAAAACAAGGGAGATTTTCTTGTAGAATTTAAAGATGTTATCAATTTTGTATGTATTTGGTATCTGCACATAGCAGTATTTGCGTATATTAGAACATGTCACAATAACATATGAGGAAGGCACGTTAAAAGCTTAAAGTTTTTCATAGTCACTCCACTACCTCTGGAGATTGGCGTTGAAATGTCCTATAAGAAGACCCTCATTATAATTCACGGTTTTATGAAAAATTAAATAAAATCTATGTTGGTCATATTGCATAATATTGCGAGTGTTGAATTTTAGAACTTCTTCTACAATCCCTTTATTGCAATTTTATCTGACCTTCCTTGAAGCCAATTTTTTGTCCAATCATGTCCTTGTTTCTCAAACAATGATCCCTACCTATATTATTTTGATTTTGCAAAAGTTGTAATAGGTAAGTTACATGTGAATTTAAGCATCAAGATCATTCGACAAGTTTGGTTATCAAGTGGCCCCTTCTCCGACCTCCATCATACACTCGAGTCCATTTTTCTTTCAGAATATTATATACCCACCTCAAAGCTTATATGTCTGCTTGGCGTATTTTCTAACGATAGTGTCGCACCTCGAAAAATGAGAGCACGACTTAGCGAAGTGCAATCGGACTCTCGCATGATGGACTAAACAGAGTTGCCACCGAACCTTATTTATTCCTAAAAAGGAAAGGGGAAACATCGATAAAACCCAAGAAAGAACGACAATAATTATGGTCGTCGCAACCAATATCAGGGTTCGAGAGTCGATTACGCAAGGGGAAGCTATTAGCACCCCTTACGTCCGTTGTACTCAACGGGAACCATTAGGTTAATTGTGTGCGTTATTGTTAGTTTAGAAATGTTAGGCTTCTCGAGTTATTAGGTGGGAAAGAAAGAATAGAAGAGAGAAGAATGTTTGTGGATTTTGCAACGAAGAGAACTAAACCTAAGTTTTTTATTAATGGGCCTGACAAAATTTCGAAATCATGCTCCTACGTATCTCAATAGAGAACTCAAGGCTTACGTAGTTCTGGGTAGAAAATGTTTGTTTGTTGGTCGATTTTAGCAAAAGCTATATTGTATTAATCGAAGAAGACATTGTTTTACCCAAAACAGATGAGGAGCAGACGTATACTCCAAATCGAATGGATTTACAAATCAACATTCGGAAAAACGTCACTTATCTCAACTCAACAATTGTTGCCGAAGCATTGCTTTGCATCATCTTAAGACAAGATGTCTTTCGTTTATGAAAAGGTTTTTCTGATCAATCGTACGGCGGCGAAGAAAAGAGTTTGATTGGTTGGATGTATTTTTGGGCTTGAAAGACGAGTATTTATGACTGGCAAGCTCTTACAACTTATGTCTAATACTCGGGACTATGTCTGAACCTTTCACTCAGGTAATCTTTTTCTTTCAATTTTATTGAGAAAAGAAGTTTCAATGTTTACAAGTATTTTGAAGAGAATACGAATACGTAAGGCTTACAAGCTCTTACAACTTGGGCCTAATATTCGGCATTACGACAGGATATTTCATCCAGGTAATCTTTTTCTTCCAACTTACTTATGAAAATGATTTGAATATTGGAGCATTTTGAAGAGAAGACGAATACATAGGGCTTACAAGCTCTTACAACTTGGGCCTAATATTCGGGATTACGACTGGATATTTCATCCAGGTAATCTTTTTCTTCTAACTTACTTATGAAAATAATTTGAAATGATTTGAGGGTAATTGAAATGCAGACAAGTAAATGTGAGCACACAAAAAGAAAAGAGTTTATTGTAAGAAGATCCAAGAGTAAGTCACAGGATTGGAAACCAACCGGAATCGAAAGCAAACTGAATTTAGCTCTAAGATACCTTAGAGTGGATTCGTGTAAGAATCACTCAACAAGAAGCCGAACAACAAAATTTATGCATCTAAACGATTTTCAAAAATCAAAATTGAATTTTAACTCTGAGATCGCAATGCAATAAAAGGCAACAACTACCAAAATATTATTATAGCAGTATCACAAACTTTACATCAACTCAAAGTAATTGAAAAAACAGAAAGCTAACGCATGAGACACAAATGTTGTCTATAATAAATTTTCATTGCTATATAATCAAAATAGAGTTAAAAAATCAAATATGAAAACAAATATTCACACACTTTAAATATATATAAAACTAAAAAAACAGAAGTGACATATAACTGAAATTTTTTTTATAACTAAACAAATATAAGTATACATTATAATTGATAAAAATAAATAAATATGTTAACTACAATATATCTATGCTAAAAAAAAATAGTAGAAGTATATATTAAAACTCAAAAAAATAGTAGTATATATATTAACCTTTAACTAATATGAACGTTTATATATAACGAAAATGAAACGGCACGGCAAGTATATATATAAAGTATGTATATATTAAAATATAAACAGTAACATCAAATATATATATTAAACTAAACTAGTAGTATAAAATTGAATGTAATATCTATAATACTAAAACTAATTAATTTATTATAAAACTAAAAATAAATAAATATATATATATATATATATATATATATATATATATATATATATATATATAATATATATATATATATATATTATATATATATATATATATATATATATATATATATATATATATATATATATATATATATATATATATATCGCATATAGAACTAAACAAACAAAATATAATTAAAAACAAAAACTTAAATATATATAAAAATAAAGAGGTAATGAGTAACAAAAGCAAGCAAAATATTAGAAATTCAAGACAAAAGCAAGCAATGTATATCCAACAAATTAAAATACATAATGACTAATAAAATCAATAAAATATCAAAGTAAAAAATAATACTAAAGAAGGGGTTTATTATGAGGTAAGGGAGTGTGTTATGTTTGTGTATAGTGAAGGAAGTAGAATATATGTGAGATTTTGTGTGGAAGATATATGATGTGTGGTGTAGTATAATGAAGGTGACAGATAGGATGTATGTGGATGGTTAAATGGTGGTGAGAAAAGAAAGTTTATGTTATGGTTTGTGATGTAGAATCATGATATTGTATGAAGAAGAAGACAAATGGTCTTCAAAATGACACACATTTTTTCTTCTCCTACTTTTTTCTTCTTTTATGGTTTCAAGATGAAATGAGAGATCTCACACAAATTGTGCGCTTCCGTTCGTTTCTTCTTGTTATGGCCAACTGGTACATATAGTGACACCTAGTAGGGTTAAAAAAAACTAAAATTCCACAAATGCCCCTTAGATACTTCACTTAGATATATTTGTGGTAAAGTAATTTCAAACCAACAAATGAAAACAAATTCTAATATTTTTAATAAAAAACACTAACCATTGATTAAATTCTAATTAATTGTCTCGATTATTTTAACTAGAAAACATAAATAAACGGATCAAAAATAAATAAAAATTGAGCGCAAAAATGCTCGGAAAATTAAAATGAATGCACTAAAATGATCAGTGTGAAATAAAGTTATTGAAAAAATATAGCGTTTCTTTTAATTTTGAAATGAATTTTGACCGGTTAAACAGGCTCGAGCTGATCAATAAGTGGCCGAAAAATTATCTGAAAAATAAATCGAGCATGCCAGATTAAACTATGCAAAAGGTAGATTAATAAAGCTGATGTCTGAAAGCTTGATTTAAAAAATTTTCGTCCACTGATTTGACGCACATCCGTCGATTAATTCAACTGATTTGCCTGTAGATCCAAAAAAATTATTTCGTCCGATATTCTAGGCACTATGCGGTATGGAATGCATGGTATGCTATGTAGAGGTGTAACAACTATGATAAATATATTCAATCGGGATTCAGGGTCAAAATTGGGGTGTGACAGTTGCCCCTATTTAAGTATCTTCAATTAGAGAATATGAAGCGGGAAACTCTTCGTATGATCATAGTGGAAGATAATAAAATACTAAGAAGACCCGGATTTTGATCCTGAAATGTAAATGATATGATATGATAGGAGATGCTATGAATGTATGAATGACTCTTTTTTTGTTTTTGTCTTGCTGGGGATATAATCAGACATAAGATAAACCCCAGCATGATGCTTTATGATGGATGCAGAATGAAACAAATATCTGTGGGGAACGATGGAGATATGTGATAAAGGTAGCCCATAAGAAACAAAAATGATGCTATAAATTCATTGGGGATAACAATCATGCTGGAGGAAAGAAAACTGGGGAATATGCATAGAGATTTTAACAACAGGTTCGTACGTGACCTGACAACTCCAGAATATTCAAAGAATTTTTAACAGCAGGTTCAAACATCACCTGACAACACTTAAATATTCAAAAAATTATCAATTAACAAGTTCATACATGGCCTGACATCATTAGGGAACATACAAAGAATGTTTGAACAACTGGTTCAGACATTGATTTGATGACAACCTGAATATCTGGGAAAGTTTAGTCAACAAGTTCATACGTGACCTAACAACACTAGAAAAATCAAAGAATCCCATCAATAGGTTCATACATGACCTACCATTGGAATATTCAAAGAGTTTCAATAACAAGTTCGAACATGATCTGATAATGTTAGGGGATATCAAAAGGTTCCATCAACAAGTTCAAACATGACCTAACAATACTAGAAAACATACAAAGAAAGTTCCATCAACAGGCTCATACATGACCTGACAGCATTGGAAAATTTAAAGCGTTTCAACAACAGGTTCATACATGACCTGACAATGCTAGAAAATCAAGGAAAGTTTAATCAGTAGGTTCATACATGACCTGACATTTGGGTATTCAAAGAAAGTTTCACCAACAAGTTCAGACATGACCTGACAACACTTGGGAAAAATAAAAGGGAGTTTTATCAAACACGTTTATTCATGACCTGAAGACACTGGAAAACTAAAAGAAAGTGTATCCACGGGTTCATTCATAACCTGACAATTCTAGAGGTTTCAAAGAGATTTTATTAACAAATTCAAACGTGACTTGACAACAATTGAAAACCCAAAGAAAACTTCAACAGCAGGTTCATACATGACCTGACAATATTGGAAAACATGCAAATCAAGTATCATCAATAGGTTCATACATGACCAGGGACTTTAGAATACATCTAACAATTTTGGAGATTTCTCACAAGAAATTCATCCGATCAAAGATTTTTGAGATTCCTAACAGGGAATTTATGCAAAACAAAGATAAGCGGGAGTCTTCTTATAAGTAGATCATCCGTGTAAAAGATTATGATGATTCTTTACAAAGAAATCAAACAAAACCAACATCGTTGGAGTTTTCTAACACGAAAAATCTCCAAGCTTCTGGGAATTCCTCAAGATGATGAGTCATACATGACTTCCACGGAACCATCACGAAAGACAGGGCAATCAAACTCTCTGTAAGTGCCAACAACAATTGGACTTTAACCGTAAGCAATGGATTACAACCAGCTTGTAACGAAATTTGCCAACAATAATTGGACTTTAACTGTAAGCAATGGATTACAACCAGTTTTTCACAGATTTTGCCAACAACAATTGGACTTTGACCGTAAGCAATGGAATACAACCAGCTTTTAACGGATTTTGCCAACAACAACTGGACTTTGAATGATGTTGGCAATGACCAAACTCTAGATACCAATCACGATTGTATTTACAAATGAAGTGACAGTGATGCCAACAAAAATTGGGTTTAAAATGAGTTCTAGTGACCACTAAGCTTGGAATAATGCCTAGTAACAATTGAATTTTAGGAGACAGAAATGAGTCTTGAAATAATTCCAGGGAGTGGCATAGGGGTTCTGGAAGTGCGTCAGAACAAAAATGACATGTCTGGGAATTCATCAGAGAGTAAAAAAAATGAATTCTGGAAATGCATCAGAGTTATAAGTGATATTCTGGAAATACAGCAGAATACAGACACATCCGGTAATACATCAAGGAAATTCTGGAAACACATCAGAATTCAAGACAAACATATTCGAGAATACATCAGATAGATGGGGAAACATCTAGAAACACATAAGACAAGTTATGGAAATACATCAATAAACAAAGGAGTAGTCCGGAAATTCATCGGATAATCCAAAAAGGAATTGAACCTAATGGAAAATTTTCTGATAGGTGCCATCTGGGTTGGACTTGAAAATGATTGCGAAAACCGGATGATGGTTTAAGGGCACCAAATACAAACTGGAATTAGAGGTCAAAGGATATAGGATCAACAACAAGACCTGGGTCAATGCAAAATGAGCACAAAGTACATTTCGGTTATGCATGGTTTGGATTTTCTTTTATGCATGATATATGAATGATCATGATATGAAAATGATGACACTTGAGTGGACAGGGAGTTTGTAAAGACTGTTTATGGAGATCATGATTCCTCAACACCGAGAACTCAACCAAATATTTTATGATAGATGTTATCAAAGGAGAATTCTATCAAGCTTGACACCACAACTTATCCAATGGGATCTTTTTGGAGGATTAATGAATCATGCTAGCATAGTTTTTGGGCACTCGTCTCAAAATCAATAGTTGTTGACATATGGCAAAATTTGTTTGAGTAGTTTGAAAGCACGAAGGGGGTCTGCCCCTCTGTGGCTCATCTTGCCCCAGTCTGTTGGGTCTTTGAAAATGTTCACCTTGAAAGTGAGTTTGAAACAGCTTGACATGAGACGATCTTGAGACGGCTTGCCCCAATGTTTGAATACTGTACTGATTTAACCTTGATTAACCAAAACTTGGAATGGTAAACTTCTGATTGACTGGCCTTGGATAGTTGGAATCAATGAGCTTCTGAGGTGGCTTGCCCCAGTTCGAGTCTTGAAGCAAATTACTCTTGGCTAACCGAACCTTGGGGTGATTGGCTCGGATTAACTGATACTCAAAGTGATTTCCCCTGGTTGGACTTCTTTCACTTTATCAACTTCCCCAATTGTATATTATTGGAATTTCTTTGATGCTAAGTGTTGACTTGCAAATAAGATTGTTCATTCAAAAAATGGTAATTTTAATGCAGTGCTTATGCAAAAATTTGAAATCAAAATTTATTGATATGAATGGGTGAAATATAGTGAGCGGGTCAATGATAAGAACACAATGATGATCTAGTCACTCACAGTGTGCAAGATGATGTGATCAAATGATTAACAAAGATCGTTTGGAGTCAGGTTAGCGCAACCTTGTTGTTATATGCTTTCAAAATAGACTCTGCCTCAATTAGGTCTTTTAAGAATTGTAACGTGGTCTGGTTCACGGTTTTTTGAAACAAAGGGATATAAGGCTCAAAATTTATTTTTTACCCACCCCTTCTTCTTGATGATCTTCAGTTCCTATGTTCAGTTAATTCAATACACGCATTCGACTTCGAAGGTGCGAAACTAAAAATGAGAATTCAAGATGAGATTTTCTTGAAATGGAAGTCTCCTTATTTTGTTTTTGTTGAGGATTTAATGAACTCTTTTGATTTTTTTTATTTTATCCCTAATTTTTCCTGGACCGCTTCTTTAAAGATTTCAGTCCACCGGGATGTCCTAACTTTTGCCTAAGTCATTTTGTGGTAATTGACTTAGCGGACTTTTTTATGTTTTTTTAAACGTGCTGACTGTCATATTATTGGTGGATGAGGATCAACCAACACTAATTTTAGTTTTTCTCAACTTCTTCGACACTTCAACATGTGCGCGAAGGATAACATGTGGTTGAACCTAATTGGAGGGTGTACATATGATTTTTTTTTTTTGAAAGATTGAATGCACAGTCAAACTATCTGAACACAACTACCCTGCCCCAGGTTAAGATTAAGGGTTTTAGATCCGAAATAAACACCAACTTCTAGGCTCAAAGTGGTTGACTAGGGATTAACTCCTTATATCTTCAATGTTTGGGGATTTGAAACAATGCCTTACATCATCGACAAGGTTTTACTCAAAAGCATACCACAATAATTCCAGGTGTTTCGTTTTCATCATCCTCCTTCCAATCTTTGTTAACACAACGGTTTGATAAACAAAAGTGAATGAGAGGAGTATTTTTGTTTTTAACATACGAATGGATTAATTCAAAAGATGCATAAACATTTCATTAATCTTACCAATTCAAAGTAAACAACAATGCTTAAAAGCAATTAACAATCAACATGCGAGGAAACTACAAAAGAAATGCTGAAACAACCAAATGATTTCCAGCTTTAGGGAATGACTTCTTCAAACTTGATCCATTAACTTATGGGGACACCCCTTGAGATCTTCGCACTTATCCGGTCGATAGGTTAACGTTTACCACCAAGCTTCCTTCTTGAAAGGCTATGTACCCGTTGTCAATCAACTGTTATACTTTGGCTTTAAAAGCATTGCAGTCTTCGGTTGAATGCCCTTCTGATCCGGCATGATATCCACATTGCACATTTTGGTCATACCCGGGTGGGTAAGGTTGTGGAACCGGCTTAATAGACTTGGGAACCACCAACGAGTTTTGAATCAGAGGCTGCAGAAGTTAGCTATATGTCATGACGAATGGATGACGAGGAGCATTTCTTCTTTCCAAGTTAGTTTGGGGCCTAAGCTGATTTTGACTTTGATTTCGATATCTCGGGCCTTGGGCTTGTTGATTTGGATGAGGAGAAAACCATGATTGTTTGTAATGAAAACCAACATGTAGTGTTTGTTGGTATGGCACTTTGGGCATTGCTAACTGCTCATTTTCATCCACTTGAAGGTTGGGATCAACAAGCTTTTTGACATTGACACGGTGATCTTCAAATTCTTTTCCTTCAATTTCATCGTTGAACGCAACCCTCTTGGATCCACTACTCACTTCTCTTTTTCGTTCGTTGGTATGGGTCGTGACATTGGATATCCAAGGTGATATCTCAAAGCTCTTACCAGCAAATGATGATATCTCATTAGCCACATCCGTGACCTCTTCCTTGTGGTACAAAACCTTGAGGGGTTTCAGGGGTCCTTTCCCTTTCTCATTACCTGGCTCGGAAATCAAGATATATGTACCTGAGCCTTCCTCCTTGAGTGTTGGTGACCTTATGTCAATCAATCTTTGCATCTTGAGCTTAAAACTCTTGCATTCCTCGATGGAGTGCCCCATTGTTCCAGTATGGTATCTGCACTTGACCTTCGGGTGATCTTCTTCAAAGGCTAAGCTCTTTTTGTTAATCAATTCTCGTATCAAGGCTTTCAGCGCTAAGCAAGAATCTAGGTCATGTCTCACTGCCCCTTTATGGAATTCACATGTTGCATTTGGATTGTACCATGGCAGGTATGGTGACGTAGGTGTGAGAGCTCGAGGGGTCACCAAAGCATTCTGGATCAGCTGTGGGTATAACTTGCTATATAGCATCGGAATCGGGTCATTGTGATTTTTATTCCCCTTGTTCTGATTCTGATTTTTGTTCTGAATCTGACTTCGGTGATTTTGAGGAGGAATAGCCAGAGGATGTTGATGATGACGTCTTGAGGGAGGTCCATATACCGGTAGATGAGGAGTTTCCAGATAGAATTTCCCTTGACTTGGAGTAACACCTGATGGATGTGGAGCAGTAACTCCCTCCGCTGCAACAATGGGTATGGGATGACCCTCTTTTTTCAATAAGGCATGCAGGGTTTCCACGAACCATCCCATTTGGCTCTTCAAAATATTGAGTTCCCCCTTCAATGCTTCTTGACTTTTCCTTAGGTCGTCCGTCATCTCTTGAGACATGGTTCTTTGTTCTAAACGTGTGTCAGGAATCACTTTGCTGATCATGGACAAAGGATGGATGAGTTTTTTTGTATTTCGTCTGGAAAATGACATGTATTGTGATGCGATGCAGATGCAATGGAATGTAATGAATGCAATGCAAGCCATGCATATTTGTTTTTTTTCCTCAATACATGAGTTCAAAAGTCTGAGGTACTGATGAATCTGATTGCTTTCCAAGAATAGGTTCTCACCAGGTATGATCTAGGGTTTCAAAAAAAGTTCCTAGAGTCATGGATCCATTAGACTGTTTGCTGCATGTGGCAACTTACTTGTCGGGCATCAACTCCATCTAAAGAATCTACTCTAAGTGAGGTTCTCGCACCGACCCAACGAGAAATTCATCTCGCGGACCCACACTACGCAACCATCTTTCCTAATTGGACAAAGGATTAAGGTTCTATAAATGGTCCTCAGAGTCATGGATCCTAAAGAAAACGTCGAAGCTTACGGCAACTTACTTGCAATCAGAGTATCCAAGTACCAAAGCATAATGGAACCAATACAATAAATTATATCAATATGTCAATAAAGATAGCAAAAGCAATAAAGAAAAGCTACACAAATAAACAAACAAAGGCACACAAATGACCTAACTAGGCTTAACTCACTTAGGGAAATTGGTCCACAGCAGAGTCGCCATCTGTCGCACCTCGAAAAATGAGAGCACGACTTAGCGAAGAGCAATCGCACGCTCGCATGATGGACTAAATAGAGTCGCCACCGAACTTTATTTATTCCTAAAAAGGAAAGGGGAAACATCGATAAAACCCAAGAAAGAATGACAATGATTATGGTCGTCGCAACCAATATCAGGGTTTGGGAGTCGATTACACAAGGGGAAAGTATTAACACCCCTTACGTCCGTTGTACTCAACGGGAACCATTAGGTTAATTGTGTGCGTTATTGTTAGTTTAGAAATGTTAGGCTTCTCGAGTTATTAGGTGGGAAAGAAAGAATAGAAGAGAGAAGAATGTTTTTGGATTTTGCAACGAAAGGAACTAAACCTATGTTTTTTATTAATGGGCCTGACAAGATTTCGCAATCCCGCTCATACGTATCTCAATAGAGAACTCAAGGCTTACGTAGTTCTGGGTAGAAAATGTTTGTTTTTTGGTCGATTTTAGCAAAAACTATATTGTATTAATCGAAGAAAATATTGTTTTACCCAAAACAGATGAGGAGCAGACGTATACCCCACATCGAATGGATTTACAAATCAACATTCGAAAAAACGTCACTTATCTCAACTCAACAATTGTGGCCGAAACATTGCTTTGCATCATCTCAAGACAAGATGTCTTTCGTTTATGAAAAGGTTTTTCTGATCAATCGCACGGCGACAAAGAAAAGAGTTTGATTGGTTGGATGTATTTTTGGGCTTGAAAGACGAGTATTTATGACTGACAAGCTCTTACAACTTGTGTCTAATACTCGGGACTACGTCTGGAACTTTCACCCAGGTAATCTTTTTCTTTCAATTTTATTGAGAAAAGAAGTTTCTATATTTACAAGTATTTTGAAGAGAATACGAATACGTAAGGCTTACAAGCTCTTACAACTTGGACCTAATATTCGGGATTACGACTGGATATCTCATCCAGGTAATCTTTTTCCTCCAACTTACTTATGAAAATGATTTGAATATTGGAGCGTTTTGAAGAGAAGACGAATACATAGGGCTTACAAGCTCTTACAACTTGGGCCTAATATTCGGGATTACGACAGGATATTTCATCGAGGTAATCTTTTTCTTCCAACTTACTTATGAAAATGATTTGAAGTGATTTGAGGGTAATTGAAATGCAGACAAGTAAATGTGAGCACACAAAAAGAAAAGAGTTCATTGTAAGAAGACCCAAGAGTAAGTCACAGGATTGAAAACCAACCAGAATCGAAAGCAGAATGACTTTAGCTCTAAGATACCTTAGAGTGGATTCGTGTAAGAATCGCTCAACAAGAAGCCGAACAACAAAATTTATGCATCTAAACGATTTTCAAAAATCAAAATTGAATTTTAACTCTGAGATCGCAATGCAATATAAGGCAACAACTACCAAAATATTATTATAGCAGTATCACAAACTTTACATCAACTCAAAGTAATTGAAAAAACAGAAAGCTAACACATGAGACACAAATGTTGTCTATAATAAATTTTTATTGCTATATAATCAAAATAGAGTTAAAAAATCAAATATGAAAACAAATATTCACACACTATAAATATATATAAAACTAAAACAACAGAAGTGACATATAACTGAAAAAAATTTTATAACTAAACAAATATAAGTATACATTATAATTGATAAAAATAAATAAATATGTTAACTACAATATATCTAAGCTAAAAAAGAACAGTAGAAGTATATATTAAAACTCAAAAAAATAGTAGTATATATATTAACCTTTAACTAATATGAACGTTTATATATGACGAAAATGAAACGGCACGGCAAGTATATATATAAAGTATGTATATATTAAAATATAAACAGTAACATCAAATATATATGTTAAACTAAACGAGTAGTATAAAATTGAATGTAATATCTATAATATTAAAACTAATTTATTTATTATAAAACTAAAAATAAATAAAAATATATATATGTCATATAGAACTAAACAAACAAAATATAATTAAAAACAAAAACTTAAGTATATATAAAAATAAAGAGATAATGAGTAACAAAAGCAAGTAAAATATTAGAAATTCAAGACAAAAGCAAGTAATGTATATCCAACAAATTAAAATACATAATGACTAATAAAATCAATAAAATATCAAAGTAAAAAAAATAAGACTAAAGAAGGGTGTTTATTATGAGGTAAGAGAGTGTGTTGTGTTTGTGTGTAGTGAAGGAAGTAGAACATATGTGAGATTTTGTGTGGAAGATATATGATATGTGGTGTGGTATAATGATGGTGATAGATAGGATGTATATGGGTGGTTAAATGGTGGTGAAAAAAGAAAGTTTATGTTATGGTTTGTGATGCAGAATCATGATACTGTATGAAGAAGAAGACAAATGGTCTTCAAAATGACACTCATTTTTTCTTCTCCTACTTTTTTCTTCTTTTATGATTTCAAGATGAAATGAGAGATCTCACACAAATTGTGCGCCGCTTATGCTTCCGTTCGTTTATTCTTGTTATGGCCAACTGGTACATACAGTGACACCTACTAGGTTTAAAAAAAACTAAAATTCCACAAATGCCCCTTAGATATTTCACTTAGATATTTTTGTGGTAAAGTAATTTCAAACCAACAAATGAAAATAAATTCTAATATTTTTAATAAAAAAAACTAACCATCGATTAAATTCTAATTAATTGTCTCGATTATTTTAACTAGAAAACATAAATAAACGGAACAAAAATAAATAAAAATTGAGCGTAAAAATGCTCGAAAAATTAAAATGAATGCACTAAAATGATCAGTGTGAAATAAACTTATTGAAAAAATACAGCATTTCTTTTAATTTTGAAATAAATTTTGACCGGTTAAACAGGCTCGAGTTGATCAATAAGTGGCCGAAAAATTATCTGAAAAATAAATCGAGCATGCCAGATTAAACTACACAAAAGGTAGATTAATAAAGGTGATGTCTGAAAGCTTGATTTAAAATTTTTTCGTCCATTGATTTAACGCACATCCGTCGATTAATTAAACTGGTTTGTCTGTAGATCCGAAAAAATTATTTTGACTGATATTCTAGGCACTATGCGGTATGGAATGCATGGTATGCTATGTAGAGGTGTAACAACTATGATAAATATATTCAATCGAGATTCAGGGTCAAAATTGGGGTGTGATAGATAGTATTGGAATGTAGGCTCATTCAACGTATATTGTTTATGGTCAAGATAAAAAAATATATGTTGAAATATATTAGTTGAAGTTATATTAGCAAGGATGAACAAATATGGGTACTCGTGTTAACATCTTTTTTCCGAAGTTCTTTGTCTTTGATCTCACACATGAATTTTTACGCAAAGTATTTGATACAGTAAAAATGTGAGGGTGGCTACCAAGAAGAGATACTCGATCAACCAAGATGCCTTAGAGAACATCATGAAATGAATATGATCAAATTGTGGCAACAATATTATATTGTGTTGAATAAAAACCAGAAACATGAATTGAGGAACATACGCAAGCTTATCTTGAAAGACAAAATAATGGATGGTGAAGTTAAGCCAAGTCCAGAGTATATAATTTGGTTTAAATCAATTCTATTTACATATGTCTCTAACACTCAGTTTCTTAATGACCCATGAGAACATGGTTCTACTTCTACTCAAGAACATATCTCGCCCATCCCTCAACAATAGACTCACAACCACACACCTCAGTTTACATCCTGTAATACCCCAAAATATACCCTTCATTTTTCTTGGAAGCATGAGATTATGTTTCACACTTCATTAGCATCATACTAGGTCATACTCATTGCATACTGCATTAGTGACGCGGAAACCAGGGTTTGATTGATCACTCCTTAACAGAAGGAGCCCACACAAAGCAAGATTGAGAATTGGACTTCATTTTCTAAATATATACAAGTCTCAAAGGTCTCAAAGGGGTCCAGGTGTCTTATTGTGGTCCTCAGTTCATTAGTGAAGGATTCAGAGCTATCAGAGTGCTCATCTGGATTTAATCAGCAATTAGGGTTTCATGGCTATTTGCAACAGGCAATGTTTGGTTGGAAGTAGAGGGGCTCATCCATGTCATGATTGGAGAGGCATCTTGGCCTAGGAAGACTCACAATTGGCAAATAGTGCAATCAGTTCCCGATCATTTTGCCCTAAAATTAGGGTTTGGTATAAAATCAGTTTATTTCGGATTCTTTGGGTGAAACTCTTTTCCGTGGCCCTCCATATGTCCACAAGGGTCTACATACAATAAATCAGCTCTTTATTTAAGTCAGAAGTACTTCAATTGATCATTGGAATCGGGAATCAGACAGTTTGGGAAAAGTCAACTACGGGGCCAAAAAAGTCAACTCCTGACATCTTGAGAGTGGAATCTCAAAATCCATGCCTAGGGGATCCTACATGTGAAATTTGATCAAGGTTGGATCATGGATTTATCATTTAATCAGGAATTGAAAAAGTTACTTAATTCGGAAATGGTTGACTTTCCATTTAGGGCAAGTTTTCATGATTATTGCAATCACTTTAAGCCCATTTTCCTTCAAGATAAAAGCTCCATTTGAAAATGTCTCCAACATGAAACTTGTTCCTCTTGTTCCAAGCTTTCTATAGATATAACGTTTGCTCCATTTGGATCAAAATTGAGAAAGTTATGCTTAGTCAAAGTGAGACATATTTTTAGGACACTTAGAAAAATTTCTAAGTCCAAAGATCTTCAAAGTTTGTCAAGACTTCTTGGCCAGATTTCTTGCACTTCAAAGCATTATTTGAAAATATTTTCTTCACAATAATTATACCTTGCCATGTCCTCTTTCACATCCTTTTGGAATCATCTCATTTGGATCCATGGTTTGAGAGATGCATTCACTTAAAGTGGGCACCATGACTTGATTTTATAGGCAAATTTTGGGCCTAGCTGGCCCAACCAGTTTTGCAATGTTGTGACATGACTTTGAGACCACTTTTCACCTTCTTCCATTCATCATTTCAACTTGTGCTCAACATGAAAGATGCTATGTTCCATGAGGTCTTGCTACTTGTAGCGGTGTATTCGTCACTTTATGATTTATGGATTAAATCAAAAGCAAAGCATACAAAGAATCGAGTCGCCACCACACTTTTGCTTATCCAAAGGAATGGCTAAAAAGCGAACAAAAGCCTAAGAAGTTTTACACATAGAAAACTAATGAAAAGGTCAGAGATCTGGGTAAGGGGTTAATTACGCAATGGGAAGGTGTTAGGCACCCAAAACGTCCTAGGTACTCCTAGGGAGCCCTTTTCACAATTGTTGTACGAAATGTTACTTGTTTATGAAATATTTATTGTGCAAACATGATTGGAGGGATGAGAAAAAAATATACAAGTTATTATTTTTGTGTTTGAACGGATGAACCCGTTGCCTACGTACCTTCCATGAAAGGTAAGGATCAAAACGCCGTAGTTCGACTAAAAGATTTCCAAAATATGAGTGGATTCATTTTAAAACAAAAGCCTTAAGGTCTTTCGTTATCCACGGGAGAAAACTCAATCTTATACAAACAACAAGTCCACCATGTGAGAAAAGCTTCAACTTGCTAGTGAGGGGTTAACCCTATAATAAGCAGGGAAGTCTTACAATTCAATCACTAAGGACAAAAGGTGAGATTAACATCAACCAACTAGGATAAATCAAACCTATGGCTAATGTATGAAAACTTATCAAGAATGGACAAAGCCACAAAACAATTGAATGAGTGAGATTAACCAATTAGGATTTATTCACAAAAGATGGTCAAGGTATGATTAGAATTCAATTCAAAAGAAGTATTATGAAAATGAAGTTTGAAAAATCAAAGGCCTAAAGCCTAGGTTTCTAATTTGAAAAGAGATGAAAAATGTTTGCACAATAGTTTGGTTTTGGATTAACATGCAAATGGAGGTTTAAAGAAACAAAAGGATGGGAGGGTGAGGAAGTAAAACTTCTTAGAGGTTCACCTCTTGAGATCATATGTAGATGATCCAAGTGATTCCTTTGGAATAGGCAATGAGCAATAACAGATAAACAACAAAGCAAATGGATACCGGATGCCAATCAATGGACTTACACCAATCTCACAAACAAAAATGGATACCGGCTACCAATCAATGGATTTACACCAATCTCCTAAAACAAAAATGGATATCAGATGCCAATAAATGGACTTATACCAATCTCCTAAAACAAACATGGATATCAGATGCCAATAAATGGGCTTACTCCAATCTCCCAAAACAAACATGGATATCAGATGCCAATAAATGGGCTTACTCCAATCTCCCACCATATCATAGGAACAACTGCCAAGTAATGGACTTATGCTTGTCTCCTCCATGGACAAAGTAAAATGCTATAAAGCAAAGTTTATGGAATGATATACAAATGATGATGATAAATGCACAAAGCAAATATGCACCGATGAATCAAGTAAGCAAACACACAAGTCAATTAGCACACACTATATACAAGCAATAAGGCTCAAACAAGGTTAGACTTTACAGTCAACTGGAATGGGGTATGTTATGCTCTTAACCTTAACATTGAGAGTTAAGGTGAAGCAGATGAAATGGAGATGAGGGGTGTGCCTCATAGCTCTTATCCCTGGCCTGAGAGAGCTTTAAACAATGGAAGGTGTGGGAGTTCAGAAAGTAGGAACTCTTCTCCACAAGTAGACTCTATAAGATCTTGGGTTAGTATCCACAATGAATCAACATGTTATGTAAGCAAAGGGATGACACACTGAATAGTAGGAGATGGATTACACATCTCTTTTATCTACCAATTGCCTCATAAGAGGACTTTTCCTGCTTGGCACAAAAGATAAACAATCACAAGCATTGCCTCTTAAGGAGGACTTCAGACAGGTGCCTACCAGTAACAGTAGGTCTTCCAGACTACATGAAGAAGAGAGTTTATACCTAAGTGGTTAAGCAACCAAGCAAAAGCAAGTTCAAAGTGAACTTAGAGCAACTAATGTACCTGTGGAAACATCAAACAAATCAGTACCACTATACAGACAAACAACCAACAGTTAATATCAGATAAACAGACAAGGTTCACAATGTGCAAGCCAAAAGTCAAACTCAAATGAGTCAACATCAACCTACAAAACACACAAAGATTAGTAATCAAAGGCAAACATCAATGCTCAAATGATGGAGCATCAACAACTATGGAACTTGGATGTTCAACCTGAAATCAAAGCTCAAATGTGAGAGGCAAACCTCTAGGTCAAAGCCTAGGGTCAAATATGGAGAAAAAATTCAAAACAGAAGCTGAAAATTAACATGAATCAACTTCAAACATATCTTGAAACAATCTAAAAGGTCTCACATCAATATCATATACCAAAAGCATTTCATGATCAATTGAAGTTCAAGACTATTTTAAAGCTCAAATGTGACCAACCAGAATGAAAAATCTCAATTAATCAGAAATCAATCAAATAATTCCAAGAAAATTCATGCTCATTCACAACATCCATAATATGTATCACACAAAAAATCAGAGTAATTGGAGATCAATAGGCAAGGAAAACACATCACATAAGTTGAACAAGAAAAGGTGTGACACAAATTGTCACACCAACTTAACATGATCATAAAACAGAAATTACAAATGGTAAAAATACCAAATCAACACCAAAATGTCAAGCAACATGTCTAGTTTCATCTTAAATTTTCAGATTCATTGGATAAAAACTCAGCATTTCACAAATGATATGGCAAGTCAAGGTACAAGATGCATATATGTTCACAAACCCTAGCACAAATTATTTTCCAGCCAAGCACAATTTATGGAAAAATGATCAAAAAATAATAGACAGAAAATGCAACATCATGCAAAAAACCACATAATTTTTGGATCATTATTCAATTAGATATGAATTTTGGAAGATGGAGAAAAAATAAAAAAAAGATGTAAAGCATGTAATAGAAATAATGGAGGGAAATAGAAAACATGGCATGGCATTTGAATATTTGCAACAAGCTGGAATCGAACCAAGGCACAATTTGAAGTTGGCGCGCTGAAGGAATGAAACGCAATCGTTTCATTAATTGACTTGGCCGGTCAATGCACATGTGGCCAAGTCAAAGCGCTACAGGCCAATCAAAACGCCATGCATGAGAATACGTGGACCAGTACATGTTGAGATTCATACAAACACATGCAAGCGTAGAAAATTCGCAGGAAATCATGAACATTGCATCAGAATCCGCATGAAAACTGGAAACATGAAGAACACATGAAGAACACGATGAAGATCTTCATCCAATTTTCCAGAAAATTTCAAAATGTCCAGAATTGAAAATCAAGCATAGCATCGTGTAGTATCTTCATCATAGATCACAAATCAACAAACATTTCATCAAGAAATCGTCACATATGCATGGATCGAAGAGAATAAGTTTCATCATCAAAACTTTGAACATCGTATCTGTAACACCCCGATAAAAATAAGATAATTATTTAATTTAAGTTAATATTATATTTATTAATTTAATTAAATAATTGGAATTATTGGATTATTTATTATTATTATTATTGGAATAATAATTATTGGAAAGTATATAAGTGGGAATTAAGAAAAGAGTTTCATTTTTTTTGGTAAAGAGGGTTTTTACGTGAAAAGCAGAGAAGCGGCTGAAAAGTGGAGAGAGAGCAAAGGTTGGAGAAGAGAAGAGTTTGAAGCTAAAAGGCTGCCGGATTAATTCAGGTAAGGGGGGTTTATCATCGTTAATGGGTATTATAGATTAACATGTAATGGGTAGTGATAAACCGTTGAATTGACCCTAATTGGGATGATGAGTGCTGAAAAATTGTGATGAATAAATTGTGTTTAAGCTGTAATTGAATCGGTAATTGTGTGAGTCGTGATTCCCCGAACGTATCGCTTTTTACGGAATTGGAATCGGAGGTCCGGAAGTCCTCCAACGGCGGAAAATGCGGAGAATTCTGCATTCTGCTTCGTGTTAGCGCAGGAACAGCTTTCTGTCTTGCGTTAACCGGTTAACCCAGGGTGTTAACCGGTTAACACTGTTGTGAGTTGTGAAAATATTGCTGTTCTGTCTGCGTTAACCGGTTAACCCAGGGCGTTAACCGGTTAACACTGTTAAATTGGCCAGGAAGCGTGTTCTGTCCTGCGTTAACCGGTTAACCCAGGGCGTTAACCGGTTAACACTGTGGGAAAAGAGAAAAATTGATAATCGAATCTTGTGTACGTTTTGGAATGGAATTATATAATACTTAGTTTATGCCAAAGTTGATTATAAGTTGATTATGTTGAAAACATTGTTGTGTTGCTATTATTATCATGTTGTCGGACTTTTAAAGTCGTGTATGTCAAAGTTGATTATAAGTTGATTATGTTGAAAACATTGTTGTGTTGCTATTATTATCATGTTGTCGGAGTTCATATGCATTAAGTCGGAGCTTTGCTCACACCACGTTGGCCTGGATTGGCAAAAGTTGAAAGTTGAAGGCTTAAGCCTTGATGCCTCGTTAAATTGGCAAATTTTAAGTTGGGAGTTTTACTCCGAATGGTACCACATGCATGACGAGTCGAGTCTCATTAGAGTTGCATTTTGTTGGTTTGTCGTATGGGTATTTAATTGAGGAGTGGTGTTTGTGTTGATATTGAGTATGATGTTTGAGTTGACGTGCCGTTACTGAATGTGTGATGTGATTAGGGTGATTAATGTGTTAAATTACTTAACATGACATGATATTTTATAATGCTTATTATATTGATTGAGGAACTCACCCTTACAACTATTTTTCAGGTAACGAGCAGTGATTGAGTAGAAGCTAGTGCTTGGAGTCTAGTGTAGTCTCATTAGTGGGTCATGCTCTGATAGATGTAACATCGGGACGGGATGTTTTACCTTGTTGAATAATTTTCATGTAATGTGTTACATGTTTTGAATGATCGATTTGATCTCTATCCGCTGCGTATTTTGAAATGTTTTATGTTTTGATATAATAAAAGAGCATGACAGTTACTATGATGAATGGTGTGAAATGACTGTGTGACACCCTTAATTGCATATTACTCTGATTGATATATTGTTATTTTAATTAAGTATCTGGGGAATTTTAGAAGGGTGTTACATTAGTGGTATCAGAGCAGGTCGGTCTGTCCGGCCAGTTGTCGTGTCGTTACTGTCTAACAATTGTGTATTGTTACTAATCTAACTTTTAAGTTGTGTTGTGGTGATAAGTTGAAATGGCTGGAAGGAATGACGCTGCAATGGCTGCCGCAATGCAAGCGATGGCACAAGCTGTGCAGAATTTGCCAAATGCTGGTGGAGATGCTGGATCACGTAGCTTGGCGACTTTTCAAAGAGAGAATCCGCCGGTGTTTAAAGGGAAGCATGATCCAGATGCAGCCTTAGGATGGTTGAAAGAGATCGAGAGAATCTTCCGTGTTATGGATTGCACTCCAGCTCAGAAGGTTCGGTATGGTACTCACATGCTAGCAGTCGAAGCTGATGACTGGTGGCTAGAGACTCACGAGAGGTTGACCGTGGCAGGTGAAGTCATTACTTGGGATGTATTCCGTAGGGAATTCATGAGAAAGTATTATCCGGAGGATGTCCGTGGTAAGAAAGAAATTGAGTTCCTTGAGCTGAAGCAAGGAAACTTGTCTGTCACTGATTATGCTGCAAAATTTGTGGAGTTGTCCAAATTTTATCCTCATTACACTGGTGCTGGTGCTGAATTTTCAAAGTGCATCAAGTTTGAGAACGGACTGCGCTCTGAAATTAAGAAGGCTGTTGGGTATCAGAAGATACGCATTTTTACTGAATTGGTGGATAGCTGCAGGATATTTGAAGAAGACAATAATGCTCATTACAAGATTGTCAGTGACCGCAGGGGCAAGCAACATCAAAACCGTGGCAAGCCGTATGATGCTCCAGTGGGAAAAGGGAAACAAGGAGCTGCTCCGGCTCAGAGGACTAGTAGGGGAGGTGCTCCTGCTGGTATAGTTTGCTTCAAATGTGGTCAGGCTGGTCATAAGAGTAATGTATGCACTGCTGAAGTAAAGAGGTGTTTTCGCTGTGGTAAGACTGGCCATGCAATAGCTGATTGCAAGCACAAGGAAATGATTTGTTTTAATTGTGGCGAAGAAGGGCATATTGGAAGTCAGTGTCAGAAGCCAAAGAAATCTCAAACTGGAAAGGTGTTTGCATTGACCGGAACTCAAACCTCCAGTGAGGACAGACTTATCCGAGGTACATGTTTCATAAATGGCACTCCTTTAATTACTATTATTGATACCGGTGCTACACACTGTTTTATTTCTGCTAACTGTGCTCGAAGACTGGGTTTAAAATTGTCCGCTTTGGATGGTGAATTGAATGTTGAGACCCCAGCTAAGGGATTAATAACTACTTCTTTGGTATGTTTAAAATGTCCTTTGTCGATCTTCGATAAAGATTTCTATGTTGATTTAGTATGTTTGCAGTTGGATGGGATGGATGTAATTCTTGGTATGAACTGGTTAGAGTATAATTATGTTCATATAGATTGTCATCGTAAGTCGGTGAGGTTTTCCACTCCTGAAGAGGAAGGGGTTGACTTATTACCTTTCAGAGAATTGCGAAAATTGATGAAAGAGGGAGCTCAGATGTTTTCTTTGATGGCGACGTTGTCGGTCGAGGGTAAAGCTAAGATAGAGGAACTGTTAGTGGTGAAAGAATTCCCTGAAGTTTTTCCTGATGAAATTCCTAGTGTGCCGCCAGAGAGGGAAGTTAAATTTACTATTGATCTGGTGCCTGGTACTAGGCCTGTTTCGATGGCACCGTATAGAATGTCGGCATCTGAATTGTATGAATTAAAGAAGCAATTGGAAGACTTACTTGAGAAGAAGTTTATAAGACCAAGTGTGTCACCGTGGGGAGCTCCAGTGTTGCTAGTAAAGAAGAAAGATGGTAGTATGAGGCTTTGTATCGATTATAGACAATTGAATAAAGTAACGATCAAGAATAAGTATCCACTACCGAGAATAGATGATTTGATGGATCAATTAGTGGGTGCTTGTGTGTTCAGTAAAATTGATTTGAGATCGGGCTATCATCAGATCAAAGTGAAAGATGAAGACATCCAGAAGACAGCGTTCAGAACTCGGTATGGACATTATGAGTATTCTGTGATGCCTTTCGGTGTGACTAATGCGCCGGGAGTATTTATGGAATACATGAATCGTATTTTCCATACTTATCTGGATCATTTTGTGGTAGTATTTATTGATGATATTTTGATTTACTCTAAGTCCGAAGAAGAGCACGAGGAACATTTGAGATTAGTGTTAGAGGTTTTGAAAGATAAGCAATTGTATGCGATGCTGTCCAAGTGTGAATTTTGGTTAAGAGAAGTCAGTTTTCTCGGCCATGTAATTTCAGGAAAAGGTATTGCTGTAGATCCTTCCAAGGTAGAAGCTGTATTGCAATGGGAGTCTCCTAAGTCGGTTACCGAGATTAGAAGCTTTTTGGGATTAGCTGGATATTATAGAAGGTTTATTGAAGGATTTTCTAAGTTAGCATTTCCGTTAACTAAATTAACTTGTAAGGGTAAAGCTTTCGTGTGGGATGTTCAGTGTGAAGAGAGTTTTAATGAATTAAAAAGGAGATTGACGTCGGCGCCGGTTTTGACTTTGCCAAATCCGGAGGAACCGTTTATAATCTACTGTGATGCTTCATTGATGGGCTTGGGAGGTGTGCTCATGCAAAATAATAAAGTAATTGCTTATGCGTCGCGACAGTTAAGAATTCATGAAAAGAACTATCCTACGCATGATCTTGAACTTGCTGCTGTGGTGTTTGTGCTAAAAATCTGGAGGCATTACCTTTATGGTTCCAGATTTGAAGTTTTCAGCGATCATAAAAGTTTAAAGTATCTATTTGACCAGAAAGAGCTGAACATGAGACAACGTAGGTGGTTAGAATTGCTTAAGGATTATGATTTCGGTTTGAATTATCATCCAGGAAGAGCAAATGTTGTGGCCGATGCTTTAAGTAGAAAGACCTTGCATGTGTCAGCAATGATGATTAAGGAGTTGGAATTAATTGAGCAATTTCGTGATATGAGTTTGGTTTGCGAAGTAACCCCGCAGAGTGTAATGCTAGGAATGCTAAAGATTAATAATGATTTTATGGATAGTATCCGAGAGGCACAGAAATTGGATGTGAAATTAGTAGATATCCTTAATCGTTGTGGTCAATCAGAGAAGAGTGACTTTAAGATTGATGCGAGAGGTGTGTTGAAATTAGGGGAAAGAATTTGTATTCCTGATGACGCGATTTTGAAAAGAAGCATTCTAGAAGAGGGTCATAGGAGCAGTTTGAGTATTCATCCAGGAGCTACTAAAATGTATCAGGATTTAAAGAAAATATTTTGGTGGCCCGGAATGAAAGAAGATGTGGCTCGTTTTGTGTATGCGTGCTTAACTTGTCAGAAGTCGAAGATTGAGCATCAGAAGCCTGCTGGGTTGATGCAACCGTTGGAAATTCCAGAATGGAAATGGGATAGCATTTCTATGGACTTTGTAACGGGGCTGCCTGCTACTTTAAGAGGGCATGATTCGATTTGGGTGATCATTGATAGGCTCACGAAGTCGGCTCACTTCATACCTATTAACATCACTTACCCAATTGCGAAGTTGGCAGAGATTTACATCCGAGTAATTGTAAAGTTGCATGGTGTTCCTCTGTGTATTGTGTCGGACAGAGATCCGAGGTTTACATCGGGATTTTGGAAAAGTCTGCAAGATTCGTTGGGCTCTAAGTTGAGGTTGAGTTCGGCATATCATCCTCAAACTGATGGCCAAACTGAGAGAACTATTCAATCATTGGAGGATTTACTGAGAGCTTGCGTTCTTGAACAAGGAGGTTCGTGGGACACTTATCTCCCATTGATCGAGTTCACATATAATAATAGTTACCATTCTAGTATCGGAATGGCGCCTTTTGAAGCATTGTATGGTCGTAGATGTAGAACTCCGTTATGTTGGCACGAATCTGGTGAGGGTGTAGTACTTGGACCAGAGTTAGTTCGAGAAACCACCGAGAAAGTGAAGTTTATCCGAGAGAAGATGAAAGCTTCTCAGAGTAGGCAGAAGAGTTACCATGACAAGCGGAAGAAGGATTTAGAATTTCAAGCTGGTGACCATGTATTTTTGAGAGTCACGCCTGTGACCGGTGTTGGGAGGGCTTTGAAGTCTAAAAAGCTCACTCCTCGCTTCATTGGTCCGTATCAAATCTTAGAACGGGTTGGAAAAGTTGCTTATCGGATGGCATTACCACCTAATCTTTCGAATTTGCATGATGTATTCCATGTGTCGCAGCTTCGGAAGTATGTCTCAGATCCGTCTCATGTGGTTAGTATGGATGATGTGCAAGTGCGGGATAATTTAACAATGGAGACAAAGCCTGTACGAGTTGAAGATCGTGAAACAAAGACTCTTCGAGGAAGGGAGATTGTGTTGGTTAAAGTCGTTTGGTTGGGAGCTGCGGGCGAAAGCATGACATGGGAACTTGAAAGTCAGATGAAGGAGTCTTATCCGGAGTTATTCGCTTGAGGTATGTTTTCGAGGACGAAAACTCTTTTAGTAGGGGAGAGTTGTAACACCCCGATAAAAATAAGATAATTATTTAATTTAAGTTAATATTATATTTATTAATTTAATTAAATAATTGGAATAATTGGATTATTTATTATTATTATTATTGGAATAATAATTATTGGAAAATATATAAGTGGGAATTAAGAAAAGAGTTTCATTTTTTTTGGTAAAGAGGGTTTTTACGTGAAAAGCAGAGAAGCGGCTGAAAAGTGGAGAGAGAGCAAAGGTTGGAGAAGAGAAGAGCTTGAAGCTAAAAGGCTGCCGGATTAATTCAGGTAAGGGGGGTTTATCATCGTTAATGGGTATTATAGATTAACATGTAATGGGTAGTGATAAACCGTTGAATTGACCCTAATTGGGATGATGAGTGCTGAAAAATTGTGATGAATAAACTGTGTTTAAGCTGTAATTGAATCGGTAATTGTGTGAGTCGTGATTCCCCGAACGTATCGCTTTTTACGGAATTGGAATCGGAGGTCCGGAAGTCCTCCAACGGCGGAAAATGCGGAGAATTCTGCATTCTGCTTCGTGTTAGCGCAGGAACAGCTTTCTGTCTTGCGTTAACCGGTTAACCCAGGGTGTTAACCGGTTAACACTGTTGTGAGTTGTGAAAATATTGCTGTTCTGTCTGCGTTAACCGGTTAACCCAGGGCGTTAACCGGTTAACACTGTTAAATTGGCCAGGAAGCGTGTTCTGTCCTGCGTTAACCGGTTAACCCAGGGCGTTAACCGGTTAACACTGTGGGAAAAGAGAAAAATTGATAATCGAATCTTGTGTACGTTTTGGAATGGAATTATATAATACTTAGTTTATGCCAAAGTTGATTATAAGTTGATTATGTTGAAAACATTGTTGTGTTGCTATTATTATCATGTTGTCGGACTTTTAAAGTCGTGTATGTCAAAGTTGATTATAAGTTGATTATGTTGAAAACATTGTTGTGTTGCTATTATTATCATGTTGTCGGAGTTCATATGCATTAAGTCGGAGCTTTGCTCACACCACGTTGGCCTGGATTGGCAAAAGTTGAAAGTTGAAGGCTTAAGCCTTGATGCCTCGTTAAATTGGCAAATTTTAAGTTGGGAGTTTTACTCCGAATGGTACCACATGCATGACGAGTCGAGTCTCATTAGAGTTGCATTTTGTTGGTTTGTCGTATGGGTATTTAATTGAGGAGTGGTGTTTGTGTTGATATTGAGTATGATGTTTGAGTTGACGTGCCGTTACTGAATGTGTGATGTGATTAGGGTGATTAATGTGTTAAATTACTTAACATGACATGATATTTTATAATGCTTATTATATTGATTGAGGAACTCACCCTTACAACTATTTTTCAGGTAACGAGCAGTGATTGAGTAGAAGCTAGTGCTTGGAGTCTAGTGTAGTCTCATTAGTGGGTCATGCTCTGATAGATGTAACATCGGGACGGGATGTTTTACCTTGTTGAATAATTTTCATGTAATGTGTTACATGTTTTGAATGATCGATTTGATCTCTATCCGCTGCGTATTTTGAAATGTTTTATGTTTTGATATAATAAAAGAGCATGACAGTTACTATGATGAATGGTGTGAAATGATTGTGTGACACCCTTAATTGCATATTACTCTGATTGATATATTGTTATTTTAATTAAGTATCTGGGGAATTTTAGAAGGGTGTTACATTAGTGGTATCAGAGCAGGTCGGTCTGTCCGGCCAGTTGTCGTGTCGTTACTGTCTAACAATTGTGTATTGTTACTAATCTAACTTTTAAGTTGTGTTGTGGTGATAAGTTGAAATGGCTGGAAGGAATGACGCTGCAATGGCTGCCGCAATGCAAGCGATGGCACAAGCTGTGCAGAATTTGCCAAATGCTGGTGGAGATGCTGGATCACGTAGCTTGGCGACTTTTCAAAGAGAGAATCCGCCGGTGTTTAAAGGGAAGCATGATCCAGATGCAGCCTTAGGATGGTTGAAAGAGATCGAGAGAATCTTCCGTGTTATGGATTGCACTCCAGCTCAGAAGGTTCGGTATGGTACTCACATGCTAGCAGTCGAAGCTGATGACTGGTGGCTAGAGACTCACGAGAGGTTGACCGTGGCAGGTGAAGTCATTACTTGGGATGTATTCCGTAGGGAATTCATGAGAAAGTATTATCCGGAGGATGTCCGTGGTAAGAAAGAAATTGAGTTCCTTGAGCTGAAGCAAGGAAACTTGTCTGTCACTGATTATGCTGCAAAATTTGTGGAGTTGTCCAAATTTTATCCTCATTACACTGGTGCTGGTGCTGAATTTTCAAAGTGCATCAAGTTTGAGAACGGACTGCGCTCTGAAATTAAGAAGGCTGTTGGGTATCAGAAGATACGCATTTTTACTGAATTGGTGGATAGCTGCAGGATATTTGAAGAAGACAATAATGCTCATTACAAGATTGTCAGTGACCGCAGGGGCAAGCAACATCAAAACCGTGGCAAGCCGTATGATGCTCCAGTGGGAAAAGGGAAACAAGGAGCTGCTCCGGCTCAGAGGACTAGTAGGGGAGGTGCTCCTGCTGGTATAGTTTGCTTCAAATGTGGTCAGGCTGGTCATAAGAGTAATGTATGCACTGCTGAAGTAAAGAGGTGTTTTCGCTGTGGTAAGACTGGCCATGCAATAGCTGATTGCAAGCACAAGGAAATGATTTGTTTTAATTGTGGCGAAGAAGGGCATATTGGAAGTCAGTGTCAGAAGCCAAAGAAATCTCAAACTGGAAAGGTGTTTGCATTGACCGGAACTCAAACCTCAAGTGAGGACAGACTTATCCGAGGTACATGTTTCATAAATGGTACTCCTTTAATTACTATTATTGATACCGGTGCTACACACTGTTTTATTTCTGCTAACTGTGCTCGAAGACTGGGTTTAAAATTGTCCGCTTTGGATGGTGAATTGAATGTTGAGACCCCAGCTAAGGGATTAATAACTACTTCTTTGGTATGTTTAAAATGTCCTTTGTCGATCTTCGATAAAGATTTCTATGTTGATTTAGTATGTTTGCAGTTGGATGGGATGGATGTAATTCTTGGTATGAACTGGTTAGAGTATAATTATGTTCATATAGATTGTCATCGTAAGTCGGTGAGGTTTTCCACTCCTGAAGAGGAAGGGGTTGACTTATTACCTTTCAGAGAATTGCGAAAATTGATGAAAGAGGGAGCTCAGATGTTTTCTTTGATGGCGACGTTGTCGGTCGAGGGTAAAGCTAAGATAGAGGAACTGTTAGTGGTGAAAGAATTCCCTGAAGTTTTTCCTGATGAAATTCCTAGTGTGCCGCCAGAGAGGGAAGTTAAATTTACTATTGATCTGGTGCCTGGTACTAGGCCTGTTTCGATGGCACCGTATAGAATGTCGGCATCTGAATTGTATGAATTAAAGAAGCAATTGGAAGACTTACTTGAGAAGAAGTTTATAAGACCAAGTGTGTCACCGTGGGGAGCTCCAGTGTTGCTAGTAAAGAAGAAAGATGGTAGTATGAGGCTTTGTATCGATTATAGACAATTGAATAAAGTAACGATCAAGAATAAGTATCCACTACCGAGAATAGATGATTTGATGGATCAATTAGTGGGTGCTTGTGTGTTCAGTAAAATTGATTTGAGATCGGGCTATCATCAGATCAAAGTGAAAGATGAAGACATCCAGAAGACAGCGTTCAGAACTCGGTATGGACATTATGAGTATTCTGTGATGCCTTTCGGTGTGACTAATGCGCCGGGAGTATTTATGGAATACATGAATCGTATTTTCCATACTTATCTGGATCATTTTGTGGTAGTATTTATTGATGATATTTTGATTTACTCTAAGTCCGAAGAAGAGCACGAGGAACATTTGAGATTAGTGTTGGAGGTTTTGAAAGATAAGCAATTGTATGCGAAGCTGTCCAAGTGTGAATTTTGGTTAAGAGAAGTCAGTTTTCTCGGCCATGTAATTTCAGGAAAAGGTATTGCTGTAGATCCTTCCAAGGTAGAAGCTGTATTGCAATGGGAGACTCCTAAGTCGGTTACCGAGATTAGAAGCTTTTTGGGATTAGCTGGATATTATAGAAGGTTTATTGAAGGATTTTCTAAGTTAGCATTTCCGTTAACTAAATTAACTTGTAAGGGTAAAGCTTTCGTGTGGGATGTTCAGTGTGAAGAGAGTTTTAATGAATTAAAAAGGAGATTGACGTCGGCGCCGGTTTTGACTTTGCCAAATCCGGAGGAACCGTTTATAATCTACTGTGATGCTTCATTGATGGGCTTGGGAGGTGTGCTCATGCAAAATAATAAAGTAATTGCTTATGCGTCGCGACAGTTATGAATTCATGAAAAGAACTATCCTACGCATGATCTTGAACTTGCTGCTGTGGTGTTTGTGCTAAAAATCTGGAGGCATTACCTTTATGGTTCCAGATTTGAAGTTTTCAGCGATCATAAAAGTTTAAAGTATCTATTTGACCAGAAAGAGCTGAACATGAGACAACGTAGGTGGTTAGAATTGCTTAAGGATTATGATTTCGGTTTGAATTATCATCCAGGAAGAGCAAATGTTGTGGCCGATGCTTTAAGTAGAAAGACCTTGCATGTGTCAGCAATGATGATTAAGGAGTTGGAATTAATTGAGCAATTTCGTGATATGAGTTTGGTTTGCGAAGTAACCCCGTAGAGTGTAATGCTAGGAATGCTAAAGATTAATAATGATTTTATGGATAGTATCCGAGAGGCACAGAAATTGGATGTGAAATTAGTAGATATCCTTAATCGTTGTGGTCAATCAGAGAAGAGTGACTTTAAGATTGATGCGAGAGGTGTGTTGAAATTAGGGGAAAGAATTTGTATTCCTGATGACGCGATTTTGAAAAGAAGCATTCTAGAAGAGGGTCATAGGAGCAGTTTGAGTATTCATCCAGAAGCTACTAAAATGTATCAGGATTTAAAGAAAATATTTTGGTGGCCCGGAATGAAAGAAGATGTGGCTCGTTTTGTGTATGCGTGCTTAACTTGTCAGAAGTCGAAGATTGAGCATCAGAAGCCTGCTGGGTTGATGCAACCGTTGGAAATTCCAGAATGGAAATGGGATAGCATTTCTATGGACTTTGTAACGGGGCTGCCTGCTACTTTAAGAGGGCATGATTCGATTTGGGTGATCGTTGATAGGGTTTGTGTTATATACCTCTCCCTAATCATGCTTCTAATCAAGTTTAGCCAAATGGTAATTGGAATTAGCAAAAAGAGGTGTACATGCAAATTTGGTATTTCACCTCTATACATGGTGTGCATGGTGAACAGTGTGTGGGTTTGTGATTCATTTTCACTTAAAACATTATTTTGGAGCCAATGGTAATGGTAGAATGCTTAAACAATGCACCAATTTTAAACTTTATAATTTCCCTCCAAAAATCAAGTGAAATGGAAAATGTTCATATGATGATAATTGATGAAATGCAATGCATGATTTGGAATTTAGAGGTCAAAATAAGAATTTAGCAAAAAGAACCACTTGAATTGGAGCTTTGGTTGAGAAGTTATGGCCATTTGAATCTTCAAGTACACCTTGCCATGTTTTGATCATATCTCCTTAACCTCACATGAGAAATTGATCATCTTGGACTTTTTAGAAATGGGAGAGAAAGATCTAAAACTTTCATGTTCAAAACAATTTCAATTGAAACTTTTTTGGTGATGTATTTTGAAGTTGAAGTTAGGTCAAAACCTTTCCATTTTTGGCAAATTTGAATTATATGTCACTTTCTATTTTTGGAAAGTTTTGACCTGACTTTATTTTCTTCAATGTTGATGTTTGAAATGTCAAATGAGACTTGTTTTAACATGAATAAAGTATTTCTAATCACTTCCCACCTCCAAATCCACAGTTGACTTGGTAGTTGACTTTCTAGGCCTCCAGTTGACTTGGCAATGTTCTGATGAAATTCAAGCTTCTACCACTTGGGATTTTGATTCAAAATGACATCATGGTTCATATGAACTCTTGTGAATGATTATGGGGTCCAAATTCTCAAGAATGGCCACCATCTATTGCTCAATGAATGCCTTTGACTGTCTTGACTGTTGATTGCTTCATCTGCAAGACAAGGGTTAGATGACATATTTTTGTACTTTTGGTTAGTGATAAAATGAAAAGCAATGATATACAAATGTAAAAGATGCTTGGTGATCAAGAATCACTCTCAAAAAGATAACCCACCCACAGGGAAGGAAGCAAGGTGTACAATGATCCTTGAGGCAATGAAATGATATGATATGATGCCATGAGGGATCTTAGGGACAAAATTGGGGTCTTACAGATGCCCCTATTTAAGGTCATTCTAGCCGGAGAAGTGAAGTTTAGAAATCTTCATCTTGACGCGGTAGAATGGGCTTAAATAATAGTAATGAGACAAATTTTGGTCCCTAAGAGACCTCATGATGCAAATGTATGTATGCAAAAGAAACAAAACTCTGTGGGGAATATGGGGCCACAAAGAAGAAGACGATCCATCGGAGTAATACACTCACCAGGAACAGAGACTCTAACAAGACTCTCATGGGGATAAGAAAAAGGAAAGAATGCGTGAGCAGGGCACGACTCTGGATTAGGGTAAAACAACAACTAGACACTGCGTGAACAAAACACGACTGGACTAGAGACATCACTGGGGAGTGAAGGACTCAAACTGGGCAAAAGAAGAAACTTCCAAAGGAAGACACATCCATTGGAAAGACACAAGCTGACTCAAACTATCCACAAAGGATACTTCGGATGAAAATCCGGACTCGGACTGGGGAAAAGATTCACAAAGAACCTCCCTGCCGGGGAAAAATTGCATATATTGGGGAAAACGCCAATACAGCAAAAGGGTAAAATCACCACAAGAAACTCCACTGGAGAAAGTCTAACAAAGAGACTCTCCTAGAGAAGCAACAAAGAATGAGGTGTCACCGTTATAAGGGTAACAAACTCAGGAAGAATGAATATCTAAGACCGGTATAAGGGTGAGAGATATCAATCAACCAAACATCTGAGAAAGTCCTGAAAAAGGTACATCAACTCAAGAAGTGACTCCACAGGGGACCAAGGTCATAATAGGGAGCAGAAAGGAAGGAACACCAGGGATACCGGTACTGGGTATATAATAGGTGACCAACCAAGGCGTGAATTAGTATATATGCCAAAACACTCATCATCCGAAAGGAGGGCTTGAAAAAGCAAATCGACTTACAGGATGGACATTCGAATCCACAACGGGAAAATGAATCTTACTCAGCTGGGGAAACAAACCCAAAGAGCGCATGAGATATAATATCCATTACCGTCAGAACGTGGATAGAACACTCGCATGAGATATATTATCTATTACCGTCAGAACGTAGATAACATACTCGCATGGAAGGAAACACCAGGGATACCGGTATTGGATATATAATAGGTGACCTACCGAAAACGTGAATTGGTATATATGCCAAAACACTCATCATCCAAAACACAAACTTGTTAAAGGATGGATATTCGATTCTGCAAAGAATACGAATCTTACTCCGCTGGGGAAAATCACCAAAGGATTCCAACCAAAGAGCGAAATGAGATATATTATTCATTACCGTCAGAACATGAATAATACACTCGAAAAGGAAGAGACACCAGAGATACCGGTTACTGGGTATATAATAGGTGGCCAACCAAAAAGAGAGATGATCGATACCACAACAACAGGGTATACTAAAGATAACTCACAGGGGATAAATTGCAAGCATCCGACAATTATCCAGGGAACATATCAAATATTCGATTCCACAAAGGAATAACGAATCTTACTCAACTGGGGAAACACAACAGGCTTCGACTGAAGAGTGCATGAGATATATTATCCATTACCGTCAGAACGTGGATAACATACTCGCATGGAAGATTATCCACAACCGGTTACTGGGTTAATAAAGGATAAATCAACCGAACAGAAAGGCATCGGGATACCAAAACTAGGTATATAAAGATGACCGATCAAAGGGAGCAACAATCATTACCAACAACAGGGTAAATGAAAGACGACCCGCTGGGGATGAATTGCAAAAACAACAATTATCCACAAGGACTTGCTGGGGATACAATTGCTAGCAAACGGCAAATACCCAGAAGCAAGGAGGGAATATCAACATCGAATATTGAATGAAGATAACCACAACGAGTAACCATCATCGGTTAGGATGAACAACAAGGTTAACTCTGCAACGGGGAGAAATTAGGGTTTACGACTACCGAATACGGGGTAGAAAATCAAAGACTCAACTGGGGATAGGGTGAATGAATGCCAAATACTGAGCAATTATTCAACTTATTCCACAGGGAGACACAAACTCCGTTGGGGATAAAACCGCAACACAAAATCCACCATCAATCAGACCGAACCACAAAGGTTACCTCTGCTAGGGGAAATGAGATAGGACTTACAACTACCGAATATGGGGTAGCAACCAACAACTCTGATGAGGATAAAAAGTAGGGTTTACATCTACCGAATACGGGGTAGAGAACCAACAACTCCGTATGGGGAATGAAGGAAATCACAAATCCGCACGGGAACAAAAATTGGGTTTATAACAAACCACAAACTGCTGAAGAGCAGAAAAATAGGATTTACGACTACCGACTACTGGGTAGAAAACCAACGACTCTTGCCGAGGAATAAAAGGTATATAACCACAAATTCCGCCAAGAGGAAAGGAACATAGGACTTACAACTACCGGTATAAGGGTAGAGGCCCAAAAGATTCCGCTGGGGATAAAAAGAATTTTTGCCAGTTACTGGGCAATTCATTCATTTATTCCACAGGGAAGCACAAGAAACGATTGACAAATGCCAATTCAGGATCAAGCCGAAAAGACAGACTGAATCAAGACTCGTCCTTTGAGGATATAACTCAATAGGAAGATCCATCCCAATATATGTGTTGGGAGGAAACGGAAGAAACCGTCATCCACGAGGATATTTCTCAGTAGGGAACTGCAGAAGGAAAGACAGACACTTTCTGCTTATGGGGTTGACTCTATATTGAGAGATTAAACACCCGACATCTGCTTGGAAAAGATCTACTAGAGAGATCTATATCACCATTAGCAGGAGACAACAAACAAAAGATATATGGCAAAAAATGCAACATGAATATCTGAATGTTTATGATTATGCATGAATATGCGTGATTTATGTTTGATGAATGCTGACAAAACAGACATATCTAACACAAACAGGCCCAGGAATCAAACGCCCGGTACTACACTTCTAGAGGAAACAACCAACGAGGTCCAACTGGAGAGCCAATCTGCTGGAGATCTACATGCTGAAAAGCAAAGATCTGCGGGGAGGCAAAAGAGGTCAGAGATATCAGGCAATCACAAAATCTCTGAGTGATGGATCAACAATCAACCCAACTGGGGAACAGAAAGTCACAACAGGCATAAACAGCCACAAAGACAAATCCGTTGGGGAAATGGAGAAATCCCGAGGTTCTGCAGGGGATCCTCAGTATCAACCGGGAAACAAGAGTTCACTGCACAAGCAAAAATTTCCACGAAAGCAACTCCAAATAACTCCGCTGGGGAACAACCCACAAAGGGAGAACAAATCATCCATGTAGAATCTAACTGCACAAGCAACTCTACTGGGCATACTGTCAGCCACTCCATCGGGGATAAATCCACTGAGGAAGGATAGATCACACAAGTAGATTCTGCAACAAGCCACTCTACTAGGGATCAAAAGCATCAGGAAATCAACCAAATCTCTGGATGATAGATCACCAACCGACCCTACTGGGGAAAACAACTCCGGCAGGGATCCTGACTCTGTTGGGGATACCAACTCTGGCGGGGACTCTGGGGAAAAAGGGGATACCAACTCCATTAAGGAATCACATAGATATAATCCACCATACCACAAATCTACTGGCGGGGACCCTGGGGAAACCACTGGGGAATCCACCGGGGATGAGGAGGAGAGCTGGGGATCAACCACCAAATGCTGAACCTTCCAAAAATAAACCAACAAATGCTGAGGAGGAAATAATCACTGCTCTGCTGAAGGGCTAAGCGCTCTGATGGGGAGATATAACACAAATGCAGTATATCATATCAACAACTCTGCCAGCGACTGTGCTGAGGAAAGTGATGAAATACCGGGATGTCAACCCACCAACCACTGAATCTTCCAAAAGAAAGCACCCATGTTGAGGAAAGAACATATTGTTGGAGAGGATCATGAAGTCCTAACAAACACTCTGCTTGGGGAACAACCCCAACAAAAGCTCTGCTTGGGGAACAACCCCATCAACAAATCTGGAGAAAGAGGATACAACCATGCCAGGAATATGAACAAATGTCTTATCTGTTGGAAATCATGCCACCCTTGGGAGAGCACTGAGAAAATTCTTAAGTATCCTTTCATCGTTGTGAATATTCACTTTGTTCAAAACAACAATTTGAAAAATTTATTTGTTTAAAACAATGACATTTTATCAATTAAAACATGCAAAACATTTGTTGAATTGAAACAAATAAGAGTGCAAATAATTGGATAAAAGCTCAAATTGATTTGATGGAATGGTAGCCTGCAAATGGCAAGACTCCATAGATCTGTACAAATTTGAAATCAGTGATGTATATTGGAAGAGGGCTACATTGAACATAATGATCCTTTCTCTACCAATTTGAATCTCGATGTATTCAAAGCTTCAGTCGACGACGAATCGAGAACCTCTAACGAACAGACAGCTGCTGAACAGAAAGTCTTATCAGGATGCAGTTACTTGCCATATCCCTAATTTTTGCCTAGATTTCCCCAGGGTGAGGTACTCAATCTAGCGGGATGCGAATATTCTCTTTTTTCATGTCTCTAACTTTTGCCTGGATCGCCCTTGCGGGTTCTCCACCGAGACGCTCTTTTTTGCCTAAGCCGCCCTTTCGGGTTTTCAACTTAGCGAGCTATTCTGTTTTTCTTTTGCATACTTTTTTTAGGCAAAGTATTTCTTGACTGCATCTGAATTCACAGGACGAGTGAAATCCTCCCCATCCATTGTTGTAAGCATCAAAGCTCCTCCTGAAAAGGCTCTCTTAACAACATATGGACCTTCGTAGTTTGGAGTCCACTTGCCCTTGGAATCGGGCGCGAAAGACAAAACTTTCTTGAGCACGAGGTCACCTTCTCGGAACACACGAGGCTTGACCTTCTTATCGAATGCTTTCTTCATTCTCTGCTGATATAACTGACCGTGGCACATGGCAGTCAATCGCTTCTCTTCAATCAAATTCAGTTGGTCATAACGAGTCTGAATCCATTCAGCATCAGTCAACTTGGCTTCCATCAAGACTCTCATTGATGGGATCTCCACCTCTACTAGGAGAACAGCCTCCATGCCGTAAACAAGAGAAAAAGGGTTGCCCCTGTGGAAGTGCGGACAGATGTACGATATCCATGCAAAGCAAATGGCAGCATCTCATGCCAATCTTTGTATGTAACTGTCATCTTCTGGATAATCTTCTTGATATTCTTATTTGCAGCTTCAACAGCCCCATTCATCTTTGGTCTGTAAGGAGAGGAATTATGGTGTGCAATCTTGAACTCAGCGCACAACTCTTCCATCATCTTATTATTCAGATTAGATCCATTATCAGTAATGATCTTATCTGGCACACCATAACGGCAAATCAGTTGGTTCTTGATAAACTTCACAACCACCTGCCTGGTCACATTCGCATACGAAGCGGCTTCAACCCATTTGGTGAAGTAGTTAATTGCTACGAGGATAAACCTGTGTCCATTGGACGCTTTCGGCTCTATCATGCCGATCATGTCAATTCCCCACATAGAGAAAGGCCATGGTGACGAAATCACATTCAGAAGTGTCGGAGGCATATGAATCTTATCCGCATAAATTTGACATTTGTGGCATTTCTTCACATATTTGCAGCAGTCAGACTCCATTGTCAGCCAATAGTAACCCGCTCTCAACATCTTTCTAGCCATGGCATGTCCATTGGAATGTGTTCCAAATGAACCCTCATGGACCTCAGTCATCAACAGGTTTGCTTCGTGTCTATCCACGCATCTGAGCAAAACCATGTCAAAATTTCTCTTATACAACACTTCACCACTGAGGTAGAAACTGCCTGACAACCTTCTCAAAGTTTTCCTGTCTTTCACAGATGCCTCAGGCGGGTAGACCTGGTTCTGGAGGAAATTCTTGATATCAAAATACCAAGGCTTGTCATCATTCACTTCTTCAACTGCAAATACGTGAGCTGGTCTATCCAAGCGCATCACGGCAATGTTGGGAACTTCATTCCAATACTTGACCACAATCATGGAAGCAAGTGTAGCAACCGCATCTGCCATCCGATTATCCTCTCGAGGAATATGATGAAAGTCAACTTCTGAAATTCTAGTTATCAGACTTTGGATGTCACACTGATTGTTATGACATCCAATTCTGCACAGACATGGATTATGCAGAACTTAACAGTAAGTGCAGTAAATAACACAAGTAATTGTTCACCCAGTTCAGTCCAACATGACCTACATCTGGGGGCTACCAAGCCAGGGAGGAAATCCACTATTAGTAGTATCAATTCAAAGCTAAACTCACCCGTTTACAACTTATCACTTAATCCCTACCCAATGCAATTTCAATCTTAACCTAAGATCAGAGTTCCTACTCACTCCCCCTCAATCACCTCAGTGATATTAAAGACACTTTGAAGTCACACTTCAAAAACAACTCTTGATTATGCTTCACAGCTTAAATCAAGATACACAGCACTCACGCTTAAAAGCTTTGAGTGACACAACACTTACAACTCAATGAACACCCTATGCCAAAGCAATCATCTACTTGATAATGGCTTGGCTTACAAGATATGTCTAATACAAGACTCACAAAATACAGCAGTGAAGTATGATGGACACACTAAATCTTCACGCCTCAAAATCCCCGAAACTGAATGAAGGAATGCCTTCCTTTTTATATTGCAGCACCTGGGCTTTTGCACCTGTATTTTCCTGAATTTTAGGTCACACAAGTTCCCTCAAATTCAACATTTAGGTTGCTAACAAATAGGCTATTTGTTAGGTTCATTGAATGTAGCTTGGTTGTTGATTTCCTGGATTTTCTCTCAGCTGTTGAATCCCTAAAGAATAGCCTGAGAAAAAGCTGAAACAGAAAACTGAACAACCTACAATTTAGCATATGCTGTCAGGCACGAATGTCACGACATTCAGCTTGACATCAAGGTCCATATGCTGAGTCTGTTTTTCCAGAAAACAGACTGTACAATTTTGCTGACCTGTACATGATCAAAATGACCGTACTACAGTAACAACTTACATTAATAAATGTCAAAGTGTCCAACTTAACATTTATACATTTGGCCTTAAGTTAGTTCTGTTATTCTCTTGAAGAACAAACTAAGTTTTATGCTGAAGTATAGCAGAACACCACTCTGCCTAATCTTCAGTAGCTGCTGTCAGTGATGAATGTCACAACATCCAGTTTGACATTCAGTCAGTAGGCCTTATGCCAGGTCTGGTTCTTCCTTGATAACCAGACTGCAAATGAATACTAAGTTCTAACAGAACTTCTGTTCCTTAGTATCTGTTGACAGGTATGAATGTCACAGCATTCAATAATCCTGTGTTAGCTAGTCCTGCAGTAACTACAATGTAGTCACATATACATGTCATGACATCAGTCAAGACATTAGTGTTTTACCATATAATGCAGCCAATCAAACACCTACAAACTCCCCCTTTGGAATTTTTTTGGCTAAAACACTTTGATCCCCATAACAGAGTTCATAGCAGCGGAATAATACTAGCTAATACACTCAGAGTGGCAGCACACTCACACACATGGAAGTTAAATAAAAACTTCACATAGCAGCACACACATATTAGAAGTTGCACCTAAACTTCAACATCAGCTGCAGGGGGGAATCTTCAGATCTGTCATGAGAGTCTGTTGTAGAGACCCACTCTGTTTGTCAGGGGTATTGGTGGTGGTTATTACTCCCCCTTTTTGTCAAAAATGTTGCCAAAGCCAGCAACATAGCCAGAGCACACTGACAGAGTTCCAGACTTGGTTTTACTTCACAGTTTCAACCAAGTTCACATCCACTTGATCTTGCTTCACAGCTTCGATCAAGTAATCACCCACTTTTGCTTTACAGTAGGTACCACCATATCAGATGCCATGATTTTGTTTCTGACATCCAGAACCACTCCTGCATGAATAGCATCCTTGAACTCCTGCAGGTACAGTGGCCTTCTCTCTGTAGGGTGTCTCCTTACCCTCTTGTATCCACACTTGTTGTAAGCAGCATAGCTATGATCTGTTGACCCATCATAGCCTAGTACAAATTGTTTAATAGGCAGAGATATTAAACAATTTATCCCAAACATCAGTGGTTGCTATAAGGTCTCAGAGAGACATATTCCCAGTTTGCTCCTTAAGTTTTCAAACTGAGTAGCATCCAGAGCCTTTGTAAATATGTCAGCCAGTTGAAGATCCGTGGCTACATGTTCCAAAGTGATCACCTTGTCTTCCACCAGATCTCTGATGAAGTGGTGCCTAATGTCAATATGTTTGGTCCTGCTGTGTTGGATGGGATTCTTGGAGATATTGATGGCACTGAGATTATCACAGAACAATGTCATGACATTTTGAGAGACATTGTACTCAGTGAGCATCTGTTTCATCCAGACCAGTTGGGAGCAACTGCTTCCTGCAGGTATGTATTCAGCCTCTGCAGTGGACAGAGAGACACAATTCTGCTTCTTGCTGAACCACGATATGAGGTTTTCTCCTAAGAAGAAACATCCACCTGATGTGCTTTTTCTGTCATCAGCACTTCCAGCCCAATCAGCATCACAGTACCCAGATAGGACAGGCTCAGACCCATGTGAATACAGCATCCCATAGTCACACGTCCCATTGATGTACTTGAGAATCCTTTTGACTTGATTCAAGTGGCTCACCTTGGGCTCTGCTTGGTATCTGGCACACACTCCAACTGCATAAGAAATGTCAGGTCTACTTGCAGTTAGATATAGCAGACTACCTATCATGCTTCTGTACAGGCATTGATCGACACTAGATCCTCCATCATCTTTGGTTAACTTCAGATGAGTAGGAGCAGGAGTCCTCTTGTGCCTGGCATTATCCATACCAAACTTCTTAACTATGTTCTTGGCATACTTGCTTTGGGAGAGAAACATAGAGTCCTCCATTTGGTTTACTTGCATTCCAAGGAAATAGGTCAGTTCTCCCACTAGACTCATTTCAAACTCAGACTGCATCTGGTGAACAAATTTGTTAACCATTTGTTCTGACATTCCACCAAAGACTATATCATCAACATAGATTTGAGCTATCATGATTTTGCCTTCTTCATCCTTCACAAACAAGGTTTTGTCTATGCCACCCTTTCTGTATCCATTTGTGGTCAGAAATTCGGTTAACCTTTCATACCAAGCTCTGGGTGCTTGCTTCAACCCATACAAGGCTTTCTTCAACTTGTATACATGCTCAGGTTGGTTAGGATCACAGAACCCTTTGGGTTGTTCCACATAAACTTCTTCATTCAGGTAGCCATTCAAGAATGCACTCTTCACATCCATTTGGAATAGCTTAAACTTCAGGATGCATGCTACCCCCAACAGCAATCTGATGGACTCAAGTCTAGCCACAGGAGCAAATGTCTCATCAAAGTCTACCCCTTCTACTTGAGTGTATCCTTGAGCTACTAGTCTTGCTTTATTTCTAGTAATTACTCCTTTCTCATCAGATTTGTTTTTGTAGATCCACTTGGTACCAATGATGTTGGACCCTTCAGGTCTTGGAACTAGCTCCCATACTTCATGCCTTGTGAACTGCTCGAGTTCCTCTTGCATGGCAATGATCCAGTATTCATCAGTCAGGGCTTCTTTCACATTCTTTGGTTCAACCTTGGAAACAAAGCAGGAATTTGAGTTTATTCCTCTTGACCTGGTAGTTACACCACTGGTGGGATCCCCTATGATAAGATCCTTAGGGTGGTCTTTCTGAATCCTGATAGATGGCACTTTGGAGGGTGCCTCTACTTCACATTCAGGAGGAGGTTCCTGTACTTCTTCAGACTTGACTGGACTGTCAAGGAATGTTTCAACATCCTCCATGACATCGGTTCCTTCCTCTTTATCATCCACAATGACATTTATGGATTCCATCAGGACATTGGTCCTGTAGTTGAACACTCTGTAGGCTCTGCTGTTAGTGGAGTATCCCAGAAATATGCCTTCATCACTTTTGGGATCTAGCTTCCTTCTCTGTTCACGATCTATGAGAATGTATCATTTACTTCCAAAAATATGAAAGTACTTCACAATGGGTTTTCTGCCCTTCCATATTTCATACAGAGTGGAGGAGGTTCCTTTTCTCAAGGTGACTCTGTTGTGAACATAGCACGCGGTATTCATTGCTTCAGCCCAAAAGTGCATAGGGAGCTTCTTTGCATGAATCATTGCTCTGGCAGATTCTTGGATAGTTCTATTTTTTCTTTCAACTATTCCATTCTGCTGAGGAGTTATAGGAGAGGAGAACTCATGGCTTATTCCTTCAGACGAGCAAAACTCATCAAACTTGGAATTCTTGAATTCAGTACCATGATCACTTCTAATCCGGACCACACAACTGTCCTTTTCCCTTTGAAGTCTTATGCACAAATCTTTGAAGACATCAAATGTATCTGACTTCTCTCTGATGAAGCTTATCCACGTGTATCTGGAATGGTCATCAACCACCACGTAAGCATACTTCTTCCCACCAAGACTTTCAACCTGCATAGGTCCCATTAGGTCCATGTGCAACAGTTCCAGAACTCTGGAGGTTGTGGAATGTCCCAGCTTCGGGTGTGACATCTTAGTTTGCTTGCCCACCTGGCATTCTCCACAGACTCTTCCTTCATCAATCAGAAGCTTTGGAATTCCTCTGACTGCTTCCTTGGATATGATCTTCTTCATTCCCCGTAAGTGGAGATGTCCAAGTCTTCTATGCCACAGCTTCACCTCCTGTTCTTCCTTGGCTGAGGAGCATGTTGTGGAAAAGTTAGAGAGTTCAGGTTCCCACAGGTAGCAGTTGTCTTTGGACCTGGTTCCTCTCATAACTTCCTGATTGTCACCATTTGTCACAATGCACAGCTCCTTAGTAAACTGAACATGAAAACCTTGATCACACAGCTGACTTATGCTGATGAGGTTTGCAGTTAGTCCTCTTACTAACAGCACATTGTTCAGTTTTGGCACTCCAGAACAATCCAGTTTGCCCACACCTCTTATTTTTCCTTTGGCACCATCACCAAAAGTCACATAGCTGGTAGTGTGAGGTTGAATATCTACCAGTAGATTTTCCATACCAGTCATATGTCTTGAGCATCCACTGTCAAAGTACCAGTCTTCTATGGAAGAGGCCCTTAGGGCAGTGTGTGCTATCCTAGCATACCATTGTTGCTTCTTAATGGGAACACATCGCTTACGTGTTTTATGCTTAGGTCTGACATGTGAGGCTCTATTAGGGAAACCATGAATCCAGTAGCAGAAGGCTTTTATATGTCCAAGCCTACCACAGTGATGACACCTCCAATCCTGGTATTTCCTCTTCTGATGATCATTCATCCTAGTTCCTCGATGTTGAGACATTGGCTTTGACATCCGCTTGAACTTCTGAACTCTAGCCTTTGGGCGTTTGTGTTCAGCTCTTTTTCCAAATCCTAGCCCAGATTTGGTTCCAGACTGCTGTCCCACCTTTAGAATCTCTTCCAAGGTGTCAGTTCCCTTATTCATCATTCTGATGGATTTGGTCATCTGGTTCAGCTTGGAGGTCAGCAGGGCTATCTCACCATTTAGCCCCTCTATGGCAGACAGTTGCTTCTGTCTCTCATCTTCCAGTTCCTTGATGAGTTTCTTCTGCTTTTCTCCTTGTGCACGCACTTCTGCACTGGTGGTACACAGCTTCTTATATGCTGCAGCAAGTTCATCAAATGTCAGCTCATCTGCACTTGTGTCATCTTCAGAGACACAAACACTGGTTAGTGCAGTGACATGTTTGGCAGATTCTCCTTCAGATTCACTTTCAGAATCTCCTTCAGACCATGTGATAGCTAGCCCCTTATTTTGCAATTTGAGGTAAGTAGGACATTCAGCTCTGACGTGTCCATACCCTTCACAACCATGACACTGGATTCCCTTCCCATGGTTGAACTTCTCCTCAGAAGTTGATCTTTTCTTAATGTCAGACGGGATGTTCTTGACATTAGGTCTACCTCTTTGATCAATCTTCTTCATGAACTTGTTGAATTGCCTCCCAAGCATGGCTAAGGCTTCTGATATACTTTCATCACCTCCAGTATATCCTTCTTCTGACTCCTCTTCAGCATTAGATATAAAGGCTATGCTTTTCTTCTTCTCAGCATACTCACCTAAGCCCATTTCAAAGGTTTGGAGAGAACCAATGAGCTCATCTACCTTCATATTGCTGATGTCCTGAGCCTCCTCTATGGCTGTGACCTTCATAGCAAACCTCTTAGGCAAGGACCTGAGAATCTTTCTTACAAGTTTCTCTTCAGTCATTTTCTCACCTAGTCCACCAGAGGTGTTTGCAATTTCAAGAATATTCATGTGAAAGTCATGAATAGTCTCATCCTCTTTCATCCTCAGATTTTCAAACTTGGTTGTCAACATCTGAAGTTTGGACATCTTCACCTTGGAAGTACCTTCATGAGTTACCTTGAGGGTATCCCAGACTTCCTTAGCTAGTTCACAATGGTGCACCAGCCTGAAGATGTTCTTAGTGATTCCATTGAACAGTGCATTCAAGGCTTTGGAATTTCCAAGAGCTAATGCCTCTTGTTCCTTGTCCCAATCTTCTTCAGGAATCTGCACACTGACTCCATCTTCATCTGTCCTCGTTGGATGTTCCTATCCCTTGTTGACAGCTCTCCAGACTTTGCTGTCTAGAGACTTTAAGAAGGCTATCATACGAGGCTTCCAGTCATCATAATTAGATCCATCCAACATGGGTGGTCTGTTTGAGTGTCCTAAATCCTTGTCCATGGTACTAGAAAGTAACTTCCCTAGATCTCACCCAGAACTTCACAGGCAGGGTGCCTGCTCTGATACCAATTGAAATTCTAGTTATCAGACTTTGGATGTCACACTGATTGTTATGACATCCAATTCTGCACAGACAGGGATTATGCAGAACTTAACAGTAAGTGCAGTAAATAACACAAGTAATTGTTCACCCAGTTCAGTCCAACATGACCTACATCTGGGGGCTACCAAGCCAGGGAGGAAATCCACTATTAGTAGTATCAATTCAAAGCTAAACTCACCCGTTTACAACTTATCACTTAATCCCTACCCAATGCAATTTCAATCTTAACCTAAGATCAGAGTTCCTACTCACTCCCCCTCAATCACCTCAGTGATATTAAAGACACTTTGAAGTCACACTTCAAAAACAACTCTTGATTATGCTTCACAGCTTAAATCAAGATACACAGCACTCACGCTTAAAAGCTTTGAGTGACACAACACTTACAACTCAATGAACACCCTATGCCAAAGCAATCATCTACTTGATAATGGCTTGGCTTACAAGATACGTCTAATACAAGACTCACAAAATACAGCAGTGAAGTATGATGGACACACTAAATCTTCACGCCTCAAAATCCCCGAAACTGAATGAAGGAATGCCTTCCTTTTTATATTGCAGCACCTGGGCTTTTGCACCTGTATTTTCCTGAATTTTAGGTCACACAAGTTCCCTCAAATTCAACATTTAGGTTGCTAACAAATAGGCTATTTGTTAGGTTCATTGAATGTAGCTTGGTTGTTGATTTCCTGGATTTTCTCTCAGCTGTTGAATCCCTAAAGAATAGCCTGAGAAAAAGCTGAAACAGAAAACTGAACAACCTACAATTTAGCATATGCTGTCAGGCACGAATGTCACGACATTCAGCTTGACATCAAGGTCCATATGCTGAGTCTGTTTTTCCAGAAAACAGACTGTACAATTTTGCTGACCTGTACATGATCAAAATGACCGTACTACAGTAACAACTTACATTAATAAATGTCAAAGTGTCCAACTTAACATTTATACATTTGGCCTTAAGTTAGTTCTGTTATTCTCTTGAAGAACAAACTAAGTTTTATGCTGAAGTATAGCAGAACACCACTCTGCCTAATCTTCAGTAGCTGCTGTCAGTGATGAATGTCACAACATCCAGTTTGACATTCAGTCAGTAGGCCTTATGCCAGGTCTGGTTCTTCCTTGATAACCAGACTGCAAATGAATACTAAGTTCTAACAGAACTTCTGTTCCTTAGTATCTGTTGACAGGTATGAATGTCACAGCATTCAATAATCCTGTGTTAGCTAGTCCTGCAGTAACTACAATGTAGTCACATATACATGTCATGACATCAGTCAAGACATTAGTGTTTTACCATATAATGCAGCCAATCAAACACCTACAACTTCAGTAAAGAATGTTGAAATCCTCCTCGCATAATCTCTATACGGAATGAGACCTGGTTGATTCGTCTCCCATTCACCCTTGATCTGATTGACAACCAGGGCCGAATCACCATACACATCAAGATGTTTGATTCTCAAATCAATACATTCTTCTAATCCCATAATACAGGCCTCATACTCAGCCATATTATTCGTGCATTTGAAAGTTAGCCTTGCAGTAAACGGAATATGCGTGCCATGAGGAGTAATGATTACTACCCCAATTCCATTTCCATACTGATTTACAACGCCATCAAACACCATCGTCCATCTGGAACCAGGTTCCGGACCTTCATCAAGTGTAGGCTCATCACAATCTTTCATTTTCAAATACAGAATCTCCTCATCTGGGAAGTCGTACTGAACAGACTGATGATCTTCAATCGGCTGGTGCGCTAAATGGTCAGCCAAGATACTACCTTTGATAGCTTTCTGAGCTCGATACTCGATATCATACTCAGACAAAAACATCTGCCAACGGGCAATCCTCCCAGTTAAAGCAGGCTTCTCGAAAATATACTTGATTGGATCCATTCTGGATATCAACCAAGTTGTATGATTTATCATGTACTGGCGTAGACGCTTAGCAACCCAAGCCAAAGCACAACACGTCTTCTCAAGCATAGAGTATCGAGACTCACAATCAGTAAACTTCTTACTGAGGTAGTAGATAGAAGATTCTCTCTTCCCTGATTCATCTTGTTGACCGAGTACATAACCCATCGAGTCTTCAAGAACAGTCAAATACATGATCAGAGGTCTTCCTTCTACAGGCGGAGACAAGATCGGCGGTTCAGACAGATACTCTTTGATACTGTCGAAAGCCTTCTGGCAATCCTCGGTCCAATCATAGGACTGATCTTTCCGGAGGAGCTTGAATATTGGCGCACATGTGACAGTCATGTGGGATATAAATCTGGAAATATAGTTCAAGCGGCCAAGAAAACCTCGGACTTGCTTCTCAATTTTGGGCGCATGCATCTCTTGTATTGCTTTGACCTTTGCAGGATCAACTTCAATACCTCTCTCGCTGACAACAAAACCCACAACTTGCCAGAACGGACTCCAAATGTACATTTGTTCGGATTCAGACGAAGTCTAAACTTCCTCAGACGCTAAAAAAGCTTCAACAAATGCTCAACATGTTCAACTTCCGTTCGGGACTTAGCAATCATATCATCAACATAGACCTCTATCTCCTTGTGCATCATATCATGAAACAAGGTAGTCATAGCTCGTCGATACGTGGCTCCGGCGTTCTTCAAACTGAAGGGCATCACTCGATAACAGAATGTTCCCCAAGGTGTGATGAATGTTGTCTTCTCCATATCCTCGGGTGCCATCTTGATTTGATTATAACCGGAAAATCCGTCCATAAAGGAAAAGACTTTGAGTTTAGCTGTATTGTCTACCAACATATCAATGTGTGGTAGAGGAAAATCATCTTTAGGACTAGCCTTATTCAAATCTCTGTAATCAACACACATACGGACTTTTCCGTCTTTCTTAGGCACAGGCACAATATTGGCCACCCATTGAGGATATGTAGAAGTCACCAGAAACCCCGCATCAATTTGCTTCTGAACTTCCTCTTTGATTTTCACTGCCATATCTGGACGAGTTCTTCTGAGCTTCTGCTTCACAGGCACGCACTCAAGCTTCAGCGGCAGGAAATGTTGCACAATATCTGTATCTAGACTCGACATGTCTTCATACGACCAAGCAAAGATATCGGAATATTCTCGTAGCAAACTGATCAACCCCTTCTTGACAGACTCTTCAAAAAATGCCCCAATCTTCACCATACGAACACAATCTTCAGACCCCAACTTGACTGTTTCCAGATCTTCGAGATGCGGCTGAATGATCTTCTTCTCGTGCTCAAGGAGACGGGTAATCTCATCAGGAATCCCTTCAACATCATCTTCCTCTGCTTCACATACAGGGAATTCAAAATTGGGAGATGGCGTTGGATCATTATGTTCAATGGGTTTTAGAATCAACCTGCATAATGATTTTGGTTAATAAAAAACTTCAGAATTCAAACAAGCAAACCATTATGCAGATGAAAGGATTGCTTTTATTCTTGTTTTTAGGGTTTTTTGTGATCAGTGATTTCATGCAAAAGCAAAAAGTGAAAACAAATGGAAAAACAAATGTTTAGCAATGCATTAATTGGATGAAATATCATTGTATAAATGCTGCCAACAATATCATCACTTCTCCTTTTGGCATGGGAGAAGGGTTTTGAACAAAGTGAACAAATTACTCTGATCTATGAATGAACGTAGGAACATCCACAGCGACCCAATTGTGGCAGACACCACCAGGTATGATGAAGTTGCTCAAAGATAGCAGCAACTTCTTCAGTCTGATCAGCATGGATGAAACCTCCACTCTTGAACAACCCTTGCTCGTTGAATGCCCCAGAAGAATAGCCAATTCCAGCCCGGGATTTTTTGTCTTCAAGCTCAATCATCTTCCCTAAACCAGCAACTACACCACATTCAATGGCCAGTTTCGCATCACGGTAGGAAGCAAATGAAGGAGACTTCTTCTCAATCGGCTCAGCTATAGATAAAGCTTGGAAAGGCGTTCCAACTTCATCCTCAGCATCAATATAGGAGAAAGAAGACATGTGGCTAACCAAGAGAGCCTTTTCTCCCCCTACCACAACCAGTTTCTTATTCTTGACGAATTTCAGCTTCTGGTGTAGGGTGGATGTCACGGTGCCAACCTCGTGAATCCATGGTCTACCAAGGAGACAGCTATAAGATGGGTGGATATCCATAACCTGGAAGGTAACTTGGAAATCACTTGGTCCAATCTTGATTGGGAGATCAACTTCCCCAATCACGGTCTTACGCGACCCATCAAAAGCTTTCACAACAACACCACTCTGCCTCATGGGAGGCCCCTGATATGACAATCTCGAAAGAATGGTCTTTGGCAATACATTTAGAGATGACCCAGTGTCCACCAACACGTTGGACATGGCGTAAGTCTTGCAATTCATAGAGATATGTAGAGCCATGTTGTGGTCTCTTCCCTCCTCAAGGAGATCAGCGTCACAGAAACTCAAGGTGTTACAAGCAGTGATGTTTGCAACAATACTGTCAAACTATTCAATAGTGACATCATGATCAACATAAGCCAGGTCCAATACTTTCTGCAGAGCCTCCCTATGGGGTTCTGAATTCAGAAGCAAAGATAACACGGAGATCTTGGACGGCGTTTGTAGAAGCTGGTCTACAACGTTGTACTCACTCTTCTTGATGAGCCTCAGCATCTCATCACATTCTTCATTCACAGTGCCACTCGGGCCAACAGAAGAAGTAGGAGTCTTTTGTACAGAGGGGGTTTGGCAACAGGTGTCGGATTCTGAACATTAACTGCAGTTCCAACCGGATGCTCAGCAGAATCAGAAACAACAGCTCTATCCTGAGGCTTAGGTGCTGAAAACACACGACCGCTACGGGTCAACCCGCTCACATCAGCAATATTAACCATAGAGGTTGAAGGCAACGACACTTCTTTCCCATCTTCCACAGCAACGGGATTATATCGAAAGGGAATAGCTTTATCCGAAGAATAAGGCACAGGGCCTGCAGGCTTGATTATCAGAGAAGGAGAGACTTTTGGCTTGCTACCATCATAACGGATGACAACAGGCTCGGGCAATTTGAACACAGGAGAAATCACATTCACCTCTGGTTCATCTTCATCAACATTTCGATTCTATAGAATCTCAATGGTACCTTCATCCAACAGCTCTTGAAGCTCTCTTCACACTTGGCGACAACCCAATCTATTGACGGAACAGATACGGCAACTGTCATGGTCGTGCTCCATATGACTGTATTGACACAGCAAACGATGCAACTCGACCAATGACTGTCGAATATGGCTTACATATTTGACTTTATATTTGCCAGGGCAACCCTGGACCATGTTCACAGATTTCCGATGCTCGGGCAATGGGTTCTTCGTAACATTCGGGCCTGAGTCCTCAAAGCTCAGAATACCGCACCGCATAAGGTCTTGAACCTTGGTCTTCAATGGATAGCAGTTCTCTATATTGTGTCCCGGAGCACCGGAATGATAAACACAGTGTTGATCTGGCTTGTACCACCACTGCGGGTTAGCAGGCACAGCCGGAGGCTCTCTGGGAGTAACCAGTTTCCTCTCCAATAAGGAAGGATATAATTCAGCATATGACATAGGAATGGGATCGAAACTGATCTTCTTCCTATCATAATTCAGATTGGCCTGATTATTGGTGCTGCCACGAGGCTGGTAAGCCTGTTGCTACTGAGGTTGTTGCTGATGCTGATTGTTGTCTCTGAAGACAGGTGCTATATGAGCCACCTGGTGCTGATGACGCACTGGCTTCCTCTTAACAGAGGGTCTTCTAGATTTAGCATGAGATTGCACAGCATGTGCCTCCCCATCTTTCTTCTTAAACGCCCCATATCGTTTAGAAGAGCTCTCATCTTTAGACAACCGTCCTTCACGGACACCTTCCTCCAGACGCATCCCCATGTTCACCATCTCGATGAAATCAGAGGGAGCACTCGCAACCATCCGCTCATAATAAAATGAACTAAGAGTCTTCAGAAAGATCTTAGTCATCTCCTTCTCTTCCAGCGGAGGAGTAATCTGAGCTGCTAACTCTCGCCATCTCTGGGCGTACTCCTTAAATGTGTCTTTATCCTTCTGAGACATGGCTCTGAGTTGATCACGGTCAGGAGCCATATCAACATTATACTTGTACTGCTTGACGAAGGCTTCGCCAAGATCGTTGAAGGATCGGATGTTTGCACTATCAAGGCTCATATACCAACGAAGAGCCGCACCGGACAAACTATCCTGAAAGTAGTGAATCAACAGTTGATCATTATCAGTCTGAGTCGACATTTTCCTGGCGTACATGACCAGGTGGGTGAGAGGGCAGGTGTTCCCCTTATATTTTTCAAAGTTAGGGACTTTGAATTTGACCGGAATCTTCACACTGGGAACCAGGCAGAGTTCAGCAGCAGACTTGCCAAACAGATCTTTCCCTCGGAGGGTCTTCAATTCCTTTCGGAGCTCGAGGAATTGGTCATTCATAGCTTCCATCTTCTCATTAACATCTGGGCCCTCAGACGGCTCAGAATGATAGATGGTGTCGTCTACCCTGGGAGTGGTATGCACGACAGGAGGAGGCATTGCAAGGACCGGGCTAGATGCCGGCATGGAAGCAAAAGTAGGAGCTGGAATGTCTGGCATGAAACCAGGAGGCATACCCCACGGGAACCCGGCTGGCATGGCATTCGGCATGAAATGAGCACTAGCAGCTGGCACAGTCGGAGCAACCACTTCTGATATGACAGTCCTCTGGGGAGGAGTTGCAGGAGGTGGAGAAGGTTGATTCTGAGCAGCTAGAAATTGCTCCATCAAAGCAGTGAGCCTGGCGACTTCATCCTTCAGCTCTCTGTTCTCTTGTTCCAATTGATCCATCACTCTTGCAGAATTGGCTCTGGTGTAATACCGGTGAGTCAGCTTGTCTTCAAAATAAATGAAGAGCACAGAGTTAGGCCACAGACAAGAAGACCAGAACGACACCTGCTTATGCAAGATGATGCATGCAATGCTTGTGCACATGCTTTATTTTTATTTCAAGGAACTTTTAGGGTATTATTTGCAAATTTTGAATATTTAAGCATTTAAATGCATATGGAAAATATCTCATCAAATATATATTCGAGACAAAGAAGTACAGCATTGTTGATTATTACAAGGGAAAAGGAAAATGAACATCCTATGGATCCCTAGAAGCTCGAGATGCTGGAAGACGAGAAACACAAAGCTTCTTGATCTCTCTCTCATAGGCAACTTCCATATCCGCTTTCTCTTTAGCAAGTCGATCATACTTCCTCTTCCAGAACTTGGAAGACTGAGGAAGCAGAGAAGTCCAGGTATCATTCGGATCATCTATCACCTGATGCTTGAGGAATTCGATCAGAGCATCCTTCTCCTTAAGCTGTTGAAGTAACTCTTCTCTTTCACGGATCTAAGAACGTGAAAGGTCTTCTTCTCTCAACTCCTCTACGCCTTGGTTAGGGAGGGTTGAAGGCCCAGCCACAACCAACGGTGTAGGTCTCGGATAATCATACGGCATAAGATACTCAGAAGCTCTCTGTCTGACCCAAGAAGTATAAGGCTCCAAAGCAATGCAGTTCTTCGGACCCAACTCGTTTCTACCCTTCTTGTGAATCTTGCGCCAAGCGCGGACCATCCTGGCTTTCAGGCCTTGTGGATCTTTACCCTCCTGAAAGAACACACCTTCTAACAGAATGTTATGAGGTTTATCCTTTAGGGGGAACCCAAGCTGACGACGTGCTAAGATAGGATTGTAGCTGATCCCACCATATGTACCAAGAAGAGGCACATTAGGGAATTCACCACAATAATCAATGATCTGAACAGTATCATACACGCGATCATACCAAGAGATATCATCATTAGTGAGAGACATGAGTCTCGTAGACCACCGTAGACATCCCTTGTTCTCCTTGAAAGCAACCGTCTGCGGTAAATGAGAAATAAACCACTTATACAACAGAGGCAAACAACACACAATAACTCCTCCACCCTTTGCATTCCTCAGATGCAAAGAGAAATAGGTATCACCCAACAGAGTAGGAACGGGATTAAGAACTGAGAAGATCCTAATGGCGTTCACATCCACAAATTTGTCGATGTTGGGGAACAATACCAGACCATAGATGAGCAGCACGAATATGGCCTCAAAGGCATCCTCACTCATGGCCTTCCCATAAACGGTAGCTTGAGCAATGAGGAAATCAGAAGGAAGACCCCGAATTCCACCTTTGGTGGTCATATGCGCCTCAATAAGGGATTCATCTATGTGCAACAAGTCTGCGATCTCTCGAGAAGTCGGAATACTCTCTAAGCCACTGAACGGCACCTGATCCAGAATAGGAATACCCACAAGATGAGCATACTCCTCGAGCGTAGGCAACAGCTGAAAGTCCGGAAAAGAGAAGCAGTGATACAGAGGATCATAAAACTGAGCCAAAGTACTCATCAACCCTTCGTCAACCTGAGTAGTCAACAGAGGCAGAAGCTTCCCATAACGAGCTTTGAAACCCAAGGGATCTAATACATAAGATGTCAGATTCCTTAACTCTTTCACATCGGGCTGTCTAAAGCTGTACTTCTTTGTATGCCTTTTCGGTCTTTCCATGTCTGAAAATTTTGCAAACAAACCCTTTAAGTTCCTTGAAAATTTTCTCATTTTTCTGATGACATGAATGCAGATGAATGCATGAATGCATGAATGCAACAATCACACTCAAGGATCAAGCAAATCACACTAGACAAAGGTCATGGGAAAGCTCATAGCATCCTTAATATCAATCATCCATTTTGGTGGATTATGGTTTTCACCTTATCAACACCCAAGTTCCATTGATATTAACGGTACCTGAACCGGCTCAATCATCCTTAATATCAATCATCCGTTTTGGTGGATTAGGGTTTACACCTTATCGACACCCAAGTTCCATTGATATTAAGGATGTCTGAACGACTCAACCATGAATCACGGGTTTGCTGAGAGTCACGAGCATGGAGTCTCGGTTAAGAACCACCCAAAGGGAGTGTACTAGGGTTTAAACCTGCCGAACATGTTCTATCAGAGGTTCCCATAGTCATCATCCCATCTTTTAAATATTGTCGGAGGAACGAATACTCGTATTCCAAAAATATTCTCAAGAGAGACTCTTATGAGTGTAGTATCGCGTAACAATCGCATCAGATCTTACATCTGAACGACCTCCGCACTACGTCCTAAAAATAGGCCAAGATGGGCTTGGTAAACTAAGGTCCTTGGCTTCTAAGGCACATGATTGAAAGAATAATGCCTAACCACAAATAACTTGTGTGACATTATTAATCCAACATGACCTCCACCAAGTGAATGGACTCGCAAGTCAACTTGTTAAGGAATACTCCACACAAGTCGACAAGACTACGCCATTCTCCTATCCTAAGGTGCACTCGAGTTCGGGTATAGAACTCATCTTACAGAGATCACCAAGCAAACATCAATTGTATATCAAGTAATTCAAACATTACAATCAATACAGTTATCCCAAATTGTACAAAATTATGTCATATAACAAATAAACAATATCATACAACAAGGGTGAAAAGTAGGCAAAACCACCAAGGATTCTTTTGTCCCTAGCAGAGTCGCCACTTTTCTGTAGCGGTGTATTCGTCACTTTATGATTTATGGATTAAATCAAAAGCAAAGCATACAAAGAATCGAGTCGCCACCGCACTTTTATTTATCCAAAGGAATGGCTAAAAAGCAAACAAAAGCCTAAGAAGTTTTACACATAGAAAACTAATGAAAAGGTCAGAGATCTGGGTAAGGGGTTAATTACACAATGGGAAGGTGTTAGGCACCCAAAACGTCCTAGGTACTCCTAGGGAGCCCTTTTCACAATTGTTGTACGAAATGTTACTTGTTTATGAAATATTTATTGTGCAAACATGATTGGAGGGATGGGAAAAGAATATACAAGTTATTATTTTTGTGTTTGAACGGATGAACCCGTTGCCTACGTACCTTCCATGAAAGGTAAGGATCAAAACACCGTAGTTCGGCTAAAAGATTTCCAAAATATGAGTGGATTCATTTTAAAACAAAAGACTTAAGGTCTTTCGTTATCCACGGGAGAAAACTCAACCTTATACAAAAAACAATTCCACCATGTGAGAAAAGCTTCAACTTGCTAGTGAGGGGTTAACCCTATAATAAGCAAGGAAGTCTTACAATTCAATCACTAAGGACAAAAGGTGAGATTAACATCAACCAACTAGGATAAATCAAACCTATGGCTAATGTATGAAAACTTATCAAGAATGGACAAAGCCACAAAACAATTGAATGAGTGAGATTAACCAATTAGGATTTATTCACAAAAGATGGTCAAGGTATGATTAGAATTCAATTCAAAAGAAGTATTATGAAAATGAAGTTTGAAAAATCAAAGGCCTAAAGCCTAGGTTTCTAATTTGAAAAGAGATGAAAAATGTTTGCACAATAGTTTGTTTTTGGATTAACATGCAAATGGAGGTTTAAAGAAACAAAAGGATGGGAGGGTGAGGAAGTAAAACTTCTTAGAGGTTCACCTCTTGAAATCATATGTAGATGATCCAAGTGATTCCTTTGGAATAGGCAATGAGCAATAACAGATAAACAACAAAGCAAATGGATATCGGATGCCAATCAATGGACTTACACCAATCTCACAAACAAAAATGGATACCGGCTACCAATCAATGGATTTACACCAATGTCCTAAAACAAAACTGGATATCAGATGCCAATAAATGGACTTATACCAATCTCCTAAAACAAACATGGATATCAGATGCCAATAAATGGGCTTACTCCAATCTCCCAAAACAAACATGGATATCAGATGCCAATAAATGGGCTTACTCCAATCTCCCACCATATCATAGGAACAACTGCCAAGTAATGGACTTATGCTTGTCTCCTCCATGGACAAAGTAAAATGCTATAAAGCAAAGTTTATGGAATGATATACAAATGATGATGATAAATGCACAAAGCAAATATGCACTGATGAATCAAGTAAGCAAACACACAAGTCAATTAGCACACACTATATACAAGCAATAAGGCTCAAACAAGGTTAGACTTTACAGTCAACTGGAATGGGGTATGTTGTGCTCTTAACCTTAACATTGAGAGTTAAGGTGAAGCAGATGAAATGGAGATGAGGGGTGTGCCTCATAGCTCTTATCCCTGGCCTGGGAGAGCTTTAAACAATGGAAGGTGTGGGAGTTCAGAAAGTAGGAACTCTTCTCCACAAGTAGACTCTATAAGATCTTGGGTTAGTATCCACAATGCATCAACATGTTATGTAAGCAAAGGGATGACACACTGAATAGTAGGAGATGGACTACACATCTCTTTTATCTACCAATTGCCTCATAAGAGGACTTTTCCTGCTTGGCACAAAAGATAAACAATCACAAGCATTGCCTCTTAAGGAGGACTTCAAACACGTGCCTACCAGTAACAGTAGGTCTTCCAGACTACATGAAGAAGAGAGGTTATACCTAAGTGGTTAAGCAACCAAGAAAAAGCAAGTTCAAAGTGAACTTAGAGCAACTAATGTACCTGTGGAAACATCAAACAAATCAGTACCACTATACAGACAAACAACCAACAGTTAATATCAGATAAACAGACAAGGTTCACAATGTGCAAGCCAAAAGTCAAACTCAAATGAGTCAACATCAACCTACAAAATACACAAAGATTAGTAATCAAAGGCAAACATCAATGCTCAAATGATGGAGCATCAACAACTATGGAACTTGGATGTTCAACCTGAAATCAAAGCTCAAATGTGAGAGGCAAACCTCTAGGTCAAAGCCTAGGGTCAAAGATGGAGAAAAAAATTCAAAACAGAAGCTGAAAATTAACATGAATCAACTTCAAACATATCGTGAATCAATCCAAAAGGTCTCACATCAATATCATAAACCAAAAGCATTTCATGATCAATTGAAGTTCAAGACTATTTTAAAGCTCAAATGTGACCAACCAGAATGAAAAATCTCAATTAAATCAGAAATCAATCAAATAATTCCAAGAAAATTCATGCTCATTCACAACATCCATAATATCTATCATACAAATAATCAGAGCAATTGGAGATCAATAGGCAAGGCAAACACATCACATAAATTGAACAAGCAAAGGTGTGACACAAATTGTCACACCAACTTAACATGATCATAAAACAGAAATTACAAATGTTAAAAATACCATATCAACACCAAAATGTCAAGCAACATGTCTAGTTTCATCATGTAAATTTTCAGATTCATTGGATAAAAACTCAACATTTCACAAATGATATGGCAAGGCAAGGTACAAGATGCATATATGTTCACAAACCCTAGGACAAATTATTTTCCAGCCAAGCACAATTTATGGAAAAATGATCAAAAAGTAATAGACAGAAAATGCAACATCATGCAAAAAACCATATAATTTTTGGATCATTATTCAATTAGATATGAATTTTGGAAGATGGAGAAAAAATAAAAAAAAGATGTAAAGCATGTAATAGAAATAATGGAGGGAAATAGAAAACATGGCATGGCATTTGAATATTTGCAACAAGCTGGAATCGAACCAAGGCACAATTTGAAGTTGGCGCGCTGAAGGAATGAAACGCAGCCGTTTCATTAATTGACTTGGTCGGTCAATGCACATGTGGCCAAGTCAAAGCGCTACAGGCCAATCAAAACGCCATGCATGAGAATACGTGGACCAGTACATGTTGAGATTCATACAAACACATGCAAGCGCAGAAAATTCGCAGGAAATCATGAACATTGCATCAGAATCCGCAGGAAAACTGGAAACATGAAGAACACATGAAGAACACGATGAAGATCTTCATCCAATTTTTCCAGAAAATTTCAAAATGTCCAGAATTGAAAATCAAGCATAGCATCGTGTAGTATCTTCATCATAGATCACAAATCAACAAACATTTCATCAAGAAATCATCACATATGCATGGATCGAAGAGAATAAGTTTCATCATCAAAACTTTGAACATCGTATCTCACTTAATTATGCATGGAATTCAATGATTTAAAGCTCAAAATACTCAGCATTAAGAGATCAACAACAATAGCATAAGAACTTTGAGAAAGGAGAGAATCAATTCATGACCTCTTGAAGAGCAGCTTTGGAATTCGCTTGATTCAGGCTTTGGCAATGCTTAAAAGTTCTTCTATAACACTTGTATGGATGATTGGATGAAGAATTGAGGCTTAATTATGCATGATTTCTCCAAAATCAGATTTCACCATTGATGAGTCCAAGCTTGCAAATGCTTCAATACTGCACTGTTTTCTTCGATTCCACGTGCAAACCTACTCAAGAACTCTTCATGACCAAGGATCAAGCAATGGAATGTGATTTGTTTGAAGAAATTGAAAGAAAATTTTGAGAGAAAATTTGAGAATTCTAGATCTAGATCTGAAAAATGTGAGTCTTCTCTGCTGAAAACAGTTAGGGTTTGTGTTATATACCTCTCCCTAATCATGCTTCTAATCAAGTTTAGCCAAATGGTAATTGGAATTAGCAAAAAGAGGTGTATATGAAAATTTGGTATTTCACCTTTATGCATGGTGTGCATGGTGAACAGTGCGCGGGTTTGTGATTCATTTTCACTTAAAACATTATTTCGGAGCCAATGGTAATGGTAGAATGCTTAAACAATGCACCAATTTTAAACTTTATAATTTCCCTCCAAAAATCAAGTGAAATGGCAAATGTTCATATGATGATAATTGATGAAATGCAATGCATGATTTGGAATTTAGAGGTCAAAATAAGAATTTAGAAAAAAGAACCACTTGAATTGGAGCTTTGGTTGAGAAGTTATGGCCATTTGAATCTTCAAGTACACCTTGCCATGTTTTGATCAATCTCCTTAACCACACATGAGAAATTGATGATCTTGGACTTTTTAGAAATGGGAGAGAAAGATCTACAACTTTCATGTTCAAAACAATTTCATTTGAAGCTTTTTTGGTGATGTATTTTTAAGTTGAAGTTAGGTCAAAACCTTTCCATTTTTGGCAAATTTGAATTATAGGTCACTTTATATTTTTGGAAAGTTTTGACCTGACTTTATTTTCTTCAATGTTGATGTTTGAAATGTCAAATGAGACTTGTTTGAACATGAATGAAGTATTTCTAATCACTTCCCACCTCCAAATCCACAGTTGACTTGGCAGTTGACTTTCTAGGCCTCCAGTTGACCTGGCAATGTTCTGATGAAATTCAAGCTTCTACCACTTGGGATTTTGATTCAAAATGACATCATGGTTCATATGAACTCTTGTGAATGATTGTGGGGTCCAAATTCTCAAGAATGGCCACCATCTATTGCTCAATGAATGCCTTTGACTGTCTTGACTGTTGATTGCTTCATCTGCAAGACAAGGGTTAGATGACATATTTTTGTACTTTTGGTTAGTGATAAAATGAAAAGCAATGATATACAAATGTAAAAGATGCTTGGTGATCAAGAATCACTCTCAAAAAGATAACCCACCCACAGGGAAGGAAGCAAGGTGTACAATGATCCTTGAGGCAATGAAATGATATGATATGATGCCATGAGGGATCTTAGGGACAAAATTGGGGTCTTACAGATGCCCCTATTTAAGGTCATTCTAGCCGGAGAAGTGAAGTTTAGAAATCTTCATCTTGACGCGGTAGAATGGGCTTAAATAACAGTAATGAGACAAATTTTGGTCCCTAAGAGACCTCATGATGCATATGTATGTATGCAAAAGAAACAAAACTCTGTGGGGAATATGGGGCCACAAAGAAGAAGACGATCCATCGGAGTAATACACTCACCAGGAACATAGACTCTAACAAGACTCTCATGGGGATAAGAAAAAGGAAAGAATACGTGAGCAGGGCATGACTCTAGATTAGGGTAAAACAACAACTAGACACTGCGTGAACAAAACACGACTGGACTAGAGACATCACTGGGGAGTGAAGGACTCAAACTGGGCAAAAGAAGAAACTTCCAAAGGAAGACACATCCATTGGAAAGACACAAGCTGACTCAAACTATCCACAAAGGATACTTCGGATGAAAATCCGGACTCGGACTGGGGAAAAGATTCACAAAGAACCTCCCTGCCGGGGAAAAATTGCATATATTGGGGAAAACGCCAATACAGCAAAAGGGTAAAATCACCACAAGAAACTCCACTGGAGAAAGTCTAACAAAGAGACTCTCCTGGAGAAGCAACAAAGAATGAGGTGTCACCGTTATAAGGGTAACAAACTCAGGAAGAATGAATATCTAAGACCGGTATAAGGGTGAGAGATATCAATCAACCAAACATCTGAGAAAGTCCTGAAAAAGGTACATCAACTCAGGAAGTGACTCCACAGGGGACCAAGGTCATAATAGGGAGCAGAAAGGAAGGAACACCAGGGATACCGGTACTGGGTATATAATAGGTGACCAACCAAGGCGTGAATTAGTATATATGCCAAAACACTCATCATCCGAAAGGAGGGCTTGAAAAAGCAAATCGACTTACAGGATGGACATTCGAATCCACAACGGGAAAATGAATCTTACTCAGCTGGGGAAACAAACCCAAAGAGCGCATGAGATATAATATCCATTACCGTCAGAACGTGGATAGAACACTCGCATGAGATATAATATCTATTACTCGCAAGGCAAGGTAACCATCTTACTCCTCTTCCATGGCCATGTATGGATATATCCATGTTCATCATCATGCTCATCATTATTATCATTATTGTTTGCCATGCCAATTAGATGCTCATGTGTGTTTCATGTTTGTTTATAATACCAATCACATTGCTTGTGTTCTTGTTATTAATTTATGCATGCTGAGTTTTTACCTTTGCCCGTGTCCATGTTGACCTCTTGTGGTCAACTTTTCTCCATGATCAAGCCATTATTTTTACTAAAACAAGTCACCATGATGATCTACACATTTCGTACTTGATGTTTGGTTTTTATTTCATGTCATTTGGTGCATTATAGTGCTTGTATTTTGTTGTGGAAGATGGGAAAAATTCACTGATTTTCACGTGGCTGCATGAACATGGCATGGCTAGGGTTTTTTTTGTGGAGAAGATGAATACGTGTCACTTTGATAACCGTTAGATCTATTGCTTGTCTTTTAATCCTGGCCGTGTTTCCTTATTTGGTCTTCTAGTCACTTAAACCAAGTTGGCCTATTGATACATGTCACATGCTATTTTTTAATAAATTGTTACTTTAATGAGTGTCACGCTGGGTAATATTGTTTGGACTAGGCCTCTGCGCCACTTACTTCCCACACCTCCCTTTCAGGGCCCATTAACACACTTCCATTTTCATTTTCTTTTTTAATTCACTTTTATTCTGTTTTGATTTTAATTAATTTAAAATATTTTATTTGTTTATAAAAATTCCCAAAAATATTTTCCACATTTCTTAATGTCTTATTTAATTTTATTTAATTTTTATTTTCGTATTTATTTAATGTTAATATTTTATTTTAATTATTTATTCTAAATGGTCCATTTTAACACACATTTTTTTCTTGATTTTATTTTTATGACTTAGAATTATTTTTAGCTTTTGATTTTTGGGATGAAGCTTGACCACTGTCCCATGGTCAACCTGACCTTTTCTTGGAATTTTATTTCCCATTTTCAATTTATTTTGGATTTATTTTTGACCTAGTTTGGTAGGTTGACTTTTGTTTTGACCTCTATTTTATTTCAATTAATTCAATAACTAATTTTCATTATTTTTAAAATATTTTTGAGGGATGATGATGTCCTGACCCCACCTTACTTAGTTTAATTTTTCATAATTTTATTGATTAATTTGCTATTTATTTTATATTTTTAAGTTGACTTGAATTTTCAGTTGTCTTTCTTTATGATCGATGTTTGACTTAGGGATTTCTTATGGCAATTGAAGAGATATTTTGATCCTCACTTGTTCATCTCATATGCCATGTATTAGAGGCCTTTTACCTTGATTTTATTTGGTCCTTACCCTATTTCCTTATTTAACTATTCAGTGGACCCTTCTATGGATCTTTTCATCTGTCTGGTTCATCTGTTTATCTTTTATACTTGTTTCTCTCATTCATGCTTTCTATTGCTTGATCGTTTAACATGTTCATACTCCCACACATTGTTTAATGCTCCATTATTTGATTCTTTGAGTGGATTATATACCTGTTTACTTATCCGATCTGATTGATAACTGTTGCCTACTTGTATGATGTATAAGGCATATATTCTTATTGTTTGATTGCCATGAACCATCCCCATTCATAACAATGTACCCCTCTCCAATGAAGTGTATCACATTTATTCTTTCATTCTTTATTCATCTGTTAATACAAGAATTAAAACGAACATCTGATAATCATTTCAAAACAAGATCAAAAGCTCGATCCAACGTCGAGTAATCATTTTCAAAACATAATAGAACCAACACGTATTCATCCATCCTCTTATAAGTCAATTGCCTTAGGCATCACCATCTACCTGTAAGTCGATTGCTTTATGCATCACCATCTACCCTTATTCGTAGCTCCTCTCCTTGCTCCATCCGTCGACTCATGTTCCGTTTAGGTAGCACCCATGAGGTAGAACCCTTTGTATGATAACATAGGTAGATGTTACTCTCTGTAAATCCTAACACATAGGTCCACATTACATGACAACTCTAGGGCAGAGCTTCCCCACTTTTAGACCTTCCGTGCATCTCCGATCTTGTGGCATGTCAATCCGTTCTATTGCAAAGAGGTAATTGCCTAAGACTCGATTCAGCGAGCTGCGACACCTACTGCTAGGAAGTTGAACACATTGCCCACTTTCCTTCGACACAACTGGTGTCCTCTTTTGTAAGTCCATGTTCAGATGGCAATCCTTAACCCCTAGTTAGTCGAACTACGACAACTCTAATTCTCATGTTCAGATGAGATACGTAGGCACGAGACGCGATGTCTTGCCGAGTTTTGACTCACAACTAACAACTAATCTTTGTTTGCTTTCGCCCTTGTTGCGATTCTTTTCTCTCGCCCTCGTTGCGATCGAGACCTTCCCTTTCTCTTGCCCTGGTTGCAATCGAGACCCTTGTTCCCGTAGTTAGCTGAACTACGTTTTTTCTCTGATTCTCATTCCAGATGAGATACGTAGGCATAAGACACGATGTCTTAGCGAGCACACTTCTCTTTAACCCATAGGTAGCCGAGCTACGAAGACTCTGATTCTCATACTCAGATGAGATACGTAGGCAGTGGATGCGACATCCTTGCGAGTCATTTATTTTGACCCTCTTTTAGCAGATAGTACATTAGATACACCTACACCCTTTAGACTAGAACAACAAGAGTGGATCCCGTAGAGTACTACGAATGCGTAGGGGTGCAAATACCTTCCCTTCGCATAATCGACTCCTGAACCCTAGATTTGGTTACGAGACCTTGTATTTTCCTTCTCTTCAGGTTTTCTTCGATCGTTTTCTTTCCCTCATTTGGGATAAATAATGAACGGTGGCGACTCTTCTGTTTTCCTTTTCTTCGCCGGTTGTTTTTTCGCACCAGTTGCGACTGCTGGCGACTCTGTTGGGGACCCGGTTTCCCTATGTGAGTCCCTCCTAGATTTTATGAGTTTCTTGTTTGTTGGGTGTTTATTCTTTTGTACAGTTATTTACTTCCAGCATTTATCTACTTTATCATATTACATTGTGTACATATGATTGTTGTATCTGTTGGATCTGTGGGTTGGTTGTCTGTTAGGATGAGTTGTTCTATGAGAGATAAGCCCACTACCCAGGCTTGAGCGTACACGCGGGTTTTAGAGTGGACAGTCATGAGGCTTGCGTAGCATGTTGCTACGATAAGTCGTTCATGAAGACCCATACCCATACGAGGTTTCTTTTGGATATATTCTGTCTTACGGGTGTTCCGTAACGACAGTATGTTCCTCTAGAAATTGTCGACTCTGGTGACTATTTCCCGAGGACTCAGTCGAGGCCTCTCCTCCGAGACGCGATTATGTTAGCTCTGGTGGGCGCATTCTCACTGCTCAATCCGAGGACCCCAAGGCTGGGAACTTACTTTTAAGATGTCCTGTTGAGGGTAGTCAGTGGAGGTCTTTTGTCTCGTAATAATGCCAAACCTTCAGTGGCAAACATATTATTCTCGACTGAAGGGCTAGAAGCTGACAAACTTCTGTTCTTAGAACCTACCAGTGAGGGGCGGGCTAAATTCAGGAAACCTTAACCTTCAACCAACCCGGTTTTTTGGTATTCTTGTTGGAGCAAAACTTTGATCTCTTATATGTTCCTCAGTGGTTTTCTCTTTAGACAGTGCGACCTAGCAGTTGTTCGAGCAGATACAGCAATCCTGATTCCCATGTCACTGCATCACATCACATCATTTCGCATTCATATCATTTAACACACGTTTATCTATTTCTAGGGGTTTATATCTTCTTCTTGATTCTAGTCGGGGTTTTCTTACACTGTTTATCTATTGAGAGACTGGAATCAAGGGGTAGAATACCCTTTGGAATTAATAAACATGTCATTGCATTTGCATATTCATTAGCATGTATTGCATAACAAGTACCGCCGCAGTGTTCTCATGTCATTTGGTATTCCACTAGCAGGATAGCTGACTCAGGCATTCACAGATACGGTACCCGAAGAAACCAACAAAGAGCAATGGAAGGTCTACAAGCAGAGCTCGCTGAGATGAGGATTCGCATGAATCAGTTCATGAAAGTGGTCCAAGGAGTGGCTCAGGGACAGCAGGAGCTTAGATTGTTGGTACAAAGGGATCCCCCTACTACTCAACCGGAGGTTGGGGCTGATCCTCCAGCTGGAGAGGCTAATGGACCCAATGGACTAGGGCCTATTCCGATCCCACATGTCAACCTTGATCAATAACCCATCCATATTGATCAGGAGGATCAGTCCCCCCTGCTTCAGGAGGACTTTGGCATGGGCCATGGTATGGACCCTATGTTTCGGAGACTGGAAGAGAGGTTGAAAGCTGTGGAAGGGCAGAATGCTCTTGGTGTGGATGTTGCTGACTTGGGGCTGGTCCCAGGTGTGAGAGTTCCCCCAAAGTTCAGAGTCCCAGTTTTCGATAAATACAATGGCAACTCTTGCCCGAAGACTCACGTACAAGCTTACTTCCGCAAGATGGTTGCGTATTCTGATGATGAGAAACTGCTCATGTACTTCTTCCAGATGTTCCATCAAAAGTTCCATTCATTGACGAGATGTCGGTGTTTATGCATAAATACATCGAGTGGATCATCAATGTTGATGGGGACGTTAATTGCAGTTATCGAGTTGTTTCAGCTTTATTCGGTAAAGGAGAATATAATCATACATTTGTCCTCCATCAACTTACCCAAGAGTTGATGACTCATAAAGAATCATACACATGGTTGTAAGAAAAGAATGACAACTTTAATGTAGTTTCTGAGTCTCTTATTCCTTACCTTAGTGGACCAAAATCAGAGGAAAAGTGGATGCGCTTCCCTGAAATGGGTCACCTCATAACATGTGTGTATGATAGAGAGTGTGTTGATCTTACACGATACAATTTTTCAGAAACTTTTTTCCTAGTGCATACCGCCCCACCTCAAAATCCAGATAATCGTATTATGTTTATTGGATGGCTTTGAAAATCACAGTATTTTATTCAAGTTTACTTGAAAACGGGATGCCTTATACCTCTTATATCATCATAGTGGACGACTCATTCAATAACAAACGTCAAGACTTAGCTGAACCATTTTATAAAAAGGATGCAAGAGTTCATGAAATTGAGCAACATTGAAATATAATCAAATGCACAAAATTAAAAGGGGTACCACACATAGATTTAGTCGGCGACAAATGTTCTGATTCATTTTAATTTCCTATTTAGCCAGAAAAATAAATGTATGTAATTGTGTCTCAATATTAATGAAGTGTAACATATTTAATTTCTTAATATTTTAATACTTTTTTATCTTTCCCTTTAACACTTGTTCATTTGTTAAAAATGTTTTCACCTAACTTTTGTTTTTAAAGGTTCTGTTTTCTGCATGTTCAGTTCAGGAGAGGTTTCAGAGATGCACCTCTAGAACAAGATAATAGGGTCTGAAATTAGAGATATATCTACGGATTCAACATGTTCAACATGTTAGGTTTTTAACGGTCCACATTTAACTACAACTTCTATAAATTAAGGTGTTCTTGTTTTCCATTTCACACAAATTGAAAATGTCTCAAATGTCACAAATAAACATCAACTGGTATGTCGCAAATGTCTCCTTCTCTAGCGTGACTCATGGGAGAAAGTTTAAGCTCAACGAGTACACATCTCTGGCAGATATTAAATATGAAATCCATCATCTCCTACCTTACGGAGACAATTGAATGATTGTGAAGGTCGAGTACCGTTCATCGTCGATTGAAATAGAGGGAAGATTGAGTTCACCAACTTTGAACTCAAGACAGATGCAGATGTAAGAGCGATGTGGAATATATTTTCTTTTTTGAAACAATTTTTTTGCTCGAGTTGGAAACGACGATTTCAATATAGGTTGAAGATATTGTGAATATGTTGAAGCGTCCACCTAGATATTAAAGTGTAATGTTGCATTTTATGTTAGAATCATCTATGTAATGCTTGTTTTATGTTATGAATATTAATTTCAATTTGTCAAATTACGTGTTTTTGTTGTCTGGCTCTGCATCTGGTGTGTAAACATACCAGAAATGTATCTACGAAAAAATACTGGAGATACATCTCCTATATTAAAAAATAACTTATAGGACGTCACTCAGAATTTCCTACGTTAAGTGTGTATTTGATGCATCCTAAGATGCATCTTTGAAAATTAAGAGGTATTTTAGTATTTTCGGATGGTGCATAAAAAATATATAAAGTGCATTAAAAAATCTCCAAATAAAATTATATCAATAAATAAAAAAAGACAAAAGAAAAATGGACTTTGGCCCATCAACCCAAATTTGTGGGTCAAAAAACACCTTTCATTACCTTGGCCCATGACATGAACGTATCAAGAACTCCAATGTCATTGAATTGCATCATGAAAAGAAGAATATGCATGGACCACACCATCTTTATGAACCAAGACAAATTACAATAAGGTACCATCTTGAATAATGAAAATTTTAACAAACTTTATTGACTAAAAAAATGGAGAAAAAATATCAATAACAATGATTATGTTATGCACACCCTATTTAGATTGCATAACAATAGTATCGCAAAAACTACATGAAAATAATTTGGAGTACTTGTTATACAATTTCTTTTAGAAAATGAAAATGCATAAAAATAATTTATCATCAATTTTTTCAAAAATAATTTTTTCTTTGTCCTTATATAAATAGTTAGGCATGTTTAAATACATTTAAGTATTTAGGAACTAAGTGTTGCATAGACATTTAATAAGTTGTATTTTTTTTTCTTTGTACTCATGTTTGATCCTTAATTCAATAGTTCGAAACTTTTTTAATTCATCAGATCAAGAGTTTTCAAAATCGAATACGGAGATTCGTCACATTCGATTCAATCAAATATCATATCAATTTTGATTTCTCGAACTTTCAGATCTCTGATTTCTATACTTCTCGATAATGATTGGATCCAAGGCTACTCGCTATGCCATAACACATAAAGTTGTTGTCATTGTCGCAACTCAAGCATCGATAAATCAACCACATTCACATCCTTCACATGGTGTTGCGAATCCAATAGTGGTGGTTTCGTTACATCTATATTTGGAACCAGATTTACAACCTGAGGCCATACCTGGTTTCCAACTATTGCAATCTAACTTTAGGTTGCAAGGCGCTAACAAATTGATGACCAACATGTACAACATCGTTCGACAACCGAATTCGCCGAGAATAGAGGAAAGATTGCTCTGTCTCGAAGAAAGCCTACACAATGCGCCTCTGTGAAGAAACATTATTCAAGAGGTTATATCAAAGAGAACTCAAACAACTATTTATGAGTTTACCATAATAAGTAAAGATGAAGCTTATAAGTCGAAGAATCAGCAGAGGAGAAAAATGCGCCAGAGTCCTCCCGAAGCCCTAAGGAAGATCGAGACATTCACGCTCCTCCTTTGGACCAGGTAGAAAAGCAGCCACCAAAGAATCAACATAAGTATCCTCTTGTGCCTGCATTTCGGATAGCAGAATACTTAAGTCAATGGAGAATCCTCCCAATCTAGGTGTGTTGCACTGCGAAAAATACCTGAGCACATCGCACGCTTGAAGATGCAACGGAGTCTCCATCAAACTTTATTTATTCCAAAAGAAAAGGGAAAATATCGATAAAATCCAAAGGGAAGAAAAAAAGGTTAGGAAGTCGGTTATGCAAGAGGAAGGTATTGACACCGCTCATATTTATTATACTCAACGGGAACCATTTTGATTGTTCTTTGCTCGAATGGAGTATTATTATCTAAAGGTAACTTGAAAATGGTAAAAGGGGAAAATAAGCTTATTAATTAATGTGCTCGCCAAGGATTCAAACCCCCGTGCCTACGTATTATCATAGTGCAATAAGAAAATCAGAGCTCCGTAGTTCATGATAGAAAATATAGATGTGTTGTTTGATTTTAGGGAACAATTATAATCCTATCCTATAAGTGTGTAAAATTTAATTGATTTTAATCCTTGTTTGGATGCCCTAAGCTTTTAGTCTGAAAGCTAAGGAACGAATTATAACCGTTTTTCTTATGAAAATAAAGAAAATTGTTTTGAAAAGATTTGTGTGATAAAAAGAAAAAGAAAGAGTTGCTTGAATTAGAAAAGGAAAGAGAACTTGCTTGAATTGAATTAAAAGGGAACATGATTTGCACGAATTAAGAAAAATGTTGTGAAGGTGTGGTGACATTATTGCTTGGACCAAAGGTTGTGTTTTTGGATCCATAGAAAAGTGTATCTGAACCAAAGAGTGTGTGTGGCGTTAACCAGTAGATGGTGTGGTCAATGTAGACTTGTAGAAGTTTGCTTAGATCCAAGGATCAATACCTACAAGAAGGTGGTTGCCAGAGCATGAGGATCAATAGGAAAATGCATGAAGTTTTCCAGAGCACATGGCAATGCATGAAGAGGAGTTTCGTTAAGAGATGGGTGTTTAACCATGAGGTGATTAACCCAAAGAATATATGGATGTAAAAGAGAATTGTGTTTGGTTCAAAGAGACAAGTATTGTTGATGTTGATTATTGTAGTATGGTATGTGGGGAAGAAGACTTAAAAGTCATTTGATTTGAATTGCACTAAAATATATGAACGGAGGCAAATACTTTGAATAACTAGGGCCTACACCCCGTAGGCAAATATACTCAGAAAAGGATAAGAATATTCCCTCTCATTCCTCTTTGTTTCTTAAGGCTTGTGGTACATAAATTGTATCATGACTGACAAGTGTTGAAAGAAGAATCTATTTGTTGTGCTTGAATGATGAAGTAGTGATCCAGTCTTCAATGTGAAATTTGACTTGACTTTGACTTAAGAGATTTAGTGCAGTGTAATTACAGAGGTCTAATCCAAGCAGACAGGTTATTCAGGACAAGTCTAAGATAAGGTCAAACATTCAGTGCAATTAATTGATCAAGGTTGAATTTAATCAACTAATTACGAGACAAAGATCATTCTAAGACAAGCTAAGTACATGGATTTATGAGAAAAACAATGGTATTGAAAATTGGAATTTAATCATGTCAATTCTAATGTCTAAGTAAACATGAAATGAAATTAAAAAGAAATTAGAAATTAAACTTAATTAAAATCTAATCCTAATTAATTAAATTCTACCAAAACCAAATCCAATTAAAATTAATTTTATATATTAAAAATGACTATTTCAATGTGTATTTTCAATATTTTTTATGTGTATTAAAAACATTATTAAGAAAATTAAAAGAAAAAATAATTGAGATTAAATTCAATTAATTCCTAATTAAAGCCTAATTAAATATAACACTAATTATCTATTAATCTATTTTAATTAAAAAGTGTGTATTAATATGCCTTTGTGTATTAATTCCATGAATTAAAAAAATAGCAAAAAGAATTAAAAAAGAGAAGAAACAAATAAAAAACAATTCAGCAAGGGGGTGCAGGCCCAATAGGGGGCGTTGAAAGTAAAAAGGATCCAAATGGATCTTCAATGATGTATCAGATGGAGTTTCCAATTTCAAGCACTTGGTTACATGAAAGTTGGCATTGGCCAAGTCCTTTGCATAAGGAGTGTTGCCTAAATTCTAAGTCCAATTGTCTCAGATCAAACCAACAGTCATCGCAAGGTATCTTTTAGGGTTTTTGTTCTTATTATGTACATTAGTGGTCAAAGACCACACAAACAAGCACAATATACACAAACAATAATATATCACAAAATATGGTCCAAGTGGACAAACTGAAAATGACATTAACATAAACAATTTGAATGGTATGAATAATAGCAAATGAATAAAGCTTTAAAAATTAAAGTGCATTAAAGTAAATGACTTGAAATTAAATGTTAGTTGTTAATGAGTTAGAAGTTAGTATTGCTTTTTCTCTGCTTTTGTTTTAAGTCATTCTTTGGAGAACACTCAACCCACTTATCACAAGCATGGATCCTTGAACCAAGACATCTTCCAAAGGAAGGAAAGAAGGTCAATTTTCCACATAATACCATGAAAGAGGGGAGACTTACAATCTCACTAACTAGAATGTTATGCCTTTTGTGTCAAAATTTAGCACTATGTTAAGCAATCGTAATTGGACTTATGTAGAATTCACAACTATTTGAGGCTGGGCAATAGAATTTTGGTGTTAATGCATGTTAGAGACATAGTATGATGAACTATGCTCATGAAACATACCACACACAAAAAGAATATGCAAAGTGGGGGACCTAATCTCATCCATAATTATGTTGATTTTGCAATCAACTAGTTTTAGGATATAGAGACATTATAGGTCCATGACATGAATGCATAAAGAATGGGAATGAGATGAAGAGGGAGGGGGAATGGATCAAACACAAATTTGATAAAGGAGGACTTTTTCCAAATTAAGATCATTCATTCATTTTGGAAGATGGAATGTAAATTCCATCAATTCCCTAAATCCAATGATCTTAACCTAACAAAGTCAAATCAACCTTGACCAAGGCCCAACAACACAAGTCAAACTCACAAAGTCAATTAAAATGACTCTACACAATTAATTTGGAATTTAATAAATTAAAAATATTAAAAATAATGCATTAAATTAAATATGGTTGGTCAATTTCCTAAAACCTCATCAAAACACCAAAGAAATGGCCATGAGATTTATCATAGGTCAAACAAGGTCAAAGGATCTTGGAGAAAAAAATTCATAATTTTGGGAAACTTAAAAGTATTTTTAAACAATTAAAAATATTCACAAAATCAATTAAATCATGAAAAATATTAATAATGATTCAAAAAATAATTTTAATTCAGAAAATGAAAGAGGATTTTATTTAAATTTTTTTGGTGAAATTCTCAGATTTTTTAGATCAATATTAAAATTAATATGAATTAATGAAAAATAGGAATAAAAATAAAAATCAGATAATCAAAAAAACGTGAACCACTTGATCTCCCTCATTAATTGAGGTGGCATATCAAGTGGTGGAGAGCACGCGTTCCATGATGCGCGCTAGTCAACTGTTCACACGCTTGGTAATCAAAATGATCGCTCCATATTAAAACGTGTTAAAAGAAATCAATGGCTCTAAACACTTCTAGCTCATCGCCGGAGCCAAAGGTCGGTCATCTTCTCCGATGACCCTGACCAGACTGGTTCAATCATCACCATATCATAAATGAAAAAGGAGGACATGATCTTAAAGAAAAAATAGCGTAGATCACGAATATCACCTCAATTTAACCTAACTCCAAATATATATAGAGATACGTGGAGTTGAATTTTGAGGTGTGACAACTGAGTTTCTTTGATTTGACCTCAAAGCAACTCAATCTTCTTGCCTACATTGATAGGACTTCAGACAACCAAGGATCCAAGAGAATTGATGAGAATTGAGTGAGAATCAAAAAGATGAAAAATCTGGAAAAATACCTTCAATGTTGTGCAAAAATGGATCTCTCTTGCTTCAATTCGTGCTTGATCCTGCTTATGGAGCTCGTGGAAGTGGATTAAGAATGATACAAAGCTTTGGATCCTGGAGTTTTTGAATCTCCAAACAGTGAGATTCAAACTCAAATTTCAATTGAAATTTATCAGGTTATCCTTTGAATGGTGAGGGTTTGGAGTTAGGGATTCAAAGCTGGTGTGCGCAAGGTCCTTGAAACTGAAGCATTAGACCTCTATTTATAGCTAAAGATGAGAGTTATTTGCACACTAGAAATTACTTCCAAAATTGGCAATGTAATGTACATGCTTGCATGGGCGTGTGCACGACCATGATGCAATGCAAAGAGGTCGACAATCAACTAAAATGAGGTCTGAATGAAGCTTGGGTGGCAAGGAAAATTTATTTGAATATTTCAAGCATGATTCTTACCAACTGATACATCCCTGTTTAAGCCATGCGCAAACCCCTCAAACTTTGTCCAAAATGGATGAATTAGGACTCTTTGGAAACCTTAGGTCAAGAGGAACAACTCTTATGTTGAACACTTTTCCATTTGGGACATGTATCATGGTGAAGTTTGAGGTGGAAGTTTGGAAACTTCAACATGTCAAAATATTTTCTAAGTGTCAAGTCACATGTTTAATTATTCCATCCTGCATAACTTTTTATGTGAGTTCTAAATGAGACAAGTGTCTTTGTCAAAGTTATAGATCTTTCAAAAACCTTCAAAATGGTCATAAGTTTGACATAATTTCGATTTCGTATGAGTGAGTTATGTATTTTTGAAGTTGAAGAAAATCACTTGTTCAATGGTATTGGTCCAAAATGACCTATAATCTATCCTCATATCCCATGCTCATAAAAGTTGAATTAGCTCTTACTATAAACAAAAAAGTTGTAGTAGACACCTTTAATTTGATTGTGAAACTTGGAAATCTTTCATCTCATCAAAATTGAGCAAGTTATGGCCTTGGGAAGTTGACTTTCAAATTAGACTTTAGACAAAATGACCTATAATGTTTTAACATAGAAAATAATCTTCCAAACAAAATTAGCTCTAGCCTTCAACATAAAAGTTATTTGGAATGTCATTTAGAGTAACTTTTATCTTGGAATCATTTTCATATGATACAAAGTGTAGGAGATAGGGTCTAGGGGGACCCAGTTTTGATAAGATGAATTCATCTGGCCAACCACCATCAACCAACTTGCTAACTTGCAATTCTCTTGACTTTTTAGGATCATGGTAGATCATAGATGCATAAGATGATGAAATTTGAAGTGTCCCTTGAGAAATTTGATCAATTGGTGAAGAAGCTTGTTGAAGAAGTTACTCAAAATACCCAGATGAACTAAGGTTTCCAAGGTAAACCAACTCCAAACTCTTGAAGAAATCTTGATCAAAATAACATGTAGAGATCATGGGGACTCATTCCTTGGTTGTGCTCTTAGCAATGAGGGTATTAAACCATAGATGTGAACTTGATAGATCAAGGGTGATCATGCCCTACCTACAAAAGAGTTAGGCAAATGCAAAGACATATTTTTGGTATTTTGGTTAGTAAAATGATAAAATACAAGTATGATACAATCACATGGTGCTTGGTGATCTCTCCCAAAACAAACCCAATGAAAGAGGGGTAAGGATGATGCCAAGGTATGATCCTAATGCTAATGCATATGATGAGATTGCATGAGGGGTCTTAGGGTCAAAATTGGGATCTTACAGTTGCCTCTGTTTAAGGACATTCTAACTGAGGAGATGAAGGTTAAAATCTTCGTATCGACACAGTAGAAAGGGCTTAAATAAAAACATATAGTAACAAATTTTGGTCCCTAAGAGACCTCATGATGCATATGATATGGATGCAAAGGCAAATCTTTGTGGGGAAATATTGCCACAGAGGAAAATAAGTCAGAGAGATCGAAGGTCCACATGAGCATGATCCATTCCATAAGGGAAAACTCATTTGGGAGACAGAGACTCTGAGGGGATAAAAGTGGTTGTGCGTAGGCCAGGCTACGACTTAAAACTGCTGGGAGACTAGAGGGATTCCATGAAAATGGAAAGACTCAGCCGGAGAAAAAAAAGACGTCTGAAGGGGAAACAAGTAGATTAGAATAAAACTGAAATACTCGAATCATGCAGCAAAAGCGATTTCACCAAGGAAATATGCACTCAACTCATCTAGGGAAGAAATAAACTTTAACACAGGAGGAGCAGAAATGTATTATCCATTACCTGTTACTAGGTAAGGAGATAATAAAATATGATCAGAGAGGATACCCGTTACCGGTTATGGTAAACATATCAAGGATGACTCACTAAGGGTCTCCAGGAAGTGCATTCATTACCAGTTACTGGGTAAGAATAGATTTGCTGGGGAAAAACTGCAGAAATAGAATTTACAACTATCGGTTACTGGGAAGAAGACCAAAGATGAGAATATCCGTCACCGGTTAAAGTGAAAATATCAAGGATAGACTCAAAGGAAAGAGAATATGTCATATGTTAAGATGAACATATCAAGGATAATCTTGCTTGGGAATTGTTAAGGAGGATACTCGTCATCCGTTAGGATGAACATATCAAGGACAAAACCACTTGAACAAAAAGTAGGAATTACATCTATCAAATGCTAGATAGAATACCATAGAGAGGAAATTCGTCACCGGTTAAAGTGAACATATCAAGGATAAACTCTACAAAGGGATAAAAGCAGGATTTGCAACTACCGGTTACTTGGGCAGAAGACCGAAAAGAGAAGGAAACCCGTCATCGGTTAGGATGAACATATCAAGGATTAACTCTCTAGGGAACAAGTGGGGATTACAACTACCTTTTACTGGGTAGAATACCAAATATGAGAATATCTGTCATCGGTTAGGATGAATATATAAAGGATAGACTCAAAACAGGGGAAGAAAATATCTGTCACCGATTAGGATGAATATATCAAAGATATACTTCCTGGGGAAACATGAAAATGAATCCGATGGGGAGAAAAAGGTTACTTTTGCCGGGTATTGGGCAAGAAGTAGCAAACTACAACGTAAGAAGAACATTACCAGTTACTGGGTAATAAACTCTTAGGGGACCTGAAACATCTATCTACGTAAGATCTAGAAAGAAACGGTCAATCAAGACTCAATCCAATAAGGATATAACTCAAGGGGAGTAGTTCCATCCAGATAATTAACTAGGGAGGAAGTTGAAACAAATCATCATCCACGAGGAAATAACTCAGTGGGGACGGGAGAAAGGTTAAAGTCTTTCTGCTTAGGGGGGCTGACACTCTACAATTGAAAGAGGACAGACACCAAACTTGTATGGGGATAGAGTACCACCATAACAGAGAATCAAAATCATAAGTGAGATGATGCAATAATGAAGTTATATGAGTGTATATGTATATGTATATGTATATGTATATGTATATATGATGATTATGCTGACAAAACGATCACAAAGGATACAAAGATATCGTATATTTGAATCATCGACAGAATTCTCAGCCAATCCATAAAAGAAGGAAACAACTGCTGGAGAAAAGTAAAATCAATATCCCAAAGGCTCAAACCTAGCCGGAGAAACAAAGGAGATCTGCTGAGGAAAACCAATATCACGTCTGCGGGGAATTTTAGATCAACACCATATTAAATGGGAGTCAACCATGCAGGGGATAAACACACATAGTTGCTAAGAAACCAGGAGGAAACTCTGACTGGGAGCGAATCTAATGGCGACTGGTGGGGAAACTAAAGTCCTATCAGAACCATGCACACTGCTACGAAGAACCGTTCTTACTCTGCTTAAGACCAAATATAAACTCGGCTGGGGAATACATATTAAACTTCGTAGGGGAATAATCAACAAACTCAGCTGAGGCGACATAGGAGAAATATTCGTCTGGAGGAAACAACCAACACTGAGTGCTGAACAATGTTGTCGGGGATGAAAGAGAAATTGCGCTTACTGCTTGGGGAAAACCAATAATGCTCCACACTTAGGGCTTACTACTTTCGAATCATTATTGATATTCCTCTTAAATGAAATCGATTACATTAAAATTCATGCTTTTATATGTTTAAGAATAATGATTTTTATTTAAAATATTTTAATTTCAAAAGTGATCATAATAAAATTTAAAACTATTTGGCTGAAATAAATAAGAGTAGAAACAATTGGATAAAAGCTCAACTTTATTTAATAGAATGGTAGTCTGTAAATGACAAGACTCCATAGATCTTTATAAAGTTGAAAATGTTAATTTACACGGAAAAGGGTTACATTGAATACAATGATTTCTAATCCTTCTACCAACTCTTGATAACCACTGTGCTCTTGACCGCTGCTAGGGACCAGAATCAAAACCAACGGTTGTGCTCAGAATGTCTTTAAGACTGAAGCTCAGCAGGATGCAGTTACTTGCCATAATCCCTAATTTTTGCATAAATTTCCCCAAGATGGGGTACTCAATTTATCGGGATACTTCTTTCTGTTTTATGTCTCTAACTTTTGCCTGGATCTCCCTTTTAGGTTTTCAATCCACCAAGACACTCTTTTTTGCCTAAGTCGCCCTTTCAAGTTTTCAACTTAGCGAGCTGTTCTTTTTTTAGGCGAAGTATTTCTTGACTACATCTGCGTTCACAGGATGAGTGAACTCTTCACCATCCATAGTTGTAAGAATCAAAGCACCACCTGAAAAGGCTCTCTTAACAACATATGAGCCTTCATAGTTAGGAGTCCATTTGCCCCTAAAATCTGGTTTGAAAGATAGAATCTTCTTGAGCACAAGGTCACCTTTTCTGAACACACGAGGCTTGACTTTCTTGTTAAAAACTTTCTTCATCCTCTACTGATATAACTGACCATGACACATGGTAGTCAATCTCTTCTCTTAAATCAAATTCAGCTGGTCATATCTTGTCTGACACCATTCAGCCTTAGTCAACTTGGCTTCCATCAAGACACGTAGTGATGGGATCTCAACCTCTACTAGGAGCACAACTTCCATACCATATACAAGAGAGAAAGGGGTTTCCCCTGTTGAAGTGCGGATGGATGTATGATACCCGTGCAAAGCAAATGGGAGCATCTCATGCCAATCCTTGTACGTTATAACCATCTACTGAATAATCTTCTTGATGTTCTTGTTTGCAGCTTCAACAACCCCATTCATCTTGGGTCTGTAGGGAGAAGAATTATGATGTGCAATCTTGAAGTCTTTGCAAAGAGCTTCCACCATATTATTGTTCAAGTTTGATCCATTATCAGTAATGATCTTACTTGGCACACCATAATGACATATGATCTGATTTTTGATAAACCTTACGATAACTTGCTTGGTTATATTCCCATACGATGCCGCTTCAACCCATTTTGTGAAGTAATCAATTGCCACCAAAATGAAATGATGTCCATTTGATGCTTTGGGCTCAATCATGCCAATCATGTCAATTCCCCACATGGAGAAGGGCCATGGAGAGGAAATAACATTCAATAGTGTCGGAGAACATGAATCTTATCTGTATATATTTGACACTTGTGGCATTTCTTCACAAACTTGCAACAGTCAGATTCCATTGTCAGCCAATAGTAACCGACTCGCAACATCTTCTTCACCATTGCATGTCCATTGTAATGAGTACCAAAGGAACCTTCATGGCCTTTAGTCATCAATAAGTCTGCTTCGTGTCTATCCACGCATCTGAGCAGAACCATATCGAAATTTCTCATATATAACACATCACCATTCAGGTAGAAATTGTCGGCTAATCTTCTCAAAGTCTTCTTATATTTCAACAATGCCCCAGACGGGTAAATCTGACTTTGGAGGAAACACTTGATATCATAATACTACGACTTTTCATCTTTGATCCCTTCAACAGCAAACACATGAGTTGGCCTATCAAGACGCATCATAGTCAAATTGGGAACCTCATTCCAATATTTTACCACAATCATGGAATCCAATGTTGCAAGAGCATCTGCCATCCGGTTTTCATCTCGAGGGAAATGATGAAACTCAACCTTTGTAAAGAAAGTTGAAATCCTCCTCGCATAATCTCTATATGGTATCAAATCGGGTTGATTCGTCTCCGATTCACCTTTGATTTGATTTACAACCAAAGTTGAATCTCCATAGACATCCAAATACTTGATTCTAAGATCAATGGCCTCTTCTAGCCCCATAACGAAAGCTTCATACTCAGCCATATTATTTGTACACTTGAAAGTCAATCTAGTTGTAAATGGAAAATGTGTGCCTTGAGGAGTAATAATCACTTCCATAATGCCATTACCATATTGATTAACAGCTCTATCAAATACCATGCCCCAACGGGAACCAGGTTCTGCCCCTTCTTCAAGCAATGGTTCATCATAATCCTTCATTTTTAAGTACAAGATCTCTTCATCGGGAAATTCATACTGCACTGACTGGTAATCTTCAATCGGTTTGTGAGCCTAATGGTCAGCCACGAGACTACCTTTGATCGCTTTCTGAGATAGGTATCCCATATCATACTCTGATAACAACATCTGCCAACGGGAAATCCTCCCAGTTAAAGCAGGCTTCTCAAATATATACTTGATTGGATCCATTTTGGATATCAACCAAGTGGTATGATTCATCATATATTGACACAGACGCTTAGCAGCCCAAGCCCATGCGCAACAAGTCTTCGATAGCATAGAATACTGAGTCTCACAGTCGCTGAACATCTTCCTAAGGTAGTAAATTGCAAATTCTTTCTTTCCAGTTTCATCTTGCTGACCAAGAACACAACCCATACTTTCTTCAAGCACAGTCAAATACATGACCAATGGTCTTCCTTCAACAGGTGGAGACAAAATCAGAGGCTCAATAAGATATTATTTGATACTATCAAAAGATTTCTGGCAATCTTCGGTCCAATTACAAGACTGATCTTTCTGAAGAAGCTTGAATATAGGCGCACATGTGGCAGTCATGTGTGAAATAAATCTCGAGGTATAATTCAAGCGGCTAAGAAATCCTCTCACTTGCTTCTCAGTTTTGGGCGCAGGCATCTCTTATATTGCTTTGACCTTGGCAGGATCAACTTCAATACCTTTCTCGCTGACAATAAAGCCCAACAACTTACCAGAACAAACACCAAAAGTACATTTATTGGGATTCAAGAGGAATTTATATTTCCTCAAACACTGGAATAGCTTCAACAAATGCTCAACATGTTCTTCTTCATTAATGGATTTAGCAATCATATCATCAACATATACCTCTATCTCTTTATGCATCATATCATGGAAAAGAGTAGTCATTGCTCTCTGGTAAGTTGTACCAGCATTCTTTAAACCGAAAGGCATCACTCTGTAACATAATGTTCCATAAGGTGTAATGAATGTGGTCTTCTCCATATCTTTGGGTGCCATCTTGATCTGATTATATCCGGAAAATCCGTCCATAAATGAAAAGACTTTGAATTTAGCTGTATTGTCTACCAACATATCAATGTGTGGTAAGGGGAAATCATCTTTCAAACTGGCTTTGTTCAAATCTTTATAGTCAACGCACATGCAGACTTTTCCATCTTTCTTCGGAATAGGCACAATATTGGCCACCCATTGCGGATACTCAACAGTTACAAGGAAACTGACGTCAATCTGCTTTTGCACTTCTTCCTTAATCTTCATTGCCATATCAGGATGAGTTCTCCTTAACTTCTGCTTGAATGGCGGGCATTCTGGCTTCAACGGCAATCTATGCTCCACTAGTTCAAAATCCAAACCAGGCATGTCTTGATAGGACCAAGAAAACACATCTGAATATTCTCGTAGAAGATCAATCAACCCTTTCTTCACTTGAGGACACAGTCGAGTCCCAATCTTGACTTCCTTCACATCATCTTCGGAACCCAAGTTGACTAGCTCAATCTGCTATTCGAATGGCTGAATGACTTTTCCTTCATTCTCAAGAAGATAAGACAATTCATCACTCACTTCCTCATCACTTTCCTCCTCAGCCTCAAACACAGGGAATTCAAAATTTGGAGAAAGAGAAGGATCATTATATTCAATGGGGTTAGAAACCAACCTGCATAATGATTTGATATTTTGATTTTAGAGAAGTGAATTTGTGACCAAATATCATGCAGATGGACATATATATTATTTATTCATGTTTTTTGTGATTACCATTTTCATAATAAAGAAAAAAGTAAAAATAAAACATCATAGATGTGGATGAATAGAATTATATTTTATTAATGATCAAGTTGAAAATGCCCTAACAATGTTCGCTTCTCCCTTAGGCATAAGAGAAGGATTTTCAAAAACAAATAAAAGAAATTACTTATATTGATGCATAATAACAGGAATATCAACAACAGTCCAATTGTTGCAAGCTTTTCCATGCATCACAAAATTGGTGCAGTCTTCCTCTTCGTCATCCTCTAGCACAGCAACTAAGTGTTGTTCATTACCATGAATGAACCCTCTGCGATGGAAGCTAAGTTGCATATCTTTAGATCTAACAACTAACAAACCTTGTTGGAAGGCCAAACTGGTTATGTTCTTGTTATCGGGGACCTCTACCATCTGCCCCCATTGATCAACATTTCCATCCTCAACAATCTTCCTTGCATCTTTGAATGAGGACATAGGTGCCCTAACTCTCTTTTCTACAACAATAAATAAGGATTGGAACGGAGTTCCACCCTCATCCTCAGCTTCAACATAAGAGAAATGTGATAGGTGGCTGACTAACAATGCCTTCTCCCCGCCAACAATGACTAGCTTCACATTCTTGACAAACTTGAGCATCTGATGCAACATAGAGGTAACAACTCTTGCCTCGTGAATCCATGGCCTTCCTGTAAGACCTTAATTTTGACCCTAAGATCCCTCATGGCATCATATCATTGCTCATTGCATTTGCCTCAAGGATCATAGCATCTTGGCTCCTTAACCGTTGGGTTGGGACTTGTGTGATTTGGTTTGAGACCACCAAGTGTAACACCTCAAAATTTGCCCTCCTCTCTTGGGACTAGCTTAGCATATTGCATTTTATTTTGTAGGACATTAGGCATTACATCTTTGCATATCATGTGAAGTAGGCAAGTCATCCTCCTAGGTCTTTCTCAAAAGATGGAGAGGTTAAGAGATGTAAGTCTGAGGGTCTCATAAATTGATTACTAATCATCTGAGGTTTGTGCTTCAATTAGGGTTTCTTGGTTCCTCAAGGAGGTTGAGTATTATCTTGGTTGAAATGGTACATCATCATCATCATGGTTCATTATTTCTGATCAGATTCCTTGGGATTAGGGTTTTGACCTCTGATCAACCCTAATCAGTTGCATTCTACCAGTCAGGGTTTTTCAAGGAGATGAGGTCTTTATTGAAATGGATATCATCATATGGTTTTATTGAGTTTGTATAAGCTAGGGTTTCATTTTGGAGCCATTTCATCAAGTGTTGAAGGCTCAAAGTCCACAGTGCATGACCAAGTCAACTGCAAGTCAATTGCAAAGTCAACTGTGGATTTGGAGGTGGGAAGTGGTTAGAGATGCTCCATTCATGTTCAAACAAGTCTCATATGACATTTCAAACACTCACATTGAAGAATTTGAAATCAGGTCAAGACTTTCCAAAAATAGCAAGTGACCTGTAATTTGAACTTTCCAAAAATGGAAAGGTTTTGGACCAACTTCAACTCAAGATTACATCATCAAGAAAGCTTCAAATGAAATTTTGTCCAACATAAAAGTTGAAGATCTTTCTCTCCCATTTCCAAAAAGTCCAAGATCATGAATTTCTCATGTGTGGTTAAGGAGATATGATCCAATCATGGCAAAGTGTGTTTGAAAATTCAAATGGACATAACTTTTTAACCAAAACTCCAAAATGAGTGGTTCTTTTTGCATTTTGATCCTCATGTCATGTACTTTCCAAGCATATCATTACATGGCATGAAATCTCCTTGCATGATCATTGGTTCACTCATGAAGATTTTTGAGGGAAATTTCATAAGACTAGTTTGAATGATCATGGGCATACAATATCACTTCCAAAGCTTGCATGAACTCATTTTTAGTGGATTTGGGCCTTGAACTGGTACTGTTCACGTGCATGGCATGCATGTGAGGTGAAAACCTATTTTTGCACATACACCACATAAGTGATTAATCACATTTGCATTTGGCTTAAGCTGGTTTTAAACATGATTAGTAGAAAGTATAAATGGATAATCATAACTGTTTTTTGTCATTAGCAACATTTCAGATCTAGATTCAAGAAAATCATCAAAATTTTCTCTCAAACTTTTTCCAAATTTCTTCAAACAAAAGCACTTTCTATTGGTTTATTCATGGTCATGAGGTGTTGTTGAGTAGAATTGGACGTGGATTCAGAGAAAATCGTGGCATATTGAGCTAGGTTCAAAGTTTGAAGCATCCATGGCAGTTGAAGATTAAGCTGGATTCGTGTACAATTGAGCTTCAATTTCTTCATCATTCACCTCCACAAGCATCCTAGAAGAATTCTGGAGCATCACAAGACTTGTAACACGCGATTTCAACTTCTGCTCGTCAAGAAGGTCAGGATTCGACCTCTTTTATTTTGCAAATTGTTATGATCTTGTAGTTCGTTGATTGGTGATGATGCTGATGCAAATTTTGAATGATTTGGTGCAATATTCGCAAAGTTATGATTGATTGAAGTTTTGATGTTGATTTTGATTCTCTTCGATCTGGCTTTGTTATGGTGTTTTAATGCAAATTAATCATGGATCCTTGATGTATGTGGAAAGATGAACCGATTTCCATGCTTATTTTGCATTTCTGGACATTTTTTGTGATTTCTGGAAAATCCAGATGAAGATCTTCATGATCTTCATCTTCCATACATGAACTCCTGCGTTTCCAGATTGGCTAGGGTTTTGCTACAGATTAGCTAGGAAAGTTCATGCAATTAGCTACGAAAATTTGAAATACGTTGCATGGCTTAGGGTTAGTCCAAACGCAGTCGTTTTGAGCGCGCGCCACAATTCAAAAATGCGCCAGGTTCGATTCCTGGCTGGGGCGAATTTTCAAACTGCATTGCCATTATTCCTTTCCCTCCTATTTCCATGCTTTTGCTCATTTCATTTTTCAAATTATTTCCAAACTTCCAAAAATCATATAAAAATGAAAAATGCACCAATTTGATCCCAATTTTTTGCTATGTGCTCCTTGATCTGTCTACTTTTTTATGAGGATAAAATTGCAAATTGTGCTTGGCTGAAAAATTGATTTGTCCTAGGGAGATTGAACATGTATCCATTCATGATATTACCTTATTCATTTGATCATAAAATGCTTGTTTCTTATCCAATGCTTCTGAAATTTTGTGTGTGGATTTTAGACATGTTTAGTGATATTGTGGCTTTGGTTTCAGTTTTTTCCCATGATCCATCTCTGTTTTATGCTTATGCTAACTTGGTGTGACAATTTGTCTCACACATGTGATGGTTTGACTTGTACCATGTGATAGCCATGCCTAATGATGTCCAATGCCTCTAATTTTTTCTGTGATGATCATGATATATGTCCTGCTTGCTCATGATTTTTGCCAAGATTATTTGAGCCATTTTTGATTTGATGTGCATTTGTTTCTTCTGATGTCTCAATGTGATCACCATTTGCATGCCTTGCCATGTTTTGCTCATGAAATGAATATGATTAATGATTTTGATGTGGGACTTTTTGAGATTTGTTCTTAATTGAATGAGAATGATTCATGTTAAATTTCATGTTCTGTTTTGAATGTTTGACCCTCTTTTGATCCTAGGCTTTGACCTAGTGGTTTGGACTCACTGTTTGGATTGTGGATTTCAGGTTCAGATGCACATTGCCATGATTGGAGTGGCTCATTCACTTGAGTTTGATTAATTGGATGATGATTGGCTAACATTGTGTTGTTTTGTAGGTTGATGCCAATTCATTTATGTTGTGCCTTGTGGTTTGCACATTGTGAACTTTGTCTGTCTGTTTGTTATTGCCTGTAGATTGTTTGTCTGTACAGTTGAACTGATTGGTTTAGATTTTTCACAAGTACCTAAGTTGCTTTGAGTTCATTTTGAACTTGCTTTACTTGGTTGCTTAACCACTGAGGTATAATTCTTCTGACTTCATGTAGTCTGGAAGACCTGTCCTGTTATGTGGGCAGGCACCTGTCTGAAGCCCTCCTTAAGAGGCAATGCTTGTGAATGTTTAATTTTGTGCCAAGCAGGTAAAGACCTCTTTAAAGGAAATTGGCAGATAAAAGAGATGTGTAATCCATCTCCTGCTACTCAGTGTGTCATTCACTTTGCTCACACACCCTGTGTTGATGCATTGTGAATAAAAACCCAAACTCTGGTAGTGTCAGTCATCTGTGGAGAAGAGTTCCTACATTCTGAACTCCCATATTTTCTATTTTGAGTCAAGCTCTCCCAGGCCAGGGATAAGAGCTGTGAGGTCTTACCCTCACTTCCCATTTCATCTGCTTCACCCTAACTCTCAATGTTAGGGTTAAGAGCTAACCACACCCCATTCCAGTTGGCTTGCTTTTGCAGCCTAGCCTTGTATGAGCCCAATTACTTGCATATAGTGTGTGTGATTGTTTATTGTGCTTGTGTTTGTTTGACTATGCTGTTTAGGATAGCTTGCTCCCTGTGCAAGTTAGATAGAAACCTCAACCTAGGACCATTGTGGATTACATGATAACTATTAGGCTCGAGTCAGGCTCCCTTCTAGTTTGTCAGTTCCCAGTCTCTGGTTAGGATAGAAGTTCTTTCCCTGCGTAGGGGAACTACGTCGCCCTGATCCTCATACCAGATGAGGTACGTAGGCAGGAGATGAGTTGATCTCTCCGGGCGCCCTTTGTCTTTTTCAACCCTTTGTGTGTGTTGGAGTCTGACGTAAGTCCAGCGATTGGCAGTTGGTTTCCTGTGCGTGTTTGTTGGTTCGGAGTCTGACATAAGTCCAACGATTGGCAGTCGGTTTCCTGTGTGGTTTTATTTGGCGTGCGTTAGCCGAGCTACGAGTGCTCTGATTCTTCTCTGGTTAGAGAAGATACGTATGCATAGGATGCGACATCCTAGCGAGCACGTTTCCCCTGTCCCGAACTACGTCGACTCTGATGTCTGTGCTTGACGGACTACGTAGGCCCAGGATGCGATATCCCGCCGAGTCCCGCTTCTTTTGTCTTTCTGTGTTTCCTTCCAGCGTGTGTGCAGTCTTTAGCAACCTTTTCCTATTCTTTCTGAGCGTGGATCCCGTCGAGTACGACGGATGCGTAGGGGTGCTAATACCTTCCCTTCGCATAACCGACTCCCGATCCCGTCTTTCTCAGGTCGCGAGACCATGTTCTTTCCAGGTTTACTTCGAGCGTTTCCTTTCCCTCTTTTGGGATAAATAACGCATGGTGGCGGCTCTGTTTGTTTGTTTTTCCCGCCGGTTGTTTTTCGCGGATGCGACAGCTGGCGACTCTGCTGGGGACTTAGAAGTTGACCTCTTGCTGGTCCATCTTCCCTAAGCGAGTCTCTCCTAGCGTTCTCTAGGATAGTTTAGGTTGCTTGTGTTGCTCTATTTATTGCATTTATGATTAGTATGTTGTGTGTATATTTGCATAAATGTTTGCATGCATCATATTATCATTGTGATGACTCTGTACAGGTTTGGTTCCTCTGATTTGGGGTGGGTGTTCTGAGTGGGGCTAAAACCCAGGCCCGAGTATACACCTAGGATTAGTGTGGTCTCATGTTGCCTCTCATGTTAGGTCAACATGTTTTGGGCGACGTGACATACCACAAGCCGGACGAGGTTCATTTGAGAGTGCTCTTCCTTTGTGGAGTATCCACTTTGGTTGATTCACCTCATCTGAGCTGGTGACTTCGGTGACCGTTCATTCCCGGATTTTTGGTTTAGACGATCTTATGAGAGCTGCAACGGCACACCCGAAAGGGCAAACCCGTTGAGTATCTTTGCCCGATTGTCGAGACCATTATCCGCCTTAGGATGACCTGATTAGAATTCACCTGTGAGGGGAGGGTTTATTCTTACAGAGGCATGTTCTGATGGTGACTCTTTGTTGGTGACTAATGGTTCAGCCGTTGATCAGAGTCTTATTTATAAGTCGGATTTATGGATATTTATTTCCGAGACGCCGAAGTCCTGTCCGTGGTATTTATCAGTGGGGATCCGTTTATTTCAGGATTCTCTGGGCTGGTTCAGAGGGTCTTGTGGTTATCTGTTCAGAGGATCTTTGGTGATGATGGTGATGTATCCTTCAGTTCCGTTTATTTCGGAACCCTGAGTGGGATTTGTGGTTACATATTCCTTTAGATGGTTGTGATCAGTTCAGAGGCCGTAACTCAGTGCAGTTGATGTTCAGATGACTTGGAGGATGGCACAATGCATTGCATTCATACATCAGCATCATTCACATTTTGCATTTATGTGCATCTAACTCATGTTTATCCATATGCAGGGGACATTTTTGATTAAGATCCTGGTTGAGAGACTTCTTTGTTCCAGACATGAGGACCGGTTTGAAGGACGATGTTGTCTACAGCTTCTTTGACCCAGAGATTGGTATGCTGAGAGATATGATAACATTGATTACACCTGACCATGTGGGGATGTTCCGTGAGACTTATGGTGGTATCCTGAAGTTGGTTTTCAGGCTCACAGTCAGTGATAGGAGCGCCATCCATACTCTTCTCCAGTTTTATGACCCGGGCTTGAGATGCTTCATGTTCCCGAATTACTTGTTGGGACCCTTGATGGAGGACTATGCAAGCATCCTGGGTATTCAGATCAGAGATCAGATTCCTTTCTATGCCACTAAGGGGGAGCCTGATGTTGCTGAGATCTCTCGTGCTCTTTATTTGAGCCCAGAGATGATTAAGGGGGGTTTGAAGGAGAAGGGAAAGTTGCCTGGTTTTCATCTGAGTTTCTTGGAGGCTACAGCCAAGGATCATGCTGTTGTGGGTAATTGGAGGGCCGTCTGTGCTTTGATTGCTGTGAGCATCTATGGGATCATCATGTTCCCTAATCAGAAGAACTTTGTGGACATTAATGCCGTCCGGTTGCTTATGCATAGGAATCCTATTCCTACTCTGGTTGGGGATGTTTATTACTCGGTCCATAATCGGAACGAGAAGCGGCGTGGGGGATTGATCCGATGTTGTGCTCAGCTGTTGTACAAATGGTTCATGGGGTATTTGCCTTCCAGAGGTGCCTTTGTCTTTCTTGATCCTACTGTCAAGTGGTCATTCAGGTTGATGGGTTTGCGGGCCAAGGACATAAATTGGACTCACAATGGTATGGCTGGACAAGATTTCATTTACAGTTGTGGGAGTCTTCCCAATGTGCCTCTTATAGGAGTTCAAGGTTGCATTAATTACAACCCGGTGCTTCTTAGGAGACAGATGGGGTTTGCTGTGGAGGGTCCTCCCCTTAGACGAGAGATTCAGGAGTCTTTCTACTTCCCAATTGAGGGTAATCAGCCAAAGTCGAGGCAAGTGTCTGATGAATGGCGCGACATTCAGAGAAAGGGCAAGGTTCCTTTTGGCAAGGTTAACAACAGGTCTTTTCCTCTGTTTGATGATTGGCTTAGGAAGAGGATTGAGCTCACACATCTACCATTTCCTGAAGGTGATCCTTGGTGTCCTTTGATTGAAGGGCCACATTCTTCTGTCAGCATGGAAGAGTTCCTTGAGATGAAGAAAGCCAGAGATCAGTTGCAAGCAGAGAAGACTGAGTTGGAGATGAGTGTTGCTAGAATTCAGATGGCTAATCAGGAAATCAAAGGGAGAATAGAAGACCAGGATAAGAGGCATGCTCTTGTGGTGAAGCGATTTGAGATAGACACCGCTTATTATGGCAAGGTTAGCCAAGCTTTAGAGTCATCCACGAGGGAGCACGACATCACCAAGGAGAGGTTGGATAGAGCTTCGAAGGTCATCGAAGATGAGAAGAGGAGACAAATCCTTGTGAGGGATCAGAGGGAAGACAGAGTCAAAATCCTTATCGCCGAGTGGGAAGCAAAGCTGAAGATTAAGGAAGCAGAGAACGTGAAGATCATTGCTGAGAGAGATCATTATATTGCTGAGAGAGATTATTATATTGCTGAAAGAGATCATTATCTTGCTGAGAGGGATCATTATTTCTGACAGATGAAGATTCACCAGAAGGAGATAGGAAGACTGCAGCAGGAGAACACTGAACTCAGGTTTGCTGTGAAGCCTTCTGTGGGGCCTTCTTCAGTGTAGCCTTTTGTTATCATTTGTGTTGGATTACCGTCAGGCCTGTTGACGGAATTCACTTGTTTGTATTTTCTTTCTGTTTCTGGAGAATTGTATTTGATTTGTATCAGACTTGATGTATGACTCTCGCACATATGGTGCACTTTTGATATGCAATGGTTGTTTTCATTCAGTGATTGGTCTTCAAGCTTTATTTGCTTTGCCATTTCTTCACACACATAGCACACACATGGTTTGGTGGTATCTTTGCTAAATCATAATTCTCTGCACTGTATGTCAAAATCAAATGATGAATGTCAGAATATTACTGCCGGATTATTATCTGTCTCGATGAAGCCAGGATCGAAAGACAGAGTGTTCCTCATATGGATAGACATTGCATTCATGCATGAATCATAATAACTTGTCTTCTATTTTGCAGGTGTCAGTTTCTAACATGCTTGATTGTTTCAGGAATCATTGCTCATGCGCGTAGAATCATTCCCTTGCACACAACCCGTCCACACAGATACTTTACCAGACGCAACACACCCAGGCTGATGGATCTACCCAACGCATATTTTCTCGAGCTGAAGGAGAAAATGAATGAACTGATCAATGTCATGCAAGGGTTTGCCGTGGGGCAGAAAGCACTTGCTGATAAAGTGGAGAAGCTCGACCGGGCTTCAGCTGCTAATAGTGGTGTCAATTTAGAGGGGGTCTCCAACCACGGTCCTGGTGGTTCTAGGGATGGAGGAGATCTCGGAAAGAGGACAACTGTTGGTGTAGTGACTAATAATGCTGGTGGTTTTGGTGTTGCCATAGGCGGTAGACCGGGTCCAACGGGCAATAACCTGAAGGACAGTCTGTTTCCTCCTTTCTTGGGGGCCGAGGAGGATAGAGAGGAAAACAGAGAAGCAGATCAGTTCTCCATGTTGAATGAACAGTTTGGGCAGTACGGTGTCCAACCACCGAACAAAGAGATTCAGGTGTTGGCGGAGAAAATCAGGGCTCTTGAAAGCTATGTTACTCCAGGGGTTGTCAATATGTCTAATATGGGGCTGGTTGAGAGGATTGTGATCCCGCAAAAATTTAAAGCGCCTGCATTTGACAAATACAATGGGAGTTCTTGCCCGGAAACCCATCTCCAGGCCCTTGTCCGTAAGATTTCTGCTTATACAATGGACCAGAAGCTATGAATGTACTTCTTCTAGGACAGTCTGTCTAGAGGGTCCTTGGAATGGTACACTAAGTTGAGGTCGTCTGATATCAAAAGCTGGCAGGATCTTGGTGATGCATTCTTTAAGCAATACCAATTTAATGCTGATATGGCTCCTAGCCATACCCAATTGCAGGGTATGTCTCAGAAGCCTAACGAGGGGTTTATAGAATATGCACAGAGATGGAGGGAGCTGGCTGCCAGGGTCCAACCTCCGTTGGTGGATAGAGAAATGTCTGACTTGTTCATGGGTACCCTGCAGGGGATATTTGCGGAAAGAATGGTGGGATGCCCGGTTACCAACTTTGCTGATATAGTGGTGGCTGGGGAAAGAATTGAAAGTTGGTTGAATCTGGGAAAGATACAGGGTAGTGCTTCGTCATCTGGATCGAAGAAGCCCTTTGGGAATGGTCAGAGGAAGAAGGAGGGTGACACCAGCGTTGTATATGCTCAGAGGGGGCAGAGCAGGAATCGTTACTACCAGCACACTGCTGCGGTAACTATTCCTGCTGATAATCAACAACAGCAACAACAACAACCGCAACAACAACGACAACCATTTCAACAGAGACCGCAGAGGGCCGGGTACCAGGTAAGAGGACGAATGAATGATCGTCAATTCGATAGACCACCTGTGACCTATTCATTCTTGTTGAAGAAGCTGAAGGACTTGGGGTTGGTCCAGCTGAGGACGTTGGCACCGTTGAGACCTGATCAGAGGCCGACCAGTTTTGATGAGAACGCCAAGTGCGAATTCCACTCAGGTGCTCCTGGACACAATGTGGAAAATTGTAAAGCTTTTAAGCATGTGGTCCAGGACTTGGTGGATTCTAAAGCTATCAATTTTGCTCTGTCTCCAAATGTTAATGCTAATCCCATGCCTGCGCATGGTCAAATGGGGGTGAATGCAATTTCTGAAGATGGTAGAAGAATCGGGCTGTTGAATGTGGATCAGTTGAAGACTCCGTTGGCTGAGGTCAAGAGACAACTGTTGAAGAATGGGGTTTTCCCGGGCTGTGATAACTGTTGTGCCGCGTGCATTGTTGCTCCTGATGGGTGTGTATTGTTGAGGGAGGCTGTCCAGAGGCTGATGGATGAGGGAAGCCTCAGGTTTGAGAAAGTGGATTTGGGGAAGGAAGATGTCTCCACCATAACCATCTACTTCGACTCGGTTGATTTGTCAACTCTAGCAGACACGGCTCCAGTTACTATCACAGTACCTGGGCCAATTCCTTATGACAAAGATGACGCCGTGCCGTGGCATTATGGCGGAGAAGTATACTGTAATGTGGAGAAGTTGGAGGATCAGACTGCGGATGAAACCACCGTTTCAAAGGTGGATAATGCCGGACCTAGTGGTTTCACTCGCAGTGGGAGGTTGTTTGCCCCTGAGGCTTTGAGAAGTGGGGAAGGAGAAAAAGAAAACAAAGAAAAGGCCGAGGCTTTAGCCAGGGCAAGAGGGAAACAGGTGGCGGGTGAGGGTACTCCTGTGGGGACACCGACGCCTGGTGGGTCGGAGAGAGAACTTGATGATGAAGCTGAAGAATTTCTTAGGATCATCAAGAAGTCAGAGTACAAGCTTGTTAACCATCTGCAGCAGACCCCATCCAAGATCTCAATCTTGTCATTGTTGCTGAGCTCCGAGGGGCATAGGAGGCTTTGTTGAAAATACTGAAAAGAGCCTATGTTCCCCAAGAGATAACAATCAATCAGTTGGAGAAGGTGGTGTCAAACGTCAATGCTAGCCATGGGCTGGGTTTCACTGATCTTGATCTGACTGTGGATGGGCGCAATCATAATAGGGCCTTACACATTGCTATGGAGTGTAAAGGAGCCGTGCTTTCGCACGTGTTGGTTGATACCGGCTCCTCTTTAAATGTGTTGCCAAAGAAAGCCCTGGCGAAGCTGGACTGTGAAGGGTTAATCTTGACGCCCACTGACCTGATAGTGAGAGCTTTTGACGGTTCGAAGCGGGCCGTGTTCGGGGAAGTGGAGCTCCCGGTGAAGATCGGACCCGAGGTGTTCAAGTCAGTATTTTATGTCATGGATATTCAGCCGGCATACAGTTGCCTGTTGGGTCGCCCATGGATCTATGCTGCTAGGGTAGTGACTTCGACTTTGCACCAGAAGCTGAAGTATATCTGGGATGGGCAGGTCGTCACCGTTTGTGGGGAAGAAGACATTTTCGTCAGCCACCTATCATCGTTCAAGTATGTTGAAATGGACGGTGAGATATTTGAAACACCAAGTCAAGCATTCGAAACCGTCAAGGTGGAGAATGCTCTTTTTGCCAAAGAAGAGGAGAAGCCGTCCATTTCTTCGTACAAGCAGGCTGCTGAGGTGGTGAAGAGTGGGGAAGCTCCTGGTTAGGGAAAGATGATGGACTTCGCCGCCAAGAAGGACAGATTCGGAGTGGGTTATCAGCCGGGCCGAGGCTCGTTTGGACAAGGTAGAGGACGTCGTACGTCATTCACATTCACCAGTGCTGGAATGCTGGATCCAGATCACATCTGTATGGTGGGTGAAGAGGTCGACAGTGATTGTGAGATTGATCAATGGATAAAGTCGTGCGTACCAGGGATGGAAGTCCAGAACTGGAAGGCCGAAAAGATCATCACTGTCACTCTACTTGAAGAGTAATATTTTCTGTTTTCAATTTTATTTGCATGGAAGCCATACGTTTTGCCCGAAACGTAATGGTTCATTATAAGGGCCACCTCATGTTTCATTTTAGCAAAATTTGCATTAGTAATAAATGGATGTTTTTCAATTAAAAGTGGTGTTCCCTGTTTTTCATTTATTTTTGCAGTTTAAAACAAAAATAAAGATGGCAATGTTTTCATTTTCCTTTTTCAATTTGTCTCGCTCCGGTTCTAAAGAAGTGCATGAATCAACATTCATGCAGATGCGATCATTCGCCGGATCTCATTGATAACAATCCCGTTACACCCTCATATGACTTCGACAGTCCGATCTATCATGCCGAAGAAGAAGGCAAAGAAGATTGTGAACTGCCTGAGGAATTAGCCAGATTGTTGAAACAAGAGGAGAAGGTGATTCAGCCGCACGAGGAGCAAGTTGAGGTTGTGAATCTGGGCACAGAGGAGGTCAGGAAGGAAGTGAAAGTTGGGGCTTCTTTGGAGGAAGGTGTCAAGAACAGAATGGTAGCCTTGCTGAAAGAGTATGTTGATATCTTTGCCTGGTCTTATCAAGATATGCCTGGGTTAGATACCGATATCGTTGTGCACAAGTTACCGTTGAGAGCAGATTATCCTCCGGTGAAGCAGAAGTTGCGCAGAACTCGACCTGAGATGGCCATGAAAATCAAAGAGGAAATGCAGAAGCAGTTGGATGCTGGGTTCCTCGCCGTCACTAATTATCCGCCTTGGGTCACGAACATTGTGCCAGTGCCGAAGAAAGATGGGAAGGTGAGAATGTGTGTGGACTACCGGGATTTGAACAGAGCTAGCCCGAAGGATGATTTCCCATTACCTCACATTAATGGGTTGGTAGATAATACAGCTCAATTCTCGGTGTTTCCTTCATGGATGGCTTTTCTGGCTATAATTAAATCAAAATGTCGCCAGATGATATGGAGAAAACAACGTTCATCACACCATGGGGCACTTTTTGCTATAAGGTGATGCCATTCGGTCTCAAGAACGCCGGTGCTACTTATCAGAGGGCCATGGTGACTTTGTTTCATGATATGATTCATCATGAAATTGAATGCTATGTTGATGACATGATAGCAAAGTCCCAAACAGAAGAGGGGCATTTGGTGGATCTGGCCAAATTGTTTGATCGGTTGAGACAGTTCAGACTGAGGTTGAATCCGAATAAGTGCACTTTCAGAGTGCGGTCCGGTAAATTGCTGGGGTTCATTGTAAGTGAAAAAGGAATCGAGGTTGATCCTGCTAAAGTAAAAGCAATACAAGAAATGCCTGAACCGAGAACAGAGAAGGAGGTTCGTGGTTTCTTAGGTAGATTGAACTACATTTCACGGTTCATATCTCATCTAACAGCCACGTGTGAGCCAATATTCAAGTTATTGAGAAAAGATCAAACGGTCAGGTGGAATAATGATTGCCAAGCGGCATTTGAAAAGATAAAAGAGTATTTGCAGAAGCCTCTGATTCTGATGCCTCCTGTGGAGGGACGACCGTTAATTCTGTACTTGACGGTCCTCGAGGGGTCTATGGGGTGTGTATTGGGGCAGCATGACGAGTCTGGTCGAAAAGAGCATGCCATATACTACCTTAGCAAAAAGTTTACCGACTGTGAAACAAGATATTCACTGCTCGAGAAAACTTGCTGTGCTTTGGTCTGGGCTGCTCGCCGACTGAGACAGTATATGCTGGTTCATACCACTTTATTGATTTCCAAGATGGATCCAATCAAGTACATTTCTGAAAAGCCAGCATTGACCGGACGGGTTGCGAGATGGCAAATGATTTGGACTGAATATGATATACAGTATACCTCTCAGAAAGCAATCAAGGGGAGTGTATTGTCTGATTACCTTGCCCAGCAACCCATTGAGGATTATCAACCGATGAAGTTTGAATTCCCTGATGAGGACATCATGTTTCTCAAATCGAAAGATTGCGAGGAACCAATCCCGAAGGAGGGGCCTGACCCTGAGTCCGAATGGGTTCTGATGTTTGATGGGGCCGTTAACGTGAATGGTAGCAGAGTTGGTGTTGTTTTGGTTACGCCGAAAGGATCCCACATTCCTTTTGCTGCCCGGTTAACATTTAAGTGCACCAACAACGTGGCTGAATATGAAGCTTGTATCCTGGGGATAGAAGAGGCGATTGATTTGCGGATCAAGAACCTAGTTATATATTGAGATTCAGCTTTGGTTGTGAATCAGGTTAACGGGAAATGGTATACGCATCAATCTCATTTAATTCCATACCGGGACTATACGAGGAGATTGTTGACGTTTTTCACCAAGGTGAAAATGCATCATGTGCCTAGAGAAGAGAATCCTTTAGCAGATGCTTTGGCTACTCTGGCCGCCTTGATTAAGGTACAATGGTGGAATCAGTTCCCCAGTGTTGAGGTGGGACGTCTGGATAGACCGACTTATGTGTTTGCTGTTGACACAGCGCCCGATGATGAGAAGCCGTGGTATTACGATATCAAGCGCTATCTGGAAACCCAAGAATATCCTGAGGGAGCATCCAAGAAGGATCGAAAGACTCTGCGGAGGTTGGCCATGGTGTTCTACTTGAATAAGGATGGGGTTTTGTACAAGCGAAACTTCGATTGGGTTTTGCTCAGATGTGTTGATGACAAAGAAGCAAGCCAATTGATGAAAGAGGTTCACGAGGGGTCGTTCGGTACCCATGCCAGTGGGAATGCAATGGTGAAGAAGCTGCTGAGGGCAGGTTATTATTGGATGACAATGGAGGCCCAATGTTTCAATTTCGTGCGGAAGTGTCATAAATGCCAGATTTATGATGACAAGGTGCACGTGCCTCCAAATCCGTTAAGCTTGATGTCATCTTCGTGGCTGTTTGCTATGTGGGGCATTGATATGATTGGGAAGATTGAGCCTACGGCTTCGAATGGGCACCGGTTCATATTAGTGGCTATTGATTACTTCACCAAGTGGGTGGAAGCAGCCTCTTACGCCAACGTGACGAAGCAGGTCGTTGCCAGATTCCTGAAGAGAGACATCATTTGTAGATATGGGGTTCCTGAAAGAATCATTACTGATAATGGTTCTAATTTGAACAACAAGATGATGGCAGAACTGTGCCGGGAATTCAAGATTGAGCATCACAATTCTTCTCTTTATCGTCCGAAGATGAATGGGGCGGTCGAGGCAGCCAATAAGAATATAAAGAAGATTGTGCAGAAAATGGTCGTGACCTATAAAGATTGGCATGAGATGTTGCCATTTGCGTTGCATGGGTACCGAACTTCAGTGCGTACATCTACTGGGGCAACGCCTTTCTCACTCGTGTATGGGATGGAAGCGGTGTTACCGGTTGAGGTTCAGATTCCTTCGCTGAGAGTCCTGATGGACGTGAAGTTGCAAGAGGCTGAATGGGTAAGGACTCGGTATGAAGAGTTGAGCCTGATTGAGGAAAAGAGGCCGGCGACCATCTGTCATGGACAGTTGTACCAGCAGCGGATGAAGCATGCTTTTGATCAAAAGGTGCGACCTCGGGTATATCACGTAGGAGATCTGGTGTTGAAAATGATCCTTCCTCCTCAAAACGATCGTAGGGGCAAGTGGACACCCAATTATGAAGGTCCATTCGTGGTCAAGAAGGTTTTCTCTGGCGGAGCCTTGTTGTTGACGACCATGGATGGCGAGGATTTTCCATCCCCTGTGAATGCGGGCGCAGTTAAAAAATACTTCGTATAAGAGACCCGCTGGACGAAAAGAATAAAATAGTCCAGGCAAAAATGGGCATCCCGGCGAACCAAGAAAAAAAGAAAAAGGTTCGGGCAAATTTTAGGGATAAAAGAAAAATGGTACACCCGACAAGTCGAAAACCTGAAAAGGCGGCTTGGGCAAAAAAGGGTATCCCGGTGGACTGAAAACCCGAAAGGGCGGTCCAGGAAAAAGAGGGATTGAAACGAACAACTGTGTCTGGCATGATCGTTTACGATCTGGTTAAGACATGTGGATAATCCCCAACAGGGATCAGCCGGAAGAGTCTTGTTCAGAAGGCAGAAAGCACGGAGAGTGTAAGGACATATGGGGTGTAACTGAGTTGGAACTCGATGAGATCACGGTTTCACATTGCCATTAGAATAGATTTTCCTTTTGTGCGCAATTAACTCTTTTCAGGAATTGTTTCCTTGTGTATTGCTCAGTTGAGCCACATTTCTTCAATCAATAAAATGCATATTCAGTCAAATAATTTTGTTTTTTGTTTTCATTACCGCTTTGATTGCAAAAAAACATCCAGTTATTTTTGATAAAGAATCTTTGTATTTTAAGACATATGGTTCCCTTCCAATGCATGTTTATAAGATTGAAAACTTGAAATCTTATTCGGAAGGTGGAGTGACCCAAGTGTTGAAATTTTGGCACGCCTGGGGCACGTTTTTATCTAATAATCTCTTTTGCAGGTGCTGTTAGATATTTTCACTCACTTGCAGGTTGTGATGTGAAGTTTTGACAAAAAGATCCCCGTGGGGTCCAATCAGGGACAAGGCGTTGAAGAATGGTGAAAAGACGGCGAGGGATGACGATGATCCTGGATATTAATCAAGAAGACTCTTCAAAGTCTGAGGACTGGAAAGTTTGTATAAATCCAAGGAGTTCGATCTCCGTCGAGTACGGAGGAGTCGAAAATACAAGGTGATGAATCAGAAAAGTCCAGACGGGTTTGGGAGTTCTCAAAAGTGGAAAGTTGACACTGGAGTTGGATGGTGAGTACCAGGGTTCGACGAGTTGACAGGTGTTCTGTGCCAGATATTCCTTGTTTCCCCAAGCAGAGTTGGGATTGTTACATCCTCAGCAGTTTCGCGGTCTATGTCTTCCCTAGCAGGGTCGGGATGGTTATCTCCCCAGCAGGTTTGAGATCGGTGTTTCCTCAGTAGCCAGGCCTGAAGGTTGCTATTTCTCCAGCGGAGGTGTCTGTGGGTAGTTGTTTCCCCTAGCAGGGTATGGCTTGTTACCCCCAGCAAGTCGAAGATTGTTGTTTTCCCCGCAGAATACGTTGGTGGTTTCGTTCCCAACAAAGTCCCCAAGTGGATCGGGTTCAGTGGAGGTCATCCCTGGTAAGGGTGGTCCTTTCCCCAGCAGCAACGTTATTCCCCAGCAGGGTGGAGATTGGAGTGTTGTCGAGTTCCTCAGCAGAATGCTTCGAGATCCCCAGAAGAGTCCCTTGAGGGGGATACTTTTTATGCATTCATCATTTGGATAAGCATAGCATAATGCATAGCTAATTGCGTAGCATTTCCATAATTATGGAGCATTGCGCTAAAAAATCATGCATCATCATCGCAAGCATAAACTAGTCTCAAGCCGTGTTTACTGTTCGAGGATTGGTTTCGCCAGATGGCGAAGATGTTACTCTGAGGAATTTATCATCATGATGTCAGATCCATAATATCCCCCACTAGTGCGATATTGGAGGAGGAGTTTCTGTCGGGCGAAGATGGAGATAAACATAAAAAATCAAGAGAAGTTTTGGGGTTTCAGGAAAGGCAAAAAGAGAATAATCCCCAGCGGAGCGCAAATTGTTCGTTTGCTAGGGTTGAATAGAGGATAGCAGGCCCATGGCTTGTTATCCCCAGCATGGGTCGTTGGCACGCGTGCCGCTTCAGTTATCACTATTCCTTATCTCTGCCGATGCTGACAGGCATGACAAGTTTTTAGGGTATTCAGACCAGTTTCCGATTTTCAGATCGAAGAAGCTTCCGAAGTTCAGATCGATGCAGCTTGCGGAATTCAGGCCAGTTTTCCGGTGTTCAGGCCGAGGTGGGTATTCAGACCAGTTTCCGATTTTCAGATCGAAGAAGCTTCCGAAGTTCGGATCGATGCAGCTTGCGGCATTCAGGCCAGTTTTCCGGTGTTCAGGCCGAGGTGGGTATTCAGACCAGTTTCTGATTTTCAGATCGAAGAAGCTTCCGAAGTTCAGATCGATGCAGCTTGCGGCATTCAGGCCAGTTTTCCGGTGTTCAGGCCGAGGTGGGTATTCAGACCAGTTTCCGATTTTCAGATCGAAGAAGCTTCCGAAGTTCAGATCGATGCAGCTTGCGGCATTCATGCCAGTTTTCCGGTGTTCAGGCCAAGGTGGGTATTCAGACCAGTTTCCGATTTTCAGATCGAAGAAGCTTCCGAAGTTCAGATCGATGCAGCTTGCGGCATTCAGGCCAGTTTCCGATTTTCAGATCGAAAAAGTTTCCAACTATCAGGTTGAAGTACTTGTGGCATTCAGGCCAATCTCCCAGTATCCAGACCGAAGTGGTACCCAGACCGAAGTGGTATCCAGACTGAAATGGCATTCAGGCTAGTTTTTCGGGCATTCAGGCCAATCTCTCAGTGTTCAGACCGACACCAATACTCTCATGTTCCGATGCTCAGTATTCAGACTGATGAGCGGCGTTCAGGCCATGATGGTTCCTGTGTTACCATTTATTTTGGTATCCAGGTCAACGTTCCTTTTCGGTATTCAGACCGACTTTCTCCGTGCTAGACGGATTCTTCTTTTGAGATTGTTTCTTTGCCGATTCTGACAGGCATTGTTAATTATTTTTCCGCGGAGTCAAATTGTTCGTCTGTTCTTGGTATTCAATCACTCTTCACCCTGATCATCTGAAAGCCGAGGCTATTCATATCGACAGGTTCACAGTGGAATGAATAGGGGCAGCTGTAACACCTCAAAATTTGCCCTCCTCTCTTGGGACTAGCTTAGCATATTGAATTTCATTATGTAGGACATTAGGAATTACATCTTTGCATATCATGTGAAGTAGGCAAGTCATCCTCCTAGGTCTTTCTCAGAAGATGGAGAGGTTAAGAGATGTAAGCCTGAGGGTCTCATAAATTGATTACTAATCATCTGAGGTTTGTGCTTCAATTAGGGTTTCTTGGTTCCTCAAGGAGGTTGAGTATTATCTTGGTTGAAATGGTACATCATCATCATCATGGTTCATTATTTCTGATCAGATTCCTTGGGATTAGGGTTTTGACCTCTGGTCAACCCTAATCAGTTGCATTCTACCAGTCAGGGTTTTTCAAGGAGATGAGGTCTTTATTGAAATGGAGATCATCATATGGTTTTATTGAGTTTGTATAATCTAGGGTTTCATTTTGGAGCCATTTCATCAAGTGTTGAAGGCTCAAAGTCCACAGTGCATGACCAAGTCAACTGCAAGTCAACTGCAAAGTCAACTGTGGATTTGGAGGTGGGAAGTGGTTAGAGATGCTCCATTCATGTTCAAACAAGTCTCATATGACATTTCAAACACTCACATTAAAGAATTTGAAGTCATGTCAAGACTTTTCAAAAATAGCAAGTGACCTGTAATTTGAACATTCCAAAAATGGAAAGGTTTTGGACCAACTTCAACTCAAGATTACATCATCAAGAAAGCTTCAAATTAAATTTTGTCCAATATGAAAGTTGAAGATCTTTCCTCCCATTTCCAAAAAGTCCAAGATCATGAATTTCTCATGTGTGGTTAAGGAGATATGATCCAATCATGGCAAAGTGTGTTTGAAAGTTCAAATGGACATAACTTTTTAACCAAAACTCCAAAATGAGTGGTTCTTTTTGCATTTTGATCCTCATGTCATGTACTTTCCAAGCATATCATTACATGGCATGAAATATCCTTGCATGATCATTGGTTCACTCATGAAGATATTTGAGGGAAATTTCATAAGACTAGTTTGAATGATCATGGGCATACAATATCACTTCCAAAGCTTGCATGAACTCATTTTTAGTGGATTTGGGCCTTGAACTGGTACTGTTCACGTGCATGGCATGCATGTGAGGTGAAAACCTATTTTTGCACATACACCACATAAGTGATTAATCACATTTGCATTTGGCTTAAGCTGGTTTTAAACATGATTAGTAGGAAGTATAAATGGATAATCATAACTGTTTTTTGTCATTAGTAACATTTCAGATCTAGATTCAAGAAAATCATCAAAATTTTCTCTCAAACTTTTTCCAAATTTCTTCAAACAAAAGCACTTTCTATTGGTTGATTCATGGTCATGAGGTCTTGTTGAGTAGAATTGGACGTGGATTCAGAGAAAATCGTGGCATATTGAGCTAGGTTCAAAGTTTGAAGCATCCATGGAAGTTGAAGATTAAGCTGGATTCGTGTATAATTGAGCTTCAATTTCTTCATCATTCACCTCCACAAGCATCCTAGAAGAATTCTGGAGCATCACAAGCCTTGTAACGCGCGATTTCAACTTCTGCTCGTCAAGAAGGTCAGGATTCGACCTCTTTTATTTTGCAAATTGTTATGATGTTCTTGTAGTTCGTTGATTGGTGATGATGCTGATGCAAATTTTGAATGATTTGGTGCAATATTCGCAAGGTTATGATTGATTGAAGTTTTGATGTTGATTTTGATTCTCTTCGATCTGGCTTTGTTATGGTGTTTTAATGCAAATTAATCATGGATCCTTGATGTATGTGGAAAGATGAACCGATTGCCATGCTTATTTTGCATTTCTGGACATTTTTTGTGATTTCTGGAAAATCCAGATGAAGATCTTCATGATCTTCATCTTCCATACATGAACTCCTGCGTTTCCAGATTGGCTAGGGTTTTGCTACAGATTAGCTAGGAAAGTTCATGCAATTAGCTACGAAAATTTGAAATACGCTGCATGGCTTAGGGTTAGTCCAAACACAGTCGTTATGAGCGCGCGCCACAATTCAAAAATGCGCCAGGTTCGATTCCTGGCTGAGGCGAATTTTCAAACTGCATTGCCATTATTCCTTTCCCTCCTATTTCCATGCTTTTGCTCATTTCATTTTTCAAATTATTTCCAAACTTCCAAAAATCATATAAAAATGAAAAATGTACCAATTTGATCCCAATTTTTTGCTATGTGCTCCTTGATTTGTTTACTTTTTTATGAGCATAAAATTGCAAATTGTGCTTGGCTGAAAAATTGATTTGTCCTAGGGAGATTGAACATGTATCTATTCATGATATTGCCTTATTCATTTGATCATAAAATGCTTGTTTCTTATCCAATGCTTCTGAAATTTTGTGTGTGGATTTTAGACATGTTGAGTGATATTGTGGCTTTGGTTTGAGATTTTTCCCATGATCCATCTCTGTTTTATGCTTATGCTAACTTGGTGTGACAATTTGTGTCACACATGTGATGGTTTGACTTGTACCATGTGATAGCCATGCCTAATGATGTCCAATGCCTTTAATTTTTTGTGTGATGATCATGTTATATGTCCTGTTTGCTCATGATTTTTGCCAAGATTATTTGAGCCATTTTTGATTTGATGTGCATTTGTTTCTTCTGATGTCTCAATGTGATCACCATTTGCATGCCTTGCCATGTTTTGCTCATGAAATGAATATGATTAATGATTTTGATATGGGACTTTTTGAGATTTGTTCTTGATTGAATGAGAATGATTCATGTTAAATTTCATGTTCTGTTTTGAATGTTTGAACCTCTTTTGATCCTAGGCTTTGACCTAGTGGTTTGGACTCACTGTTTGGATTGTGGATTTCAAGTTCAGATGCACATTGCCATGATTGGAGTGGCTCATTCATTTGAGTTTGATTAATTGGATGATGATTGGCTAACATTGTGTTATTTTGTAGGTTGATGCCAATTCATTTGTGTTGTGCCTTGTGGCTTGCACATTGTGAACTTTGTCTGTCTGTTTGTTATTGCCTGTTGATTGTTTGTCTGTACAGTTGAACTGATTGGTTTAGATTTTTCACAGGTACCTAAGTTGCTTTGAGTTCATTTTGAACTTTCTTTGCTTGGTTGCTTAACCACTGAGGTATAATTCTTCTGACTTCATGTAGTCTGGAAGACCTGTCCTGTTATGTGGGCAGGCACCTGTCTGAAGCCCTCCTTAAGAGGCAATGCTTGTGAATGTTTAATTTTGTGCCAAGCAGGTAAAGACCTCTTTAAAGGAAATTGGCAGATAAAAGAGATGTGTAATCCATCTCCTGCTAATCAGTGTGTCATTCACTTTGCTCACACACCCTGTGTTGATGCATTGTGAATAAAAACCCAAACTCTGGTTGTGTCAGTCATCTGTGGAGAAGAGTTCCTACATTCTGAACTCCCACATTTTCTATTTTGAGTCAAGCTCTCCCAGGCCAGGGATAAGAGCTGTGAGGTCTTACCCTCACTTCCCATTTCATCTGCTTCACCCTAACTCTCAATGTTAGGGTTAAGAGCTAACCACACCCCATTCCAATTGGCTTGCTTTTGCAGCCTAGCCTTGTATGAGCCCAATTGCTTGCATATAGTGTGTGTGATTGTTTATTGTGCTTGTGTTTGTTTGACTGTGCTGTTTAGGATAGCTTGCTCCCTGTGAAAGTTAGATAGAAACCTCAACCTAGGACCATTGTGGATTACATGATAACTATTAGGCTCGAGTCAGGCTCCCTTCTAGTTTGTCAGTTCCCAGTCTCTGGTTAGGATAGAAGTTCTTTCCCTGCGTAGGGGAACTACGCAGGGATGATCCTCATACTAGATGAGGTACGTAGGCAGGAGATGAGTTGATCTCTCCGGGCGCCCTTTGTCTTTTTCAACCCTTTGTGTGTGTTGGAGTCTGACGTAAGTCCAGCGATTGGCAGTTGGTTTCCTGTGCGTGTTTGTTGGTTCGGAGTCTGACATAAGTTCAGCGATTGGCAGTCGGTTTCCTGTGTGGTTTTGTTTGGCGTGCTTTAGCCGAGCTACGAGTGCTCTGATTCTTCTCTGGTTAGAGAAGATACGTATGCATAGGATGCGACATCCTAGCGAGCACGTTTCCCCTGTCCCGAACTACGTCGACTCTGATGTCTGTGCTTGACGGACTACGTAGGCCCAGGATGCGATATCCCGCCGAGTCCCGCTTCTTTTGTCTTTCTGTGTTTCCTTCCAGCGTGTGTGCAGTTTTGAGCAGTCTTTAGCAACCTTTTCCTATTCTTTTTGAGCGTGGATCCCGTCGAGTACGACAGATGCGTAGGGGTGCTAATACCTTCCCTTCGCATAATCGACTCCCGATCCCGTCTTTCTCAGGTCGCGAGACCATGTTCTTTCCAGGTTTACTTCGAGTGTTTCCTTTCCCTCTTTTGGGATAAATAACGCACGGTGGCGGCTCTGTTTGTTTGTTTTTCCCGCCAGTTGTTTTTCGCGGATGCGACACCAAGCATGCTTGAATTGTATACTATTGCTTTTCTTATTTTGTTTACTAACCAAAATCACAAAAATATGTCACTAACTTGTTTGGTTTTGAAGCTCAAGCAGTCATGTGATCCAAGGCTCCTAGGAGGCTCCTATGCCCATTGAAGTGGCCAGATGAAGAGGAAAGCAAGCATGACAATGGTTCCCAAAGATCTAAATCATCATATATGACTCCCAAGTGTCTCAATTTGTCAATTTGATCAAGATAAACCAAAGGGATTGAGGATTGTTTCCCAAGGAAACCCTAATTCAACTGTGCATTGACCGTGCCTTGCTCATGAAGCAACCTCAACCTATGATCGAATACAATCAAGGGAAGTTATTTCATTCATCATTTTATTCATATTTGAGCCCATGTGAGTGTCCTCAATCATTCATTCATCAAGATTTGAAGTTTGGACTTGAGAAGTTGATCAGTCAATTCATTTGAATATTTTGAAGTCCACTGAGACCTAACTTTTGATGTATTTGTAAAATGATGATGACCCCAAGAGAAAAAATGTTCTTAAGAACCATATGAACAACTTTCATGTTCATCAAAAATCCATTTGAAACTTGGAAGGTCATCATTCATTTCAAAACATTTTGGTCATTTTGACTGAAACCCTAATTTTGGGTCAACTTCCTAGGGGCCTAACTCCTTCATTTTTTATGATTTTGAGGTGAGACCAAGTGAATTGGAACTTTTAAGATGTCTACTTCAATTTTTATATTGGACAAAATTTCATAATCCTAAAATAAACACATGTGATAATACAAAACATTATAGGTCACTTTGGACCAAAGCCATTGAATCTTGAAAAAGTCCAACTTCAAGTGCCCATAACTTTCTCATTAAAAATCCAAATGATGAAATTGATTGTCTTGAAAATATATACAACTTTGATGTTAGAGGTTTTGTCATTTAAGGTTTGCATCATTGCAAAAGAAGGGCTTGAACTTGGTCCATTTTGGCAAAAGTTTCAAATACATGTTTTGTACCTTGAACTTCATGACCAGTTTTCAATAATTTCCAAACTCCAAAAATATTTTTTTTCAACATAGCTTTTGTTCCTTATGTCAAGACCTTTCCAACCATTACTCAGATGCCTATGTTTGGATTTTACAAATGGGATTTTCGAAGAGATGAAGCTTTATGATCAATTATGCATTTCATGTTAAATCTTCATGCACAATCCATTGCCTTGCCATCTGCACGTCCAAACTTGTTTCATTTGAGTTCAGCATGCAAAACCAATTGATTTTGGGCCACACATGTGCCTGTATAGGCCCATGCATGGAGGAACCAACTTCACATGCACACGAGTTTGATCATCCTCTGCATCAGCTGTGGCTATAAATAGAAGGCGTTGCTTCACTCAATTGGTAACCTGAAGGCGCCTGAACCTCTGCTGAATTGATTCCCCACCCTCTCACCAAAGGAATTCTGAAATTTCACTTCTCTTTTCAATCTTAAATTTCAACATCCCTAGTTAATCTTTAGCTTCTAATTCCTTAGCCTTGCTTCGTTGTCACTTCAAGATCAAGCTGCAATCAAGGATTGGATTGGATTTTGCATATAAAAGTTGCACTCCAAAGGTTTAATCCTCAATTGTTTTGATTCGAATCTCTCTGATTATTGTGCATTGCTTGTGTTGGTTTGCATTTTTGAAGTCCTCATTTGAGAGGCAAGCCAGTGGTGGCTTTAATTTTGTGAATTGGTTAACTTCAGATTGAACACCTAGTTTTTCAACCTCAAATTTCTTCTTCCATAAGAGTCTTGAGCAAAAACTAAGGTCACAGGGGTGATGTACATCACCCCAGCTTTCATTTGGTATATATATCGCATGTTATAATTGAGGTTGTAAAACCTGCAACTGGTGGCCGGACTGAGCCTTCTCACCGGAGAAGACGGTGGTTTCCACCACCGTCCCCACGCGTCCAAGCCATGGCCGTTGGATCATGAGTCTCAGATCTAATCCTGGCCTTGAAATCTTATGACTTAATTTAATGTTGTGTGCCACGCTGTTGACTAATGCTCACCATATGCACGCACTTCATGCCCCTTGGATCAACCACGTCAATTAATGAGCGTTGATCCAAGCGCTGTGGTTTTTTCCTATTTTCTGAATTTCCATTTTATTTTCTTTTATTTGAATTATTTTCAAACATTCATAACTTCTTTATTTGGAATCACAAAAATATGGGACCAATTGCAAAAAAAAATCTTAAATTCTAGTTTCATAAAATGATTTTTAATTATTTTTCTGATTCCATTTAATATTTTTTGTGAATTATTTCTTTTCTGATTGTTTTTAATTCATTTAAAATACCGTTTGATATTCAAAAATGCCAAAAATATTTTCTTGACATCTTTGGATGATGATGAATCTATGAAAAATATTCTCATCAATTTCTTAATTGATTTGAGATTTATTTGATATTTTAGTCCAATTATGTTTTTTTTCCTCATTTTTAATTGTTTAAAATTAGTTTCTATTTTCAAAAAATGTTGAGAAAATTTGTCAAACCTTGTTTGACCATGTTAGACTTATGATGATCCAATTGGACTTATTTATCCAAGTTGATTTGAATTGGATTTGAAGTTTGACCTTTATTTGTTCATTTTATTTCATGTATTATTTGAATTCCAAAAATACCAAAAATATGTTTGACCTTTCTTGACTTCTAATCTTCATTTCACTTCTGTTTACCATTGATTGATGTTGATTCCATTCATGTTTGATCAATGTGTTTTGGTTATGTCATTTGACTTTTCATTTTGTACATTCCATTTCCATCCTCATCTTCTTCTTTTTCTTTTGACCAATGAGTTAATGATTTGTGGTTAGCCTTGACATATGAGAGGCTTAACCTTCTTTGATCCAAAACAAATTCATCTTGATCAAAGATCAAGTGAATTTCTTTGTGTCATAGATAGGTTGCTTCTTGGTCAAGCAAAGAACCTGAAATCCATACAAGGTCATTCTTCTTTTCTTTTGGCATGACAAGTTGTAGGAGCTTGGCTTACTAGTCATGATCTCTAACTTGTGTTTATTTTCCTATAGTTTAATTGACTGGCCTCAGATAGGTGTGACTACTATATTAGTCCACTTACGATTGCTTAACATAGCGCTAAATTTCCTTATGGCCCACTAACACTAACTACTAATTACTAACATTTAATTCAAGTATTTAATTCTTGCAATTTACTTTAATGGAATTTAATTTCTTGCTCATTAATTCATATTGTCTTTGCCCTTTGCTCACTTGAGCTCATGTTTATGTTTATGCCATTTGCCATTTTCCATTTGCCCACTTGAGCGCATTATTGTGTAAATATATTTTGCCTTGTGCTTGTTTTGTTTTTGTTTGTGTGAACCAATGCAAAAGGAGAAAGGACTTAGATTTAGGACCTTACCTATGCTTAATGGAGTTTAAGAGCAACTAGGCCTCATGCCTTTAGAATGCTAAATATGTTGAAGAGCAACTAGGCCTCATGCCTTTAGAATGCTTAATCATGAAGATGACTTGAAAGGACCCCTAATCTAAACTCTCTCTTTGTCCATTATTTCTATTGCATTGTGGAACTTTTTGATTGTTTGTTCTTGTGATACAGATTCCAAACTTGAGCTAATTAGAAGGACCATTGTCATAATCATCCAAGTTAAGAGAAAGACAAGCCAAATTGGAAGATCCTAGGAGCTTGATTGATTATTTGAGTGATTGCATGACTTAATTGCTTATTGCTTGCTATGTCCAAAGGAAAGGAGCAACTTGGATCATCTTTATGATCTCAAGAAAGGAACTCCAAGGGTTTTACTCTCTTCTCTAATCTTTTAATGTTTAGGACCTAGCCCTTCTCTTCTTCTCTCCACTCTAACCCAAGCCAAACTCATTTTGTGCAAACATTGACATGTGTTTTCAAAAACTAGAAACCTAGGCATTATGCCTTTGATTTTTAAACTCTTTCCATAATACTTATTTTGAATTGAATCTTAAGTCAACTTTGACTTTATTTTGTGAATACTTCTAATTTGTAAATACAACTCACTCAAATTGTTTTTGTGGTTCCAATGGCCACCTTTGCCAAAGCTTTTCATAAACATTAGCTATTAGGTTTGAGTTAGCATAGTGGTTGATATAAATCTCACCTTATCCTTAGTGATTGGACTATAAGTCTTCCATATTTATTATAGGGTGGATCCCTTACTAGTATGTTGAAGCTCTCCTCACATGGTGTATTTATGGTTTAGGTTGAGTTTTTTCCCATTGATAACAAAAGACATTAAGGCTTTTGACCAATCAATTCACCAACTTATTTTGAGATTTTTACCCCGAACTACGAGGTTTTGATCCTACCTTTGTGATGGTACATAGGCAATGGGTTTATCCATTCAAACACAAAATTTGTAAATAACTTGTATATTCTTTTCTCATCTCCCCAATCATGTTTGCACAAATATTTTCACAAATACCAACCTACCATACAACATTTGCAAAAAGGGATCCCTTAGAGTACTAAGGATGTTTTGGGTGCTTAAAACCTTCCCATTGCATAACCAACCCCCTTACCCAGATCTCTGACATTTTTATTAGTTTTTGATTTGATAAAACTTCTCGGTTTTTGTTCGCTTTCTAACCTTTCCTTTGGATAAATAGAAGTGCGGTGGCGACTCGACTTGTATGATTTAATTTTGATTTAGTCAATAAATCTAAAGGTAACGAATACCCCGCTACAGAAAAGTGGCGACTCTGCTGCGGATCTACTTCTTCCTAGTGGGTTTTGCTTAATTTTTGCCTTTGTTGTATTATATGTTTATACTTATTTGTGACATATTTTTGTGCAAATTTGGGATGACTGTATTGTTTGTAATGTATGAATTGCTTGATATATATCAATTGCTTGTGTGCTTGGTGGTCTCTTGTGAGATGAGTTCTATACCCGAACTCGAGTGCACTTACGATAGGAGAATGGCATAGTCTTGTTGACTTGTGAGGAGTTATTCCTTAGCAAGTTAACTTGCAAGCCCATTCACTTGGTGGAGGTTATGTTGGGATCGATAATGTCACACGAGTAGTCGTGGTTAGGCATTACTCTTTCCAATATAAGCCTTAGAAGCCAAGGACCTTAGATTACCTAGCCCATCTTGGCCTAGTTTTAGGATGTAGTGCGAAGATCATTCAAGTGTAAGATTTGATATGATTGTTATGCGATACTACACTCATAAGAGTCTCTTTTGAGAATATTTTTGGAATACGAGTAGTCGTTTATCCGATAATATCCGAAAGATGGGATGATGACTATGGGAACCTCTTGTACAACATGATTGTCAGGTTTAACCATAGTACACTCCCTTTGGGTGGTCCTTAACCGAGACTCCATGCTCGTGACTTGCAACAAGCCCTTGATTTACGGTTGATCCGTTCTCGTATATCCTTAATATCAATGGAACTTGGGTGTTGATAAGGTGTAAACCATAATCCACCAAAATGGATGATTGATATTAAGGATGACTTGATCCATCCTGTGACCTTTGTATGGTGTGATTTGCTTGATCCTTGAGTGTGATTGTTGCATCCATGCATTCATGCATTCATTTGCATCCATATCATCAATAATGAGAAAATTTCAAGGAACTTAAGAGGTCTATTTGCAAATTTCAGACATGGATAAGCAAAGAAGGAATACGAAGAAGTACAGTTTCAGACAACCCGACTTGAAAGAGTTAAGGAGTTTGACATCCTGTGTATTAGATCCTTTAGAGTTCAAAGCTCGCCATGGGAAGCTTTTGTCTATTCTTGCTACTCAGGTGGATGAAGGTCTGATGAGTGTGTTGGTGCAATTCTATGATCCCTTGTACCGTTACTTCACTTTTCTGGATTTCCAGCTTTTGCTTACGCTTGAGGAGTATGCCTATCTTGTGGGTATACCTATCTTAGATCAGTTGTCGTTCAGTGGCTTGGAGAGAGTTCCTTCTTCCCAAGAGATTGCTGATCTGTTGCATATAGATGAATTTGTTATTGGTGCTCATATGACTACCAAAGGTGGAATTCAAGGTCTCCCATCTGACTTCCTCATCGCTCAAGCTACTTATTTTGGGAAGGCCATGAGTGAGGACGCCTTTGAGGCCATATTTGTACTTCTCATCTATGGGCTAGTGTTATTCCCCAACATCGACAATTTTGTGGATATGAACGCTATTAGGATTTTCTCTACACTTAATCTCGATCCTACTCTGTTGGGTGACACTTATTTCTCTTTCAATATGAGGAATGCAAAGGGTGGTGGTACCATTGTGTGCTGTTTGCCTCTGTTGTACAAGTGGTTTATTTCGCACTTGCCACAGACACTCGCCTTCAAGGAGAACAAAGGATGTCTACGGTGGTCCACGAGACTTATGTCTCTCACCAATGATGATATCTTTTGGTATAACCGTGTATATGATGGTGGCCAAATTATTGATTCTTGTGGTGAATTCTCCAATGTGCCTCTTGGTACATGTGGTGGGATTAACTACAACCCTATTTTGGCACGCTGTCAACTTGGGTTCCCCTTAAAGGATAAACCTAATAACATTTTGTTAGAAGGTGTGTTCATTCAAGAGGGTAAAGATCCCCAAAACTTGAAGAGCAGGATGGTCGGCGCTTGGCGCAAGATCCATAGGAAGGGAAGGAAAGAGCTTGGTCCGAAGAATTGTATTGGTTTGGAATCCTACACCTTATAGGTAAGGAGGAGAACTTATGAGTACCGCATGCCCTATGATTATACAAGACCTACACCTATGGTTATGGTTGGGCCTTCAACCCTCCCTGACCAAGGAGTAGAAGAGTTGAGAGATGAAGATAATTGGATCCGTGAGCGAGAGGAGCTACTTCAACAACTAAGAGATAAAGATAATTGGATAGAATTTCTAGAGCATCAGATTATTGACGAGCCTGATGATGTGGTTACTTCTCTTCTTCCTCAGTCATCCAGGTTTTGGAAGAGGAAGTATGATCGACTCGCCAAGGAGAAGGCAAATATGGACGCAGCCTATGAGAGAGAGGTGAAGAGGCTTCGTGCAGCTTATCTTCCGGTCTCGAGAGCTTTGGACGATTGTTTCTAGGGTTCCATAGGATGTTATTTTCCTTCTCTCTTGTATTTTATTTGGTTACCAAGACTGTACTTCTTTGGTGTAAATATTTTTCCATATACTATTGATATGAATATTCCATTATATGTCTAAATGATTAATATTTTCCAAATATTTGCAAATAGATCTCTAAAAGTTTCTCTGAATAAAAATAAAATCATGTGCACAAGCATTGCATGCATCATATGCATAAGCAGGTTTTGTTCAGGGCTTCTTGATCAGTGATCTAACTCTGTGTTCTTCATTTATTTTGAAGACAGCCTGACGCACCGGTACAACACCAGAGCCAATTCTTCAAAGCTAATGGATCACCTCGAGCTTGAAAACAGGGAACTTAAGGAGGAAGTGGCTTGGTTGACTACCCTGATGGAGTCATTCTTGGCCGCCCCAAGTCAGTCTTCTCCAACGCCTTCAACTCCTCCCTAGAGGACGGTCATCTAAGAGGTTGCTTCCTCTACCGTGCCTGCTGCCAGTGCTCATTTTGCTCCGTCTGCCATGCCAGCCGGGTTTCCATGGGGGATGCCCGCGAATTTTGTTCCAGAGGGTCTCGCCCTAACCTTTGCTTCTATGCCGGCATCTAGCCCAGTCCTTGATGTGCCACCTCCAGTTGTGAACACATTACCAAGAGTTGACGACACCATTTATCACTCTGAGACGTCTGAGGGCCCAGATGTCTACGAGAAAATGGATGCTATGAATGATCAATTCCTTGAGTTGCGCAAGGAACTGAAAACTCTAAGAGGGAAGGACCTCTTCGGTAAATCTGTTGCTGAGCTGTGTCTCGTACCAAATGTCAAGATTCCTATCAAATCCAAAGTGCCTGAATTTGAAAAATACAAAAGAAACACTTGCCCGCTCAGCCATCTTGTGATGTACGCACGCAAGATGTCAACTCAAACCGATAATGATCAACTCCTCATCCACTACTTCCAAGACAGCCTGTCCGGTGCCGCATTAAGATGGTATATGGGCTTGGATAGTGCGAACATCCTCTCCTTCAATGACCTTGGCGAAGCTTTCGTCAAGTAGTACAAGTACAACATTGATATGGCTCCCGATAGGGACCAACTGAGGGCTATGTCCCAAAAGGAGAAGGAAACATTTAAGGAGTACGCCCAGAGGTGGCGTGAATTGGCCGCACAGATTGTACCTCCACTTGAAGAGAAGGAAATGACCAAGATCTCTCTGAAGACCTTGAGTTCATTTTACTATGAGAGGATGATAGCTAGTGCTCCCTCTAACTTCACCGAGATGGTGAACATGGCGATGCGACTAGAGGAAGGAGTTTGTGAAGGACATTTGGCCAAAGATGAAGGCTCTTCTGCAAAATGTTATGGGACGTTTGCAAAAAAGAAGGAGGGGGAGACACATGCTATGTCCTTCCATGTTAATAGAAGATCCTCTATGAAGAGGAAGACTATGCGCCCTGCCAGTAACCAGCACCAGGTGGCTCATATAGCACCTGCATTCAGGGAAAATCAACATTATTAGCACCAGCAACAGCAACATCAACAATATCAACAACAACAGCATCGTCCGCAACAGCAGGCCTACGAGCCTCGAAACAACAACAATACCAGCACTAGCTATGATAGGAAGAGGGTCACTTTTGATCCAATTCCAATGACCTATGCTGAATTATATCCTTCATTGATTGAAAGGAAGCTGATCACTCCACGTGACCCACCTGCTGTACCGACCAACCCTCAGTGGTGGTACAAGCCCGAGCTTCAATGTGTTTATCATTCTGGTGCTCCCGGACATGATGTGGAGAAATGTTATCCTCTCAAGACCAAGGTTCAAGACCTTGTTAGAAGCGGTATTTTGTTTTTTGAGGACGTAGTTCCTAATGTTAAGAAGAACCCATTACCTGAGCATGGGAAGGCTGCAGTTAACATGGTCCAGGGTTGCCCTGGCAAGTACAAAGTCCGGTATGTTAGTCATATCAGACAATCGTTGGTCGAGATGCACAGACTGTTATGTGGATACAGTCACTACGAGCATGACCATGACAACTGCCGTGTGTGCACTATCAACGCGAGAGGATATCGCCAAGTCAGGAAGGACATCCAAGAGATGATGGATCAGGGTGTGATTGAGATACTTCAGAATCGTGATGAGGAAGAAGTTAATGTTATATCACCTGTACTCAGAATACCCGAACCTGTTGTTTTCGGATATGATGGCAGCCAGAAGAAGGTTTCTCCCTCTCTTATTATCAAGCCAGTTGACCCTGTTCCATACTCTTCAAATAAGGTTGTTCCCTACAGATATAATGCGGTTGCATTAGAAGATGGAAAGTAGGTGTCGTTGCCCTCCACTTTTGTTACAAGCATATCAGATGTTAGTGGTGTGACCCGTAGTGGTCGTGTTTTTTCGGTCCTGCCGAAACCCCATGTAGATATCTCGAGAAGAATTGATGTTGTTGCTAATTCTGCCAGTCCTGTGGGGACTTCTTCTTCTTCTCCGAATCCGGCACTTGTTGTTGATAAACCTGCCGTTGTTGTTAGAGCTCCCGTCTCTGTTGGCCAGAATGGCATGTTGAGAGATGAATGTGATGAGATGTCGAGGCTCATCAAAAGGAGTGAGTATAATGTTATCGATCAGCTGCTTCAAACTCCGTCAAAGATATCTGTGATGTCTTTGCTAATTAGTTCCGAGCCACACCGCGAAGCTTTGCAAAGGGTGTTGGACGTGGCATACGTGGATCACAATGTCACAATTGAACAGTTTGATAGCATTGTTGCAAACATTACTGCTTGTAACAACTTGAGCTTTTGCGATGCTGATCTTCCCGAGGAGGGAAAAGACCACAATTTGGCACTACACATTTCCATGAACTGCAAGGATGATGCCTTGTCTAATGTGTTGGTAGACACAGGATTTGTGTTGCTAAAATCCACTCTGGTGAAACTTTCTTATCAGCGGCCTCCCATGAGGCAGAGTGGAATGGTAGTCAAGGCTTTTGATGGATCCAGAAAAGCTATGATCGGCGAGGTTGAGCTCCCAATCAAGATCGAACCTAGTGATTTCCAAATCACTTTTTAGGTCATGGATATCCATCCATCATATAGCTGCTTGCTTGGTAGACCATGGATTCACGAGGCAGGTGTCGTGACATCCACCCTACACCAAAAATTGAAATTCGTTAAGAATAAGAAGTTGGTGGTGGTAGGGGGAGAGAAGGCTCTCTTGGTAAGCCATTTGTCTTCCTTTTCTTACATAGATGTTGAGGATGAGGTTGGGACGCCATTCCAAGCCTTATCTGTTGCCGAACCTTTAATGAAAGAAGCTTCTTCATTTACGTCCTACAATGATGCTAAGTTGGCCATTGAGCATGGCGCAACTACAGGTTTAGGACAAATGATTAAGCTGGAAGACAATAAATCTCGAGCTGGCATAGGGTACTCTTCAGGCACTTTCAACGAGCACGGTTTATTCTAGAGTGGAGGTTTCATCCACACGGTCGAAGAACAAGAGGCTGCTGCTATAGTGGAAGATGATGTAGAGGAAGATTCTGGCAACTTTGTCATCCCTAGAGGAGTCTGCAATAATTGGGTCGATGTTGATGTTCCAACAGTTGTCCATAAGTCCACATAATGTGTTCACTTTTGTTTGAAAACCCTTCTCCCATGCCAAAAGGAGAAGTGATGACATTGTTGGCACATTAGTACAATGATATTCATTCAATAATTACATGTTAAATGTTTGTTTTTCCAAATTATTTTCACTTTTTGCTTTTTGCATGAAATTGGTGATCACCATAAAACCCTAAAAAAGAGAATAAAATCAATCTTTTCATCTGCATAATGATTTCCCTTGTTTGAATTCTAAAATCTCTTTTATATCCAAAATCATTATGCAGGTTGATCAAACCCATTGAACTTAATGATCCAACACCATCTCCCAACTTTGAGTTCCCTGTATTTGAGGCCGAAGAAGATGATGTTGAAGAGATTCCTGATGAGATTACCCGTCTGCTTGAGCACGAAGAGAAGATCATTCAGCCGCATCTTGAGAATCTGGAAATAGTCAACTAGGGGTCTGAGGATTGTGTTCGCGAAGTGAAGATTGGGGAACTCCTTGAAGAATCTACGAAGAAGGGGTTGATTGAGTTGCTACAAGAATATGTCGACGTCTTTGTCTGGTCATATGAAGACATGCCTGGTCTAGATACTGATATCGTGCAACATTTCCTGCCTTTGAAGCCCGAGTGTGTACTTGTGAAGCAGAAGCTCAGAAGAACTTATCCCGATATGGCAGTGAAGATTAAAGAAGTTCAGAAGCAAATTGATACGGGGTTTCTGGTGACTTCTACATATCCTTAATGGATGGCCAATATTGTTCCCGTGCCTAAGTGTAGCGGGGTATTCGTTACCTTTAGAGATATTGACTAAATCTAAGGTAAATCATATAAGTCGAGTCACCACCGCACTTCTATTTATCCAAAGGAATGGTTAGAAAGCGAACAAAAACCTAAAAGTTTTATCGAGTCAAAAACTAGTAAAAAAGTCAGAGATCTGGGTAAGAGGGTTGGTTATGAAATGGGAAGGTATTAGGCACCCAAAACATCCTAGGTACTCCTAGGGAGCCCTTTTCACATTGGTTGTAAGGTTGGTATTTTGTGAAAATTTGTTTGTGCAAACATGATTGAAGGGATGAGAAGAGAATATACAAGTTATTTACATTTTGTGTTTAAATGGATAAACCCATTGCCTACGTACCATCTTAAAAAAAAAATTATGATCAAAACCTCGTAGTTCGGGGTAAAAATCTCAAAACAAGTTGGTGAATTGATTGGTCCAAAAGCGTTAAGGTCTTTTGTTATCCAAGGGAGAAAACTCAACCTAAAACCACAAATCCACAATGTGAGGATAGCTTCGACATGCTAGTGAGGGGATAACCCTATAATAAGCATGGAAGACTCATTGTCCATCACTAAGGATATAGGTGAGTATTATATCTACCTCAAGGATTGTTGGTGTAAGCCCTAGAGGCCAATACTTTTGGTACTTGTATCGAATTACTTAAAGGCATTTTCTTTATTATGGTTGATTAATAAAGTCCCTGGAATAGATAGTTCGTTTAATGTATTAAGTGTGACTTAATCATGAGAACACATTAAACATAAGGACACTATTCTTAAAGTATCCGTAGTCGAGCTTTAGTGTGAAGTGGGATAACATTAAAGCATTAAGACTATTATGCTTGTAGACTGATGATCACATCTCATGGATCATGGATAAAGAGTTATCAAGTCTTAAACATAGGTATGAATATTAGGAGTAATATTTATACCGGATTGACCCGCTATGAGAATACTATATAGAAAGTTATGCAAAGTGTCATAAGTTATTCTCATGGTGATAATAGTGTATATCACTCTTCGACCTGAAACCACTATGGATCCTAGATGTAGAGTCGAGTGCTTTATTGCTGATCCAACATTGTCCGTAACTGGATAACCATAAAGACAATTGATGGGTACTCCATGAAGCATGCTGAGGGACATGAGTGTCCTAGATGGAATTTGCCAATCCTGCGTAACAGGATAAATGTCTGTGGGCCCAATATTGAACTGGACAAGGGTGACACGGTCTATACCTTGTGTTCAATATAGACATAAGGGCAAAGGGGTAATTATACACATAATTATTATCACATGAGGTTTTGTCAGATCACATGATATTTTTGTGACTTGGGTAGCAGTGATGTGTTGCTAGATACCGCTCACTGTTTATTATGTTAAATGCGTGATTTAATATAATTTCCAACACCGCGAAAACCTATAGGGTCACACACAATGGACGGATTGATGAGAGATAGAGTAACTAAGGAATACCGTAAGGTACGGTGCACTTAAGTGAGAGACGAAATATGGTAAGGTACCAAATACTTAAGTGATTTTGGGCATATTGTAAGATATGCGCCAAAATACACTTAAGTGGGCTTTTTAGCTTGAAGCCCACACAAGTGGTTCTATAAATAGAACCCCTTGGGTAAAAGCATTGTCACTACACTCCACTCCACTCCACTCAGACTGATATTCAAGTAGAGACTTGGAATTTTGTTTCCCTCTTTCTCTCACTCAAAGCCTTCATTCATAACAGCTAGCACTGCGATTGAAGGAATCCGTTCGTGTGGACTGAGTAGAGACGTTGTCATCGTTCAACATTCGTGATCGCCCCGTGGATATGTATCAAAGGTTTTGATCATTATCAGAGATCTGCACCAAAGGTTTGAATCGCCACAAGAGGTAACAATTCTATCACTGATCATGCCCATTCGTAACGATTCTATCACTGATCATGACCGGGCAGCGGACCCCCGGCTAACTCTGCGTAGTGTGATCGGTCGTCGAAATTTAATTTGATTTTAATTAATTAAAGGAATTAATAATAATAATAATAAAGTGTTTATTATTGTCTTGTGGTGATCGGTTATGGCCTTAGTTTTCCTTTGTTTTGTTTTGGGTTTTTAAAATATGACCTGCGTGTCGTGCCTCTCTCTTAATCTCCCAAATGTAACTTCTTTTCTCATCTCACTCCCTCGTATGTAAAACGAGTTTCTTTCATGTAATGTAATGATATGAAGAAAGCAAAGAAGTCAGTGCCAAAGGAGGACAACCTTGAAGATCTTGCTTGGAGAAGCTTAGATCGTTGTAGGTTAGCTTAGGTTCTCTCATTGGCTTGGGAGAACAATTGCGCTAGGGGCCATAACCGTTTCATTTTGTATGTATGTATGTTGATGCATGTGAATGTATGTTGATGCATGTGAGAGACGGTTTATATGATAAACAAGCCGGTGAGATCCGAAAAATTGCAATTCCCTCAAATTAAATATTAAGTTTATGCTTTCCAAGTTTTAACACTCATCAAGACTAGTAATGGATAATGTAGGTTTCGCCTACGCGAGGTGCATGATCTATATATTAGTAAGGTGCGATGGGATAATTGTAATATCCAACTGTTAAAACAATGGGTCAAACTTAACTAAACAAATTATGAGAATATTATATATGTTTGCTTTCCAAGTTTTAGCACTCATCAAGACTGGTATCGAATAATGTAGGTTTCGCCTACGCGAGGTGCATGTTTTGTATTAGTTAAGGTGCGATGGGATAATTGTAATATCCAACTGCTAAAACGATGAGTCAAACTTGAATATAATTTTCTTATATATGTTTAGAAGCAAGAGTTGGGAATAATCCATATGATGGATTGGAATAAGGAGTTATTCACCCAATTGAAATTTTCGAGAGTTGTATGAGATACAATTGGAAGGAGTTCCTACCTAAATAACCTAGTTTTGTGTAATCCGCCTACGCGGACTTAGAACGAAGTGAAATATGGATCTCGACCAACGGGATTTTCCGAATCAAATGATGAGGGTCATTTGTTTTGAGTAAAATAGTGGGAGCATATTTAATTAAAGGCCTAATTGAATATGTCAATGATACTTATATTTTCATTAATCCTTATGTAGATTACCATGACAGCAAACACCTCTAACAACATCCTGCGATCAATCCTTGATAAGGAAAAATTGTCTGGGACAAATTTCCTGGATTGGCACCGAAACCTGAGGATTGTCCTCAAACATGATAAAAAGCTGTATGTCTTGGAGACACCTGTTCCTGAAGAGGAACCTCCTAGTTATGCACCTAAGGCAGAAAGAGATGCTTATAAGAAGAATGTCGATGATGCCAATGAAACTGCTTGTCTCATGCTAGCTACCATGAACTCAGAATTGCAAAAGCAACATGAGAACATGTCAGCGTTCGATATGATCGAACACCTGAAGTTGCTCTATCAAGAGCAAGCAAGGCATGAGAGGATTGAAGTTTCAAAATCCCTTTTTCAAAGCAAGTTAGCTGAGGGAGCCCCTGTAGGTCCCCATGTACTCAAGATGATTGGGTATGTGGAAAACCTTGATAGATTGGGTTTTCCCCTCGAAGAGGAACTTGCAACTGATTTGATCTTGCAATCGTTGCCAAATAGTTTCAGTCAATTTGTTCTAAATTTCAATATGATTGATATGGACAAATCTCTTCCTGAACTGCTCACCATGTTAAGAACTACCAAGCAGAATCTGAAGTCAAAAGGGAAGTCCATTCTGATGATCGGAAATGGAAAGAGACAGAACAAAAGGCCCACTAAGCAGAGTGATAAGGGGAAGGGGAAGGAAGTTGTCAATCCCAGATCCACTGCTGCTTTGAAGCCTAGTGGAGGCATAGCAAAAGAAGGCACCTGCTTCCATTGCGGTAAGACCGGACACTGGAAGAGGAACTACCCAAAGTACCTGGAAGATAAGAAGAATGGAGTAGAGACTTCAACTTCAGGTATTTTTGTTATTAATTTATCTACTTCTGCATCATGGGTATTAGATACTGGATGCGGTTCTCACACTTGTACAAATGTGCAGGAACTAAAAAGGAGTAGAGATTTGGCAAAAGGTAAAGTCGATCTACGAGTTGGCTATGGAGCAAAGGTTGCTGCTTTAGCCGTAGGAACTTTTGTATTGACTTTACCTAGTGGTTTAATAATTCAGTTAGAGAACTGTTATTATGTACCTGCAATTAGCAGGAATATTATTTCCATTACTTGTTTGGACAAGTTTGGTTTTTCATTTATAATAAAGAACAATTGTTGCTCAATTTATTTGAATGATATATTCTATGCTACTGCACAAATGAACAATGGACTATATGTCCTTGATCTTGAAATACCTATTAATAACATTAATACAAAAGGGTGAAACCTAACGAGTTAAAACCAACTAGGTAAGAATATTAAAACTCTTCGATCAGATCGAAGTGGTGAGTATTTAATCCTAGAGTTTGATGACCATCTGAAAGAGTGTGGGATCCTATCCCAACTTACTCCTCCTGGCACATCCCAATGGAAGGGTGTATCTGAGAGAAGAAATCGAACCCTGTTGGACATGGTCCGATCCATGATGAGTCACACCAATCTTCCAAACTCCTTTTGAGGACATACACCATTGACATCAGCTTACACACTTAACCGTGTTCCATCCAAAAGGTTGAAAAGACACCATATGAGATATGGAGTGGTAAGAGACCACATATGTCTTACATGAAGATTTGGGGTTGCGAAGTTTATGTGAAACGAAAAATTTCAACTAAGCTTGAGCCCAAATCTGACAAATGCTTATTTGTGGGGTATCCTAAAGAAACAAGAGGATATTATTTCTACCATCCTTCTGAGGGAAAAGTGTTTGTCGCTCGAACTTGAGTTTTCCTAGAAAGGGATTTTATTTCCAAAGGAATCAGTGGGAGGAAAGTAGAACTTGAAGAAATTCAAGAATCACAAAGTATCGATACACCTATGGAGGAATTAGAGCAGGAAACACAAGTAGTTGTGTAAGAGCAACCTGCTCAAATAGAACAAGACCAGCGTAGGTCAGGCAGGATACGTCACCTACCTGAGATATATGGATATCTGATCAAGGTGATGTATTACTCATGGATCAAGATGAGCCTGTGACCTACTCATGGAATCTTCGTTTTGATGAAACAGTAGAACTGTATGGATTCATCAAGAACGAAGATGAGACTTGTGTCTACAAGAAGGTTAGTGGGAGCATGATCGTATTCCTGGTATTATATGTAGATGACATATTACTCATTGGAATCGATATCCCTACCCTGCAACAAGTAAAGTCTTGGTTGGGGAAATGCTTTTCTATGAAGGACCTGGGTGAACCAGCCTATCAGAATCTATAGAGATAGATCATGAAATGCTTGGCCTAAGTCAGAGTACATAGACAAAGTACTGAGACGCTTTAATATGAATGATTCCAATCTGGTTATGTGTTTTGCTTAAATGGTGGCACTATGAGCTTGAAAAGTTCAACGCAAGATGCAGTTCCTGATTCTACAACTGAGGCCGAGTATATTACTGCCTTAAGTGCAGCAAAGGAAGCTGTTTGGATCAATAAACTTGGCATAGTCCCTAGCATTGTGGATCCCATTGGTCTCTATTATGATAACAATCGTGTTATCGCACAAGCTAAGGAGCCTAGATCTCACCAACGATCCAAACACATACTTAGGCGTTGTGCGAAAATATGTAAAGTACCTACACTTGACAATGTTGCTGACCCACTGACAAAGCCTCTTGCGCAGCAGAAGCATGATGGCCATACTAGATCAATGGGCATACGGGGTATGCCTGATTGGCTCTAGTGCTAGTGGGAGATTGTTGGTGTAAGCCCTAGAGGCTAATACTTTTGGTACTTGTATCAAATTATTTAAAGGCATTTTCTTTATTATGGTTGATTAATAAAGTCCCTGGAATAGATAGTCCGTTTAATGTATTAAGTGTGACTTAATCATGAGAACACATTAAACATAAGGACACTATTCTTAAAGTATCCGTAGTCGAGCTTTAGTGTGAAGTGGGATAACATTAAAGCATTAAGACTATTATATTTGTAGACTGATGATCACATCTCATGGATCATGGATAAAGAGTTATCAAGTCTTAAACCCAGGTATGAATATTAGGAGTAATATTTATACCGGATTGACCCGCTATGAGAATACTATATAGAAAGTTATGCAAAGTGTCATAAGTTATTCTCATGGTGATAATAGTGTATACCACTCTTCGACTTGAAACCATTATGGATCCTAGATGTAGAGTCGAGTGCTTTATTGCTGATCCAACGTTGTCCGTAACTGGATAACCATAAAGACAGTTGATGGGTACTCCACGAAGCATGCTGAGGGACATGAGTGTCCTAGATGGAATTTGCCAATCCCGCGTAACAGGATAAATGTCTATGGGCCCAATATTGAACTGGACAAGGGTGACACGGTCTATACCTTGTGTTCAATATAGACATAAGGGCAAAGGGGTAATTATATACATAATTATTATCACATGAGGTTTTGTCAGATCACATGACATTTTCGTGACTTGGGTAGCAGTGATGTGTTGCTAGATACCGCTCACTGTTTATTATGTTAAATGGGTGATTTAATATAATTGCCAACTTCGCGAAAACCTATAGGGTCACACACAAAGGACGGATTGATGAGAGATAGAGTAACTAAGGAACACCGTAAGGTACGGTGCACTTAAGTGGGAGACGAATAATGGTAAGGTACCAAATACTTAAGTGATTTTGGGCATATTATAAGATATGGGCCAAAATACACTTAAGTGGGCTTTTTAGCTTGAAGCCCACACAAGTGGTTCTATAAATAGAACCCCTTGGGTAGAAGCATTGTCACTAAACTCCACTCCACTCAGACTGAAATTCAAGTAGAGACTTGGAATTTTGTTTCCCTCTTTCTCTCACTCAAAGCCTTCATTCATAACAACTAGCACTGTGATTGAAGGAATCCGTTCGTGTGGACTGAGTAGAGATGTTGTCATCGTTCAACGTTCGTGATCGCCCCGTGGATCTGTATCAAAGGTTTTGATCATTATCAGAGATCTGCACCAAAGGTTTGAATCGCCACAAGAGGTAACGATTCTATCACTAATCATGCCCATTCGTAAGGATCACTAAATGGAGAAACTTTTAAATTCCGCTGCGCCTTGGATGGCAATTCTCCTACAAGGATAACTCAAACCTAATAGCTAAAGGTTATGAAAAATTTGATTAAGAAGGTGGCCATTAAAACCACAAAAGCATTTGCATGAGTTATATTTACCAATGAAAAGTATATACAAAATATGGTCAAAGTTGACTCAGGAGTTCAATTCAAAATAAGTATTAAGAAAAGAAAGTTTGAAAATCAAAAGCATAAGGCTTTGGTTTCTAAATGTTTGAAAAATAATTGTTAAATGTGTGCACAAAAGTTTTGGCTTGGGTTAGAGTGGAGAGAAGAAGAAGAAAGGCTAAAGTCCTAATCATACAAGAGGTGAGGGATAAAGAAGAAAAACCACATATGGAGTTCCTCTCTTGAGATCATATTTATGATCCAAGTAGCTCCCATCCTTTGGAATAAGCAATCACAATAATGGTAAACTCAAGCAATCAACAATCAAATGAACTCTTGGAAGATCCCTCTCTCTTAGAAGTTCATGGCAATGTTTCCTCAATTTGGCTCAATGTTGGAATCCCTAGCACAAAAACACACACATCAAAAGGTTCTATTAACAATCAAAGAATGGACAAGAGGGAGTTTAGAATATGGTCCTTTCAATGTTCATCTTCAAGCTTTAAGCATTCTAAAGGCATGAGGCCTAGTTGCTCTTTGACATTTTAAGCACTCTAAAGGCATGAGGCCTAGTTGCTCTTCAAACTCCATTAGCTTGGGTAAAGTCCTAAGGTCTAAGTCCATTTGTCCATTTCTTTGCATTTTTGTTCACAACAAACAGACAAACACAAGCACAAAGGATATATACACAATTATGTGCTCAAGTGAGCAAAAGGCAAATGACATTAACATAAACATGTGCTCCAATGAGCAAAAGGAAAAGCAAATGGATAATATGTACAAGAATAGTAAGTTGCATAAATGTAAAGTGCAAAAAGTAAATGTTAATTGTTAATGGTTAATGTTAGTAGTTAGTGTGCCATAAGGCAAATTTAGCGCTATGTTAAGCAATCGTAATTGGACTTATGTAGAAGTCACAACTATCTGAGGCCGGTCAATAATAATGTAGGCAAACAACACAAGTTAGAAGTCTTGATTAGTGAACCAAGTTCCAACAACTTGCCATGCCAAAAGAAAAAAAAAGAGAATTGATCTTGTATTGGTTTAAGTCCTTTGCATGGTTTAGGAAACAACCTATCCTTAATGCAAAGCCATTCACTTGATCAATTGATCAAGATGAATTAGATTTGAATCAAGGAAGATTAAGTCTCCCTAATCAATGCTAACTTATCAACCTTCAACTCATTGATAAAAAAAAGGAAAGAAGAAGAAGAAGAAGAAGAATGGATAATGAAAATGGAAAGAATAAAGTGCATTAAATGAAATGGAATGTACCAATCAACAAGTGTTTACCAATGACATTGAGAATCATGGTCAAACAATCAAAAACAGAAGTGAGATGAAGATTGGAAGTCAAGAAATGAATAACATATTTTTTGGCATTTTTAATATTTGAAAATAACTTGAATTAAAATAATAAAGAAAGGTCAAACTTTAAAATCACTTCAAATCAACTTTGAAAGGTCCAAGTGATTTATCCTAAGTTCAACAAGGTCAAACAAAGTTTGACAAAAAATTTCAACATTTTTAAAAGTCAGAAACTATTTTTAATCAATTAAAAATGAATAAAAATAACCTAATTGAACTAAAATCTCAAATAAATCTCAAATAAATTAGAAAATTGATGAGAATATTTTTCATAGATCCATCATCATTCAAAGAGGTTAAGAAAATATTTTTGTATTTTTTTGAATATTGAAAACTATTTAAAATGAATTAAAATAACCAGAAAAGAGAAAATTCACAAAAAATATCAAATGACAAAATAAAAAATATTAAAAATCATTTTTAGAAACTAGAATTAAAATGAGGAAGAATGCAATTGGTCCCATATTTTTTGGATTAAAAATAAAGAAGTTATGAATTTTTGAAATTAAAGGAAATAAAAGAAATAAAATCAGAAAATGAAAAAGGAGAAAAAACCAAGAGCGTCTGATCAAGCCTCATTAATTGACGTGGCTGACCAAACGCTCCACATGCGCGCGCTCATGGTGGTCTCCAATCAAACGCGTCACACAAGGCATTATTAAAAGTCATAAGATCCAAAGGCTAGGATATAAACTGGAGATCAGATCCAAGGGCACACAATTGATCTGGCAAAGAGACGGTGGCCAGCGCCACCGCCTTCTCCGGTGAGCACCGGTGAGACTCAAAAATTGCAGAAATGTAAATGTTCACCAAAACGGGCGATCTAGGTACCGTTCGAAAGAGGAAGTGATGTACATCACTCCTGTACCACTCACGTCCACTCTAGATTCCTATAAATGGAGAAATCAGAGATGGAAGCATGATGATGTTCATCATGAACTTGCTTGATTTCAAAAATTAAATGCATAGTAATGATGCCTCTATAGAGAGGACTTCAGACAACATAATATCCAGTTCAATAGGTCAAGGAATAAGGAGTTTCGAAGAAAAAATCAGTTGAAGTAAACCTTTGAATTGTGAAGACCTGAGCTCCTTTCCTTGGTTCTTTTGGCAAAACAGAAGTTCAATGGATCATATGATGAAGGTCTAGGAACTTTAGATCTAAAGATTCAACCAAATTCAGTTGAATTTTAGATCTGAAAATTTTATGAAATGTGAACTAGTTCCTTTGGTAATGGCTATGGATTCAGTTGTGCAGCATATCAGGCGCCTTTAGGTTGAAGAATTATGAAGCATAGCATGTCTATTTATAGATGGAATTGGCTGAGCAAGTGAAAATTCTCGTGTGCATGGAAAGTGGATATTCTTTGCATGGGCTTGCATGATCATGTAGAAGGCCCAAATTCAACTGCATTTGCATGCAGATGGCAATGTATAAGCTTGTGTAATGAATTCTCACATGTTATGCATAATTGAGCCTAAAACTTCACCTCTTCGAAAATGCCTCTTGAAAAATTGAAACATAGGCATGTGGGTAATGGTTGGAAAGGTCTTGACATAAGGAACAAATGTTATGTTGGACCAAAACTCATTTGGAGTGTGGAAAGTTATGAAAATAGACCATGAAGTTCATAGTGCAAAACATGCCTTTGAGAATTTTGCCAAATTGGTCCAACTTCAAGCCCTTCTGTTTTGATGATGCAAGCCCCAAATTAAGAAACCTCCAACATCAAAGTTGTATATCTTCTCAAGAAAATCAAAATGGACTTAAACTTTGCATAATTTGGATTTTTGATGAAGAAGTTATGGGCACTTGAAGTTGGACTGTTTTTGCCTTTTAATGCATTTGGTCCAAAGTGACCTATAATGTTTTGCATTATCAAATGTATTTGATCCCACCTCAAAATCATAAAAAGTTAAGTAGTTATGTTCTTGGGAAATTGACCCAAAATTAGCGTTTCAGTCAAAATGACCTATAATGTCTTGGAATGGGAGATGACCTTCCAAGCTTCAAATAAATTTTATATGAACCTGAAAGTTGTTCATATTGTCCTTAAGAACATTTTTTCTTTTGGGATCATCTCCATTTGACCAACACATAAAACGTTAGGTCTCAGTGCACTTCAAAATAGTCATATGAATTAACTGATCAACTTCTCAAGTCCACAACTCATATCTTGATGAATTTATGATTGAGGACACTCAAATAAGTTCAAATATGCAGGAAATGATGAATTAGAGGACTTCCCTATATTGTATTTGACCATGGGCTGAGGTTGCTTCACTAGCAAGGCATTGTAGGTGATCAGCTGAATTAGGGTTTCCTTGAGGAACAAAACCTCAAACCCTTTGATTTGATTTGATCAAAATGATGAATTGAGATACTAGGGAGGCATATTTGATGGATGAGAGCTTTGGGAACCATTACCATGTTTGCTTTCATCTTCTCTTGACCATATATTTGCACAAAGGATCTCCTAGAAGCTTTAGACCTATTGATTGCACAAGCTACAAACAAAATATGTTAGTGACATATTTTTGTGCTTTTGGTTAGTAAATAAAATGAGAAAAACAATAATATACAATTCAAGCACACTTGGTGCTCTCAAACCACTCACAAGAGGTCCCACCCAAAGGCAAAGGGAGCCAAGATGCTCATGATCCTTGAGGCTTTGCAAATGCAATGTTATGATGCATGAGGGATCTTAGGGACAAAATTGGGGTCTTACAGATGCCCCTATTTAAGTTCATTCTAGCCGGAGAAGTGAAGGTTAAAATCTTCGTCTCGACGAGGTAGAATGGACTTAAATAATATTAGAGAGACGAATTTTGGTCCCTAAGAGACCTCATGATGCAAACGTATGTATGCAAAAGGTAATACTCTGTGGAGATATGTGTCCACAAAGAGAGAAAAGAAATCAGGAGAAACTGATAATCCATATGAGTAATTCACTCCATGGGACAGAGACCCTAGGACTCTTATAGGGATAAGAAAAGGAATAAGATGCGTGAGCAGGTCACAACTTGAAACATGGGGAGCCGAAATCAATGGAAAGACCCGAGCTGACTCAAAGGTGCGTGTATTGGGGAATATGACAATACAGTAGAAGTTAATCACAACGGATACTCTGGATAAAAATCCAGACTCAGATGGGGATAATCCACTAAGGGACTTCGCTGGGGAAAACCCAAACAAAACTTCTCTGGGGAAGCAACAGGATGAGGTATTACCGGTTACTGGGTAATAAGCTCAACGAGACATGTGATGTGAACACCAGTATAAGGGTGAGAGGACAACATGCTCGGGAAGAATGAATATCTAAGACCGGTATAAGGGTGAGAGATATCAAACATCCGAAGTCATCTGAGGAAGACCTAAAAAGGTACTTCAGCTCAGGAAAATCTGACTCCGCAGGGGGACAAAAAGTCATAATAGGGAGTAGGGAGGAAGGAACACCAGGGATACCGGTTACTGGGCATATAATAGGTGACCAACTAAGGCGTGAATTGGGGAATATTTCCAAGACACTCATCATTCAAAAGAGGGCTAAAAGCAAACTCAAAAAATAGGATGGACATTCGATTCCAACAGGAAATACGAATCCTACTCAACTGGGGAAGAACAAAGGGCTTCGACCGAAGAGTGCATGAGATGTATTATCTATTACCGTCAGAACGTAGACAATATACTCGCATGGAAGATTATCCATAACCGGTTACTAGGTTAATAAAGGATAAATCGGCAGACAAAGAAAAGGCATCGGGATACCGAAAACTGGGTATATAATGATTACGAATCCAAGGGAGAAACAGTCGTCACCAACAACAAAGGGTAGACGAGAGATGACTCACTGGGGATAAATTGCTTGATCAGAGCATTTATCCAAAAGATGAGGGAATATCAACACCGAATGCTGGATAAAGATAACCGTCAAGAAGGGGAATACATCTACCGGATACTGGGTAGAAAACCACGTAGAAGTAACCGTCATCGGTTAGGATGAGCAAAAGGTTAACTCTGCAAGGGGATAAAAATCGGGTTTACAACTACCAGCATGAAGGTAGAAAGCCATAGACTCCGCCAGGGATAAGATGAATGATTACTGGTTACTAAGAAATCGTTCATTTACACCACAGGGGGGTGCAGGGAACAGTCAAAAGAGGTCAGTCTAGGGTCAAACTAGATAGGCACGCCAAAACAAAACTTGTTCCTATGAGGATATAACTCAATGGGGAACTCCATCCCAATATATGTGTTGGGAGGAAACAGAAGCAACCATCATCCACGAGGGTATAACTCAGTGGGGAACATGGAAGGAAAGATGAACACTTTCTGCTTAGGGGCTGACTCTATATGGAGAGATCAACCACCAACACTTGCTTGAGGAACATGAATACCCTCAAACAAGAGATAACAAACAAAGATATGTGTCAAACAAAATGCGACATGAATGTTATCAATTATGCACATATGCATGGTTTATGTATGATGAATGCTGACAAGCAGACATTTCTAACACAAACAGGTCCAGCGAACAAGTACACAAACATCTGGTACTACATCTCAAGGGAGAAAGCCAAGACCACAAAGATCTCTGCAGGGGAATGAGCCTCAGTCATTCCAACTGGGACAAGGATCATCATACAAATGAAATCCACCATGGGAGCACTCTACTGGGGAAATCATCAGAGGGGGCCATGGAATTCCATGGGGAACAACCACCAAATCAGAAGTTTCCAAGGGTCATTAAATATTGTCCCAAATAATGAGATCAAATCTGCTGAGGAGGCAGAATCACTACTCTGCTGCAGGAAAGAGGGATGAATAATCCTTCTCCACACTCCGCTAGGGGAAAAAACAAAAGGCTCCGGAGGAAGAGATATCAGCATGCCAGGAATAACACATGTCTTACCCTGTCAAGAATCTTACCATCCTTGGGAGAGCACTGAAGACATCCTCAGTATCCCCTCATCTTTGTGAATGTTCACTTTGTTTAAAAACAAATTATGAAAGATTTGATTAGAACAATGATATTTTTTCAATTAAAACATGCAAAACATTTGTTGAAATGGAAACAAATAAGAGTGCAAATAATTGGATAAAGGCTCAAATTTCTTAGATGGAATGGTAGTCTGCAAATGGCAAGACTCCATAGATTTTTCCAAATTTGAAATTGGTGATATATATTGGAAGAGGGATACATTGAACATAATGACCATTTCTCCACCAATTCTGAATCCGATGTATTTGAAGTTTTGGTTGATGATGAATGAGTGAGAACCTCTGACGGATGACAGTTGTAGAACTAAGTCTTGTCAGGATGTAGTTACTTGCCAAATCCCTATTTTTTGCCTATATTGCCCCAGGGTGAGGTACTCAATCTAGCGGGATACATATATTCATTTTTTATATGTCTCTAATTTTTGCCTGGATCGCCCTTTCGGGTTTTCAATCCACCGAGACGCTCATTTTTGCCTAAGTCGCCCTTTCGGGTTTTCAACTTAGCGAGCTATTCTGTTTTTGTTCATTTAGGCGAAGTATTTCTTGACTGCATCTGAATTCACAGGACGAGTGAAATCCTCCCCATCCATAGTTGTAAGTATCAATGCTCCGCCTGAAAAGGCTCTCTTAACAAAATATGGACCTTCATAATTTGGAGTCCACTTGCCCCTGGAATCGGGCGCGAAAGACAAGACTTTCTTGAGCACAAGGTCGCCTTCTCGGAACACACGAGGCTTAACCTTCTTATCAAAGGTTTTCTTCATCCTTTGCTGATATAATTGACCGTGGCACATGGCAGTCAATCTCTTCTCTTCAATCAAATTCAACTGATCATAACGACTCTGAACCCATTCAGCATCAGTCAACTTGGCTTCCACCAAGACTCTCATTGATGGGATCTCCACCTCTACTGGGAGCACAACCTCCATGCCATAAACGAGAGAGAAAGGGGTTTCCCCTGTTGAAGTGCGGACATATGTACGATATCCATGTAAAGAAAATGGCAACATCTCATGCCAATCTTTATACGTGACAACCATCTTCTGGATAATTTTCGTGATATTCTTATTAGCAGCTTCAACAGTCCCATTCATCTTGGGTCTGTAAGGAGAGGAATTATGATGTGCAATCTTGAACTCACTACACAGCTCTTCCATCATCTTGTTGTTCAGGTTAGATCCATTATCAGTAATGATCTTATCTGGCACACCATATTGGCATATGAGTTGATTCTTGATAAACTTCACAACCACCTGCCTGGTCACATTTGCGTATGATGCCGCTTCAACCCACTTAGTGAAGTAATCAATTGCTACGAGAATAAATTTGTGTCCATTGGACGCTTTCGGCTCTATCATGCCAATCATGTCGATTCCCCACATAGAGAAAGGCCATGGTGATGAAATCACATTCAAAAGTGTCGGAGGAATATGAATCTTATCCGCATAAATCAGACACTTATGGCATTTCTTCACATATTTGCAACAGTCAGACTCCATTGTCAGCCAATAGTAGCCTGCTCTCAACATCTTTCTAGCCATGGCATGTCCATTGGAATGAGTACCAAATGAACCCTCATGGACCTCAGTCATCAACAGGTCTACTTTGTGGCTGTCTATCCACGCATCTGAGCAGCACCATGTCAAAATTTCTCTTATAAAGTACATCACCATTGAGGTAGAAACTTCCTGATAATCTCCTCAGAGTCTTCTTATCTTTCACAGATGCCCCAGGTGGGTAAATCTGGCTCTGAAGGAAACACTTGATATCATAATACCACGGCTTATCATATTTCACTTCCTCAATTGCAAATACATGAGCTGGTCTATCCAAGCGCATCACAGTGATATTGGGAACTTCATTCCAAAGTCTGACCACAATCATTGAAGCAAGTGTAGCGAGAGCGTCTGCCATCCGATTCTCATCTCGAGGAATATGATGGAAGTCAACCTCAGTAAAGAACATTGAAATCCTCCTCGCATAATCTCTATATGGGATGAGACCAGGCTGATTCATTTCCCATTCACCCTTAATCTGATAAACAACGAGGGCTGAATCACCATAAACATCAAGATGCTTGATCCTAAGATCAATACATTCTTCCAATCCCATAATACAGGCCTCATACTCAGCCATATTATTCGTGCATTTGAAGGTTAGCCTTGCTGTAAAAGGAAAATGTGTGCCCTGAGGAGTAATAATCACTGCCCCAATACCATTTCCATATTGATTTACAGCGCCATCAAACACCATACTCCATCTGGAACTAGGCTCTGGCCCTTCATCGAGTGTAGGTTCATCACAATCTTTCATTTTCAAATACAGAATCTCCTCATCTGGGAAGTCATACTGATCTGACTGATAATCTTTGATCGGCTGATGTGCTAAGTGGTCAGCCAAGATACTACCTTTAATAGCCTTTTGAGCTCTATACTCAATATCATACTCAGACAACAACATCTGCCAACGGGCGATCCTCCCTGTTAAAGCAGGCTTCTCAAATATATACTTGATTGGATCCATTCTGGATATCAACCAAGTCGTATGATTTATCATATACTGACGTAAGCGCTTAGCAGCCCAAGCCAAAGCATATCATGTTTTCTCAAGCATTGAGTATCGAGATTCGCAATCAGTAAACTTCTTACTCAAATAGTAGATGGCATACTCTTTCTTTCCTGATTTGCCCTGCTGACCAAGGATACAACCCATTGAGTCTTCAAGAACTGTCAGATACATAATCAAGGATCTCCCCTCCACAGGCGGAGACAGAATCGGAGGCTCAGACAAATACTCTTTAATACTGTCAAAAGCTTTCTGGCAATCCTCGGTCCAATCATGAGACTGATCTTTCCGGAGGAGTTTGAATATCGGGGCACATGTGGCGGTCATGTGGGATATGAATCTGGAAATGTAATTCAAGCGGCCAAGAAAACCTCAGACTTGCTTCTCAGTTTTGGGCGCAGGCATCTCTTGTATTGCCTTGACCTTTGCAGGATCAACCTCAATACCTCTTTCGCTAACGATAAATCCCAATAACTTACCAGAACGGACTCCAAATGTACACTTGTTGGGATTCAGACGAAGCTTGTACTTCCTCAAACGCTGAAAAAGTTTCAACAGGTGTTCTACATGCTCAACTTCCGTTCTTGACTTAGCAATCATATCATCAACATATACCTCGATCTCCTTATGCAACATATCATGAAACAAAGTAGTCATAGCTCGTTGATACGTGGCTCCGGCGTTCTTCAAACCGAAAGGCATCACTCGATAACAAAATGTTCCCCAAGGTGTGATGAATGTTGTCTTCTCCATATTCTCGGGTGCCATTTTAATCTGATTATATCCGGAAAATCCGTCCATAAATGAGAAGACCTTGAATTTAGTTGTATTGTCTACCAACATATCAATATGTGGTAGAGGGAAATCATCTTTCGGACTAGCTTTATTCAAGTCTCTATAGTCCACACACATTCTGACTTTTCCATCTTTCTTAGGCACGGGCACAATATTGGCCACCTATTGAGGATACGTAGAAGTCACCAGAAACCCCGCATCAATTTGCTTCTGAACTTCCTCTTTGATCTTCACTACTATATTAGGATGAGTTCTTCTAAGCTTCTGCTTTACAGGCACACACTCAGGCTTCAAAGGTAGGAAATGTTGCACGATATCAGTATCTAGACCCGGCATGTTTTCATATGACCAAGCGAAGACGTCAACATATTCTCGTAGCAATTCTATCAACCCCTTCTTAAGAGACTCTTCCAGAAGTGCCCCAATCTTCACTTCTCGCACACAATCCTCAGACCCTAATTCAATTGTTTCCAGATTCTCAAGATGCGGCTGAATGATCTTCTCTTCATGCTCAAGTAGACGGGCGATCTCGTCAGGAATCTCTTCAACATCATCTTCTTCCGCCTCAAATACAGGGAATTCAAAGTTGGGAGATGGTGTTGGATCATTATGTTCAATGGGTTTGATCAACCTGCATAATGATTTTGTATATAAAAGAGGCTTTTAGAATTCAAACAATGCAAATCATTATGCAGATGAAAAGATTAATTTTATTCTTATTTTTAGGGTTTTTTGTGATCACCAATTTCATTCAAAAAGAGAAAAGGGAAAATAATTGGAAAAACAAACATTTAACATGAATTTATTGAATGAAAGTATCATTGCATTTTTGCGCCAACAATGTCATCAGTTCTCCCTTTGGCATGGGAGAAGGGTTTTCAAACATAATGAACATTACTTTGACTTATGGATAACTGTTGGAATATCCACAACGACCCAATTATTGCAGATTCCTCCAGGGATGACGAAATTGCCAGAATCCTCTTCGTCCTCTTCCAAAATGGCATCTGCCTCTTCGTCCTGACCAGTATGGATGAAACCTCCGCTCTTGATCAAACCTCGCTTGTTGAAGACCCCTGAAGAATAACCTATGCCAGCCCGGGACTTGTTGTCTTCTAACTCAATCATTTGCCCCAATCCAGCAATTGCACCATGCTCAATGGCTAACTTCGCATCTTTGTAGGAAGCAAATGAAGGAGTTTTCTTCTCAACCGGCTCAGCAATAGATAAAGCTTGGAACGGAGTTCCAACTTCATCCTCAGCATGTATGTATGAGAAGGAAGACAAATGGCTAACCAGGAGAGCCTTTTCTCCCCCTACCACCACCAGCTTCTTATTCTTTACAAATTTCAGTTTCTGGTGTAGGGTGGATGTCATGGCGCCAGCCTCGTGAATCCATGGTCTGCCTAGGAGGCAGCTGTACGATGGGTGAATGTCCATAACCTGGAAGGTAATCTGGAAATCACTTGGTCCAATTTTAACTGGGAGATCAACCTCACCAATCACAGTTTTGCGAGACCCATCGAAAGTCTTCACAACTACCCCACTCTGCCTCATGGGAGGCCCCTGGTATGACAACTTTGCGAGAGTGGTCTTCGGCAATACATTCAATGATGACCCAGTGTCCGCCAACACATTGGATATGGCGTCCTCTTTGCAGCTCAAAGATATATGTAAGGCCAACTTGTGGTCTCTCCCCTCCTCGGGGAGATCAGAGTCACAAAAACTCAGGTTGTTACAAGCAGTGATATTTGCAACAATGCTATCAAACTGCTCTAGCGTGACATCGTGATCTACATACGCCATCTCCAACACCTTCTGTAGAGAGTCTCGGTGTGGTTCTGAATTCAATAGTAGTGATAACACAGATATTTTGGATGGCGTTTGTAGAAGCTGGTCTACAACGTTGTACTCGCTTCTTTTGATGAGTCTCAACATCTCATCACAATCTTCTTTCGTATTGCCACTCGGGCCAGCAGAAGTAGGAGTTTTTATCATAGAGGCGGGCTTAGCAACAAGTGCCGGATTCGGAGTGCTCACAGCATTCCCAATCGGGCGTTCAACAAAATCAGTATCAACACTTCCTCGAGCATCCACTTGAGGTTTCAACGGGGCTGAAACACACGACCGGTATGGGTCAAATCACTGACGTCAACAATGTTTACAACAGACGAAAAGGGCAAGGGCACCTCTTTCCCACTCTCCACTGCTACAGCATTGTAACGATAAGGAACCGCCTTCTCGGAGGAGTACGGTACAGGTCCGGCTGGCTTGATGGTCAGAGCTGGAGAAACCTTTTGCTTGCTACCATCATACTTGACGACAACAGGCTCAAGTATCCGGAATACCGGAGAAATTACGTTGACTTCGAGCTCATCTTCGTCAACATTTCTATTTTGAAGGATCTCGATGACTCCCTCGTCCAACGTCTCTTGAACATCTCTGCGCACCTGGCGACACCCTCTCTGATTGACAGAACATACTCGACATCTATCATGGTCATGTTCATAGTGGCTGTAATCACACAGCAAACGATGCAACTCAACCGGCGATTGTCGGATATGGCTGACATATTTAACTTTGTACTTGCCAGGACAGCCCTGGACCATATTAACAGACTTCCCATGCTCTGGCAATGGGTTCTTCTTCACGTTCGGACCTACGTCCTCGAAAAACAAAACCCCACTTCTCACAAGGTCTTGCACCTTGTTCTTCAAGGGATAATAATTCTCCACATCGTGTCCGAGAGCACCGGAATGATATACACAATGAAGCTCAGGCTTGTACCACCACTGGGGGTTAACAGGTACAGCGGGAGGGTCTCGCGGAGTGATTAACTTTCTATCGATCAGAGATGGATAGAGGTCAGCATAAGTCATCGGAATTGGATCAAAGGTGACCCTCTTTTTCTCATAGTTGGTGCTGGCATTGTTGTTGTTATTTCGAGGCTGGTAGGCCTGTTGTTATGGACGCTGTTGTTGCTGATATTGTTGAGATTGCGGTTGTTGATAATGTTGAGCTTCCCTGAAAGCAGGTGCTATATGAGCCACCTGATGCTGATTATCGACTGGGCAAGCAATCTTCCTCTTCACAGAGGGTCTTCTCTTGACATGGGAAGACACAGCATGTGCCTCTCCCTCCTTCTTCTTTGCAAAGCTTCCATATCTCTTTGCTGAAGAGCTTTCATCTCGAGTTAAGCGTCCTTCACGGACCCCTTCTTCCAATCTTATCCCCATATTCACCATCTCGGTGAAGTCCGAGGGAGCACTGGCTATCATCCTCTCGTAATAGAACGAGCTCAAGGTCTTCAAGAAGATCTTGGTAATCTCCTTCTCCTCAAGAGGAGGCACTATCTGAGCTGCCAATTTGCGCCACCTCTGGGCGTATTCATTGAAGGTCTTTTTCTCTTTCTGGGCCATCGCCCTCAACTGGTCCCTATCAGGAGCCATATCCATATTATATTTATACTGCTTGACGAAGGCCTCGCCAAGATCGTTGAAATATCGGATGTTCGAACTCTCCAAACCCATGTACCACTTGAGAGCGGCACCGGACAGACTGTCCTAGAAATAGTGGATGAGCAGTTGATCATTATCAGTTTGCGTCGACATCTTGCGAGCATACATCACAAGATGGCTGAGAGGACACGTATTTCCCTTATACTTCTCAAAGTCAGGCACTTTGAATTTAATAGGGATTTTCACGTTGGGCACAAGGCATAACTCAGCACCACTCTTACCAAAGAGGTCCTTCCCCCTCAAAGTCTTCAGTCTCTTGCGAAGCTCAAGGAATTGGTCTTTCATGTCATCCATCTTCTCATAAACGTCTGGGCCCTCAGATGGCTCAGAATGATAGATGGTATCCTCAACCCTTGGTAAAGTGTGCATGACGGGAGGTGGCACGGACATGACCGGGCTGGATGCCGGCAAAGAAGCAAGAGTTGTAGCAAAACCCTCTGGCATAAAGTTGGCGGGCATTCCCCAAGGGAATCCGGCTGGCATAGATAGCACAAAATTAGCTGTTGCAGCAGGCACAATAGAAGTTATGATCTCAAAAATGACCGTCCTCTGGGGAGGAGTTAAGGGTGTTGGAGAAGACTGGCTCTGAGCGACCAAGAATGACTCCATCAAGGCAGTCAAACTGGCTAATTCCTCCTTCAGCTCACGGTTCTCTTGTTCCAAATGATCCATCAGTCTCGAAGAATTGGCTCTGGTGTAGTACCAGTGAGTCAGCTTGTCTTTGAAATAAATGAAGAACACAGAGTTAGACCATAGGACAAGAAGCCTGGAGCAAAACCTGCTTATGCACATGATGCATGCAATGCTTGTGCATATGATTTGTTTTTTCATTTCAGAGGAACTTTAGAGTCCTACTTGCAAATTTTGGGAAATATTACATTCTTATCACATATGAAAACATCTCATCAATAATATCGGGAAAATATTTTCACATCAAAGGAGTACAGCATTGGTAACCAAATACAAGGAAAAAAGGAAAACGATCATCCTATGGATCCCTAGAAACAATCATCTAAAGCTCGGGATACAGGAAGATAAGATGTGTGAAGCCTCTTAACCTCCTCCTCATAGGCTGCCTCCATATCTGCCTTCTCCTTGGCGGGTCGATCGTACTTTCTCTTCCAAAACTTAAAAGACTGGGGAAGTAGAGAAGTCCATGCATCCTTAGGATCATCAATGACCTGGTGCTCGAGAAACTCAATCAAAGCATCCTTTTCCTTAATTTGCTGAAGTAACTCTTCTCGTTCACGGATCCAAGCACGTGAACGGTCTTCGTCTCTCAACTTCTCTACTCCTTGGTCAGGGAGGGTTGATGGCCCATCCATAACCAAAGGTGTAGGTCTCGGATACTCGTAAGGCATGAGGTACTCAGAAGCTCTCTTCCTAACCCAAGCAGTGTAAGGCTCCAAAGCGACACAATTCTTAGGACCCAACTCCTTCATTCCTTTCCTATGAATCTTGCACCAAGCGCGGACCATCCTAGCCTTCAAGCCTTGGAGATCTTTACCCTCCTGAAAGAACACACCTTCTAACAGAATGTTATTGGGTTTATCTTTTAGGGGTAACCCAAGCTGACGACGTGCCAAAACGGGGTTGTAGCTAATCCCACCACATGTACCAAGAAGAGGTACATTGGAGAATTCACCACAAGAGTCGATAATCTGCACGCCATCATACACACGGTTGTACCAAGAGATATCATCATTAGTGAGAGACATAAGTCTCGTGGACCACCGTAAACATCACTTGTTCTCCTTGAAGGCGACTGTCTATGGTAAGTGAGAAATAAACCACTTATACAACAGAGGCAAACAACACACAATGGCACAACCACCCTTTGAATTCCTCATATGCAAAGAAAAATAAGTGTCACTTAACAGAGTCGAAACGGGATTAAGAGTAAAGAAAATCCTAATAGCGTTCACATCCACAAATTTGTCGATGTTGGGGAATAACACTAACCCATAGATGAGAAGTACAAATATGGCTTCAAAGGCATCCTCACTCATGGCCTTCCCATACATAGTGGCTTGAGCAATGAGGAACTCAGAAGGGAGACCTTGAATTCCACCTTTGGTAGTCATATGAGTACCAACCAGAGATTCATCGATATGCAACATGTCAGCTATCTCTCGAGAAGTAGGAATACTCTCTAAGCCACTGAACGACAACTGGTCTAGAATAGGTATGCCCACGAGGTAGGCATACTCCTCAAGCGTAGGCAAAAGCTTAAAATCTGGAAACGTGAAGCAACGGTACAAGGGATCATAAAAGTGCACCAATACACTCATCAACCCTTCATCCACCTGAGTAGTCAGAAGAGGAAGAAGCTTCCCAAAACGAGCCTCGAAACCCAAGGGATCTAATACATAGGATGTCAAATTCCTGAGTTCTTTCAAATCTGGTTGTCTGAAGCTGTACTTCTTTGTCTTTCCTTGTCTGAAAATTGGCAAATAGACCTCTTAAGTTCCTTGAAAATTTTCTTATTATTTTGATGATATGGATGCAAATGGGTGCATGAATGCATGGATGCAACAACCACACTCAAGGATCAAACAAAGTACACCAAACAAAGGTCATGGGATGGATCATGGCATCCTTAATATCAATCATCCATTTTGGTGGATTATGGTTTACACCTTATCAACACCCAAGTTCCATTGATATTAAGGATACATGGACGGATCAACCACGAACCAAGGGTTTGTTGCAAGTAACGAGCATGGAGTCTCGGTTAAGAACCACCCAAAGGGAGTGTACTAGGGTTTAACCTGCCAACATGTTCTACAAGAGGTTCCCATAGTCATCATCCCATCTTTCGGATATTATCGGATAAACGACTACTCGTATTCCAAAAATATTCTCAAGATAGACTCTTATGAGTGTAGTATCGCGTAACAATCGTATCAAATCTTTACACTTGAACGAATTTAGCACTACATCCTAAAAATAGGCCAAGATGGGCTTGGTAAACTAAGGTCCTTGGCTTCTAAGGTCTATATTGGAAAGAGTAATGTCTAACCACAACTACTTGTGTGACATTATTGATCCCAACATGACCTCCACCAAGTGAATGGACTTGCAAGTCAACTTGCTAAGGAATAACTCCACACAAGTCAACAAGACTACGCCATTCTCCTATCCTAAGTGCACTCGAGTTCGGGTATAGAACTCATCTCACCAAGATCACCAAGCATACAAGCAATTAATATTCAAGCAATTCAATCATTACATACAATACAATAATCCCAAATTGCACAAAAAATATGTCACAAAACAATATACAACATAATACAACACAATATGAAAAGTAGGCAAAACCCACTAGGCAAATATTTTCCCCAGCAGAGTCGCCACTTTTCGGTAGCGGGGTATTTGTTACCTTTAGAGATATTGACTAAATCTAAGGTAAATCATACAAGATGAGTCGCCACCGCACTTCTATTTATCCAAAGGAATGGTTAGAAAGAGAACAAAAACCTAAAAGTTTTATCGAGTCAAAAACTAGTAAAAAGTCAGAGATCTGATAGCTTTAACAACGTTGACTTCGGCAGTACGTTCAACGAAGACCCGGTGTCAACAAGTCTAGCGGGGTATTCGTTACCTTTAGATTTATTGACTAAATCAAAAGTAAATCATACAAGTCGAATCGCCACCGCACTTCTATTTATCCAAAGGAAAGGTTAGAAAGCGAACAAAAACCGAGAAGTTTTATCGAATCAAAAACTAATAAAAATGTCAGAGATCGGGGTAAGGGGGTTGGTTATGCAATGGGAAGGTATTAGGCACCTAAAACATCCTAGGTACTCCTAGGGAGCCCTTTTCACATTGGTTGTAAGGTTGGTATTTTGTGAAAATTTGTTTGTGCAAACATGATTGAAGGGATGAGAAGAGAATATACAAGTTATTTACATTTTGTGTTTGAATGGATAAACCCATTGCCTACGTACCATCTTAAAAAAAGATTAGGATCAAAACCTCGTAGTTTGGGGTAAAAATCTCAAAACAAGTTGGTGAATTGATTGGTCCAAAAGCCTTAAGGTCTTTTGTTATCCAAGGGAGAAAACTCAACCTAAAACCACAAATCCACCATGTGAGGATAGCTTCGACATGCTAGTGAGGGGTTAACCCTATAATAAGCATGGAAGACTCATTGTCCATCACTAAGGATATAGGTGAGTATTATATCTACCTCAAGGATAACTCAAACCTAATAGCTAAAGGTTATGAAAAATTTGATTAAGAAGGTGGCCATTAAAACCACAAAAGCATTTGCATGAGTTATATTTACCAATGAAAAGTATATACAAAATATGGTCAAAGTTGACTCAGGAGTTCAATTCAAAATAAGTATTAAGAAAAGAAAGTTTGAAAATAAAAAGCATAAGGCTTTGGTTTCTAAATGTTTGAAAAATAATTGTTAAATGTGTGCACAAAAGTTTTGGCTTGGGTTAGAGTGGAGAGAAGAAGAAGAAAGGCTAAAGTCCTAAGCATACAAGAGGTGAGGGATAAAGAAGAAAAACCACATATGGAGTTCCTCTCTTGAGATCATATTTATGATCCAAGTAGCTCCCATCCTTTGGAATAAGCAATCACAATAATGGTAAACTCAAGCAATCAACAATCAAATGAACTCTTGGAACATCCCTCTCTCTTAGAAGTTCATGGCAATGTTTCCTCAATTTGGCTCAATGTTGGAATCCCTAGCACAAAAACACACACATCAAAAGGTTCTATTAACAATCAAAGAATGGACAAGAGGGAGTTTAGAATATGGTCCTTTCAATGTTCATCTTCAAGCTTTAAGCATTCTAAAGGCATGAGGCCTAGTTGCTCTTTGACATTTTAAGCACTCTAAAGGCATGAGGCCTAGTTGCTCTTCAAACTCCATTAGCTTGGGTAAAGTCCTAAGGTCTAAGTCCATTTGTCCATTTCTTTGCATTTTTGTTCACAACAAACAGACAAACACAAGCACAAAAGATATATACACAATTATGTGCTCAAGTAAGCAAAAGGAAAATGGCATTAACATAAACATGTGCTCCAATGGGAAAAAGGAAAAGCAAATGGATAATATGTACAAGAATAGTAAGTTGCATAAATGTAAAGTGCAAAAAGTAAATTTTAATTGTTAATGGTTAATGTTAGTAGTTAGTGTGCCATAAGGCAAATTTAGCGCTATGTTAAGCAATCATAATTGGACTTATGTAGAAGTCACAACTATCTGAGGCCGGTCAATAATAATGTAGGCAAACAACACAAGTTAGAAGTCTTGATTAGTGAACCAAGTTCCAACAACTTGCCATGCCAAAAGAAAAAAAAGAGAATTGATCTTGTATTGGTTTAAGTCCTTTGCATGGTTTAGGAAACAACCTATCCTTAATGCAAAGCCATTCACTTGATCAATTGATCAAGATGAATTAGATTTGAATCAAGCAAGATTAAGTCTCCCTAATCAATGCTAACTTATCAACCTTCAACTCATTGATAAAAAAAAGAAAAGAAGAAGAAGAAGAATGGATAATGAAAATTGAAAGAATAAAGTGCATTAAATGAAATGGAATGTACCAATCAACATGTGTTGACCAATGACATTGAGAATCATGGTCAAACAATCAAAAACAGATGTGAGATGAAGATTGGAAGTCAAGAAATGAATAACATATTTTTTGGCATTTTTAATATTTGAAAATAACTTGAATTAAAATAATAAAGAAAGGTCAAACTTCAAAATCACTTCAAATCAACCTTGAAAGGTCCAAGTGATTTATCCTAAGTTCAACAATGTCAAACAAAGTTTGACAAAAAAATTCAGCATTTTTAAAAGTCAGAAACTATTTTTAATCAATTAAAAATGAATAAAAATAACCTAATTGAACTAAAATCTCAAATAAATTAGAAAATTCATGAGAATATTTTTCATAGATCCATCATCATTCAAAGAGGTTAAGAAAATATTTTTGTATTTTTTTGAATATTGAAAACTATTTAAAATGAATTAAAATAACCAAAAAAGAGAAAATTCACAAAAAATATCGAATGAAAAAATAAAAAATATTAAAAATCATTTTTAGAAACTAGAATTAAAATGGGGAAGAATGCAATTGGTCCCATATTTTTTGGATTAAAAATAAATAAGTTATGAATTTTTGAAATTAAAGGAAATAAAAGAAATAAAATCAGAAAATGAAAAAGGAGAAAAAACCAGGAGCGTCTGATCAAGCCTCGTTAATTGACGTGGCTGATCAAACGCTCCACATGCGCGCGCTCATGGTGGTCTCCAGTCAAACGCGTCACACAAGACATTATTAAAAGTCATAAGATCCAAAGGCTGGGATCCAAAGGCTTGCATGATCATGTAGAAGGCCCAAATTCAATTGCATGTGCATGCTGATGGCCAAACCACTTGAAATGGACGTGCAGATGGAAATGTATAAGCTTGTGTAATGAATTCTCACATGTTATGCATAATTAAGCCTAAAACTTTACCTCTTCGAAAATTCCTCTTGAAAAATTGAAACATAGGCATGTGGGTAATGGTTGGAAAGTCTTGACATAAGGAAAAAATGTTATGTTGGACCAAAACTCATTTGGAGTGTGGAAAGTTATGAAAACAGGCCTTTGAAAATTTTGCCAAATTGGTCCAACTTCAAGCCCTTCTGGTTTGATGATTCATGCCCCAAATGAAAACACCTCCAACATCTAAGTTGTAGAGCTTCTCAAGGAAATCAAAATGGACTAAAGTTTTGCATCATTTGGATTTTTGATGAAGAAGTTATGAGCACTTGAAGTTGGACTTTTTTTGCCTTTCAATGCATTTGGTCCAAAGTGACCTATAATGTTTTGCATTATCACATGTATTTCCTTTCAGATTATGAAATTTTGTTCAACATAACATTTTAATTAGACATCTTAAAAGTTCTAATGAATTTGATCCCATCTCAAAATCATAAAAAATGAAGGAGTTATGTTATTGGGAAATTGACCCAATATTAGGGTTTCAGTCAAAATGACCTATAATGTCTTGGAACGGAAGATGACCTTCCAAGCTTCAAATCAATTTTTGATGAACATGAAAGTTGTGCATGTTGTACTTAAGAATATGTTTTCTTTTGGGATCATCTCCATTTGACCAACACATAAAAAGTTAGGTCTCAGTGCACTTCAAAATAGTCAGATGAATTGACTGATCAACTTCTCAAGTCCACAACTCATATCTTGATGAATTGATGATTGAGGACACTCAAATAAGTTCAAATATGCATTAAATGATGAATTAGAGGACTTCCCTTGATTGTATTTGACCATGGGCTGAGGTTGCTTCACTAGCAAGGCATTGTAGGTGATTAGCTGAATTAGGGTTTCCTTGAGGAACAAAACCTCAAACCCTTTGATTTGCTTTGATCAAAATGATGAATTGAGATACTAGGGAGGCATATTTGATGGATGAGAGCTTTGGGAACCATTACCGTGTTTGCTTTCATCTTCTCTTGACCATATCTTTGCACAAAGGATCTCCTAGAAGCTTTTGACCTTGTGATTGCTCAAGCAACAAACAAAAGATGTTAGTGACATATTTTTGTGATTTTGGTTAGTAAGTAAAATGAGAAAAGCAATAATATACAATTCAAGCACACTTGGTGATCTCAAACCACTCACAAGAGGTCCCACCCAAAGGCAAAGGGAACCAAGATGCTCATGATCCTTGAGGCTTTGCAAATGCAATGTTATGATGCCATGAGGGATCTTAGGGACAAAATTGGGGTCTTACACTAAGAAAGATGGAAAAGTCCGAATGTGCATAGATTATCGAGACTTGAATAAAGCTAGTCTGAAAGACGATTTTCCATTACCACACATTGATATGTTGGTAGATAATACAACTAAATTCAATGTCTTCTCATTTATGGACGGATTTTCCAGTTATAACCAGATTAAAATGGCACCCGAGGATTTGGAGAAGACAACATTCATCACACCTTGGGGAACATTCTGTTATCGAGTGATGCCCTTCGATTTGAAGAATGCCGGAGCCACGTATCAACGTGCTATGACTACCTTGTTTCATGATATGATGCACAAGGAGATCGAGGTGTATGTTGATGATATGATTGCAATGTCGAGAACGGAGGTTGAACATGTAGAGCACTTGTTGAAGCTTTTTCAGCGTTTGAGGAAGTACAAACTCCGTCTGAATCCGAACAAGTGTACATTTGGAGTCCGTTCCGGCAAGTTATTGAAGTTGATCCTGCCAAGGTCAAAGCAATACAAGAGATGCCTGCGCCTAAAACTGAGAAGCAAGTCCGGGGTTTTTTGGCCGCTTGAATTATATTTCTAGATTTATATCCCACATGACTGCCACATGTGCGCCAATATTCAAGCTCCTCCGGAAAGATCAACGTCATGATTGGACCGAGGATTGTCAGTATCAAGGAGTATCTGTCCGAGCCTCCGATTCTGTCTCCACCTGTGGAAGAGAGACCTTTGATTATGTACTTGACTGTTCTTGAAGACTCCATGGGTTGTGTACTGGATCAGCAAGATGAATCAGGGAAAAAAGAGTATGCTATATACTATCTGAGTAAGAAGTTCACTGATTGTGAGTCTCGATACTCAATGCTTGAGAAGACATGCTATGCTTTGGCTTGGGCTGCTAAGCGTTTACGCCAGTATATGTTGAATCATACGACTTGGTTGATATCCAAAATGGATCCAATCAAGTATATCTTTGAGAAGCCTGCTTTAACTGGGAGGATTGCCCGTTGGCAGATGCTGTTGTCTAAGTACGACATTGAGTATCGAGCTCAGAAAGCTATTAAAGGTAGTATCTTGGCTAACCACTTGGCACATCAACCAATTGAGGATTATCAGTCTGTTCATTACGACTTCCCAGATGAGGAGATTCTGTATTTGAAAATGAAAGATTGCGATGAGCCTACGCTCAATGATGGGCCAGAACCTGGTTCCCGTTGGGGCATGGTGTTCGATGGCGCTGTAAATCAATATGGAAATGGTTTTGGGGCAGTGATTATTACTCCTCAGGGCACACATTTTCCTTTTACAGCAAGGCTAACTTTCAAATGCACGAATAATATGGCGGAGTATGAGGCATGTATTATGGGTTTGGAAGAATGTTTATGGTGATTCGGCCCTAGTTGTTAATCAGATTCAGGGTGAATGGGAGACGAATCAGCCTGGCCTCATCCCATACAGAGACTATGCAAGGAGGATTTCAACGTTCTTTACTGAGGTTGACTTCCATCATATTCCTCGAGATGAGAATCGGATGGCAGATGCTGTTGCTACACTTGCTTCAATGATTGTGGTGAAATTCTGGAATGAAGTTCCTAATATCACTGTGATGCGCTTGGATAGACCAACTCATGTATTTGCAGTTGAAGAAGTGAAAGATGATAAGCCATGGTATTATGATATCAAATGTTTTCTCCAAAGTCAAATTTATCCGCCTAGGGCATCTGTTAAAGATAAGAAGACTTTGAGGAGATTATCTGGCAGTTTCTACCTCAATGGCGATGTGCTTTATAAGAGGAATTTTGACATGGTTTTGCTCAGATGCGTGGATAGACACGAGGCAGACCTGTTAATGACTGAAGTCCATGAGGGTTCATTTGGTACTCATTCCAATGGACATGCCATGAAAAAGAAGATGTTGAGAGCAGACTACTATTGGCTGACAATGGAGTCTGACTGCTGCAAATATGTGAAGAAATGCGGATAAGATTCATATTCCCCCGACACTTCTGAATGTGATTTCATCACCATGGCCTTTCTCTATGTGGGGAATTGACATGATTGGCATGATAGAGCCAAAGGCGTCGAACGCTCATAAATTTATTCTCGTAGCAATTGATTACTTCACCAAGTGGGTTGAAGCGACATCATATGCAAATGTGACCAGGTAGGTGGTTGTGAAGTTTATCAAGAACCAGCTTATATGTCGTTATGGTGTGCCAGATAAGATCATTATTGATAATGGATCTAACTTGAACAAAAAGATGATGAAAGAGGTGTGTAGCGAGTTCAAGATTGCACATCATAATTCTTCTCCTTATAGACCCAAGATGAATGGGGTTGTTGAAGCTGCTAACAAGAACACCAAGAAGATTATTCAGAAGATGGTTGTTACGTACAAAGATTGGCACGAGATGCTGCCATTTGCTTTGCACAGTTATAGTACATATGTCCGCACTTCAACAGGGGTAACCCCTTTCTCCCTTGTATATGGCATGGAGGCTGTGCTCCCCGTGGAGGTTGAGATCCCATCAATGAGAGTCTTGATGGAAGCTAAGTTGACTGAGGCTGAATGGGTTCAGAGTCGTTATGACCAACTAAATTTGATTGAAGAGAAGAGATTAACTGCCATGTGTCATGGTCAGTTATATTAGCAAAGGATGAAGAAAGCCTTTGATAAGAAGGTCAAGCCTCGTGTGTTCCGAGAAGGTGACCTTGTGTCGCAACCTGCGAAAAAACAACCGGCGAAAAAAAGAAAAGATAGAAGAGTCGCCACCGTGCGTTATTTATCCCAAAGGAGGGAAAGGAAACGCTCGAAGTAAACCTGGCAAACGGAAAGGAAAAGACAAGGTCTCGCAACCAAATCTTGGGTTCGGGAGCCGATTATGCGAAGGGAAGGTATTAGCACCCCCTACCCATCCGTAGTACTCTACGGGATCCACTCTTGTTGTTCTCGTCTAAAGGGTGGGGGTTTATCTAATGTACTATTTACTAAACGAGGGGTTAAAAGAAAACGACTCGCACGGATGTCGCGTCCACTGCATACGTATCTCATCTGAATATGAGAATCAGAGTCTTCGTAGCTCGGCTACCTACGGGTTAAAGAGGAGTGTGCTCGCTAAGACATCGCGTCTTATGCCTACGTATCTCATCTGGAATGAGAATCAGACCAAGCCGTAGTTCAGCTAACTAGGGGTTAAGGGTTATGTTTTTTAGATGAACGATGTTACTATGCAATCTACCGGATGCTTGACCTTTGGAGACTTACTCGCCTGTAGTAGAAGGAGTTAACGTGTTCTTAGGAGAAGAAAAATCAATGAGTTTGTTTGTGCTTTAGGAATGCTCATGCAAAAAGGAAGTCCTAGACGAAGGAACCGTGCTACCTTAATTGACATGCAAACGAGAGACTATACGAAGCCTAGCAATCCTATGGGGAGACGATCACACCATGCAACACAAACATGCATAAAGTAAACAGCCAACAAGGGGGCTCAAACATACATGGGTAGGGCTTTAGTCAAGAGGGGTCATATCAACCTCGATAAACAAGCCATGGAAAGGTAATCAAATGGGCTCTTAAGCACTGACACTGAACATCAGGGTGAGCAGATCAAAAGGGTAATGAGGATAAGACCTCATAGCTCTTAACCCTGGACAGGGTGAACTTATGACAAAAAGTGGGGATTTAGAAAGTGTAAGACCCCAATTTTGGCCCTAAGATCCCTCATGGCCCATATCATATCATACCATGGCCTCAAGGATCTTTGCATGCCCTAGTTTCCCTCCTAGTGGGTGGGTCACCTTGTGAGTGTGGTTCTTGATCACCAAGCATGTTTTGCATTTGTATATCTTTGCTTTTCATATGTTTACTAACCAAAAGTACAAAAATATTGTCATCTAACCATGTTACTTGCAGCTGAAGCAATCTACAGTCAAACAGTCAAATCAGTCATTAAGCAATGGATGGTGGCCATTCTGGAAGAATTTGGGCACCATGATCATTCATCAAGAGTTCATATGAATTGTGACATCATTTTGGAATCAAGATCTCAAGTGATTAGGGTTTGGAATTCATCAGAACATGGTTCAGTCAAGCAAAACCCTAGAAAAGTCAACTGAAGTCAACCTTGGTCAACTGTCCATTTAATCAGTGATTTGATGATGGGATTTGGTCTGAGAGATCTCATTCATGTCTATACAAGCCTCATATATCATGTCAAACATCACCATGGAAGAATTTGAAGTCAAACAAGAAATTTCCCAAAATAGAAAGTTGACCTGTAATTGGAATTTGCCAAAAATGGAAACTTCTTGATCCTCAACTTACATCATCATACAAGCTTCAAATGAATTTTCGCCCAACATGAAAGTTGAAGATCTTGTTCTCCCATTTTCAAAAAGTCCAAGAACACTCAATTCCCATGTATGGTTGGCAAGTTATGATCGAATCATCCTCAAATATTTTTGAACTTCAAAAGGCCATATCTTCCAAACCATTTGGCCAAATTGGGTGGGGTTTTTTGCTACAAGTCACATTTGATCCCCTCTTTCCAAATATGTCATCATCATTCACCAAAACTTCACAAATCAAAATGGCCTTTTTGGAATGGCATGAATTAATTTCAAGTGAGGTTGAAAAATGAATTTCCAAATTAACCACTTCCAACACATTTTGCCAATTGGATAAGTTCTGAAATGATGTTTTGGACATGTTTGAGGCCCAATTTCGTGCAGACTCATACACCTCATGCAAGCTTAGTTGGTTTTTAGCAATTTTGTGAAAACATGCCATTTAACAAAATTTGGATTACCACTTTAACTAATCATGCTTAACACACTAAACAGCATATATATTTGCCATTTTCTGCCAAACAGAACTCTAGCAGCCACACATTCAAGACAGAAAAACTCATCTCTCTCAAAAGCTCTTTCCTTCATTTTGCATTTTCTGCCAAAAAACCTTCAAAGAACATAAGCTTTGGTCGATGGCTTCATCATATTCCAACCATTTGGAAGCACTTTTGAGCACCAGTTTTCAACTGTAAGCAAAGCCTACCACTGTTTCATCAAGGAGCTCTCCAATGGCAGATTTGGTTTGAGGTCGTTTCAAGGGTTGCTGAGCCAAAACTCTTCATCCATTCACTTCCTGAAGCCTCCCTGTGCATCTGTTTTGAGCCAACACATCCAAACAACACCCGCTTCATCATTTTCTTCAAGATCAAGGTACCTTTAGTTGCTTAGTTCTGTAAGAACTTGCTTTGCTTTGCTTTATAGCAATTTGCATTGAGGTATAATCCCTTTTCTTCATGTAGTCTGGAAGACCTGGCCTGTTACTTGGCCAGGCAACTGTCTGAAGTCCTCCTTAAGAGGCAATGCTTGTGTGTGTTTACTTTTGTCCCAAGCAGGAAAAGTCCTTTTAATAAGGCAATTGGTGGATATAAGAGATATGTAGTCTATCTCCCACTATTCTGTGAGTCTTCTCCTTGCTCCCATTACATGGTTGTAGCATTGAGATCCAAACCCAAGATCTATCGAGTCAATAATCTGTGGAGAGAGTTCCTACTTTCTGAACTCCCACACTTTCTGATATTCAAATGCTCTCCCTGACCAGGGATAAGAGCAATGAGGCACACCCCCTCATATCCTTTCATCTGCTTCACCTTAGCCCCTCAATGGCAAGGTTAAGAGCATCATTAACCTATTTCCAGTTGGCTTCAATGCCTAACCCTTTTGTGTGAGCCTAATTGTTTGGTTATAGTGTGTGCTGAATGACTTTAATTGATTGATTGCTCACTTCATATACACATGTCTGCTTGCATGCTTTGTGCATTTATCATCATCAATTACTCATTTAGTGCATGACCATCTCATTTGTCTTTATGACTTATCATTGTTGTTTACCCATTGAGGACAATTGTAAGACCATCCATTGGCCATTGCTCCTAGGATATGGAAGTGAGTATAAGACCATCACATTGGCCACTCATCTTATCTTTGCTTGATGCATTTGTTTGTTGTATGAGAGGATGCAATTGTAAGTCCCCGCAAGTTGGCATTTGTATTCTTAGGACCATACTGTGGAGGTTAGAGTAACCCAGATAGATTGGCATCTGACATCCATGTTTTGCTTTTGTTTATGTGAGGATGCAATTGTAAGTCCCTGCAAGTTGGCATTTGCTTTCCCATGATCATATGTTGGATATTGATATAAGCCCAGACAGATTGGCATCCGGTATCCAAGTTTCGTTTTGTTTTAGGGAGATTGGAATAAGTCCAGCTATTGGCTTCCGACATCCTTGTTTCTTTGTTTAGGAGATTGGTGTAAATCCATCTAGTGGTATCCGCTTTTGTTTGTGAGATTGGAGTAAGACCATTGAGTGGCATCCGGTATCATTTGCTTGCTTACATTATTATTGCTCATTTCCATTCCAAAGGACACACTTGAATCATCTTCTATATGATCTCAAGAGGTGAACCTTCTAAGAAGTTTTACAATCCATCTTCATCCATTCATTCCCATTATGTCCTAAACCTTTTCACACATTACTTTCAAACTTGAGATAGATATTGTGCAAACATCTTCATGCTTTTCAAATTAAAAACCTGGACCCCAAGTCCTTGACTTTTCAAACTCATTTTCATAATACTTCTTTCAAATCAATCTTAATCACACTTTGACCCTACTTTCATAATCACAATCAATTAACTTCACCCATTCACTTGTTTTGGCTTTGTCCATTATTAATCTTTTCATGCATTAGCCATAGGTTTCAATTATCATTGTGGTTGATGTAAACCTCACCTTATCCTTAGTGAGTCGACTATAAGACTTCCGTACTGAAAACAGGGTTAACCCCTCTAGTACGTCGAAGCTATCCTCGCATGGTGGATGTTGGTCTTGGTCGAGTTTTCTCCCATTGATAATGAAAAGCCTCAGTGCTATTGTTTAAAATTGAATCCACCAACTTTTGGAAATCTTTTAGCCGAACTACGGCGTTTTGATCCTTACCTTTGATGGAAGGTACGTAGGCAACGGGTTCATCCGTTCGAACACAAAAATAACTAACTTGCACATTCTTTTTCTCATCATCTCAATCATGTTTGCACAATGTTTATGTCATAACAAATAACAATCTTATACAACAAGTGTGAAAAGGGCTCCCTAGGAGTACCTAGGACGTGATGGGTGCCTAACACCTTCCCATTGCGTAATTTACCCCTTACCCAGACTCTCTGATCTTTTTATTAGTTTTCTACGCGTAAAACTTCTTAGGCTTTTGTTCGCTTTTTAGCCAGTCCTTTGGATAAATAAAAGTGCGGTGGCGACTCGAATTCATTGTATGCTTTGCTTATGGTTTAATCAATAAATCATATGGCGACGAATACACCGCTACAGAAAAATGGCGACTCCACTGGGGAAATAATCCCTGGTTGTATTGCCTACTTTTCACCCTTGTTGTGCTATATTGTTATTTGTTATATGACATATTTTTGTACCATTTGGGATAACTGTATTGATTGTAATGTTTGAATTGCTTGATATACAATTGCTGTTTGCTTTGGTGATATGTGAGATGAGTTCTATACCCGAACTCGAGTGCACTCTAGGATAGGAGAATGGCATAGTCTTGTTGACTGGTGTGGAGTATTCCTTAGCCAGTTGACTTGCGAGTCCATTCACTTGGTGGAGGTCATGTTGATTTAATAATGTCACACAAGTTATTTGTGGTTAGGCATTATTCTTTCAATCATGTGCCGCAGAAGCCAAGGACCGTAGTTTACCAAACCCATCTTGGCCTATTTTTTAGGAACGTAGTGCGGAGGTCGTTCAGATGTAAGTTCTGATGCGATTGTTACGCGATACTATACTCGTAAGAGTTTCTCTTGAGAATATTTTTGGAATACGAGTATTCGTTCCTCCGATAATATTCGAAAGATGGAACGATGATTATGGGAACCTCTGGTAGAACATGTCTGGCAGGTTTAAACCCTAGTACACTCCCTTTGGGTGGTTCTTAACCGAGACTCCATGCTCGTGACTCTCAACAAACCCGTGATTCGTGGTTGAGTCGTTCAGACAACCTTAATATCAATGGAACCTGGGTGTTGATCAGGTATAAAACCTAAATCCCCCAAAAAGGATGGTTGATATTAAGGATGTTCGAGCCGGTTCATGTACCGTTAATATCAATGGAACTTGGGTGTCGATAAGGTGAAAACCTAAATCCACCAAAATGGATGATTGATATTAGGGATACAATAAGCTTTCCCATGACCTTTGTTTGGTGTGCCTTGCTTGATCCTTGAGTGTGATTGTTGCATTCATACATTCATACATTCATCTGCATCCATATCATCAGATAAAAAGAAAATTTTCAAGGAACTCAAAGGAGTTTATTTGCAAAAAATTTCAAACATGGAAAAACCGGGAAAATTTTTTCACCTGATATGTCTGATGAGATATTCTCATGTATGATCAAAATGCTTAAATATTTCAAAGTTTGCAAATAAAACCCTCGGGTTCCTTTGATATAAAAACAAGCATATGCACAAACACTTCATGCATCATTTGCATAAGCGGGTGTTTTGTTCCGGTCTCCCGTCCTGTGGTCTGACCCTGGGATCTTCATTTATTTTGAGACGCACCTCGCCGGTACTACACCAAAGGCAACTCTGCCAGATTGATGGATTATGTTGAGCAAGAGAGTTGTGAACTCAGAGGAGGAATTTTCCAGACAAAGTGTTGTTGATGGATTTATTCCTGGTTAACCAATCCCGGGCTGGCATTGGCTACTGTTCTGGGGCACTTAAGGTGCAAGGTTTGTTCAAGAATGGAGGATTCATCCATAACGATCAACCTGCAGAAGAAGCCGCTGCTATCTTGGAAGAGAATGCAGAGGACCTGAACAATTTCATCATTCCTGGTGGTGTCTGCCACAATTGGGTCGCTGTGGATGTTCCTACGGTCATTCATAAATCAACGTGATTTGTTCACTTTGTTTGAAACCCTTCTCCCATGCCAAAAGGAGAAGTGATGACATTGTTGGCAGCATTTTAATGCAATGATGTTTTCATTCAATTAATGCATCGTTAAACATTTGTTTTTCCATTTGTTTTCACTTTTTGCTTTTGCATGAAATCAGTGATCACAAAAAACCCTGAAAAACAAGAAAACAATCTTTTCATCTGCATAAATGATTTGTTTGTTTAAATTCAAAAGCTTTTCTTTATCCAGAATCATTATGCAGGGATTTCTAAACCCATTGAACATGATGATCCAACGCCATCTCCCAATCTTGAATTCCTTGTATCCGAGGCAGAGGAAGATGATGTTGAAGGGGATTCCTGACGAGATTACTCGCCTTCTTGAGCACCAAAGGTGCTCATTCAGCTGTATCATGAGAATCAGCAAAGCAGTCAAACTGGGGCATTACAAATGTAAAAAAAAAAAAAAAAAAAAAAAAAAAAAAAAAAAACAAAGAGAGGGTGAAAAAAATGATAAAATGAAAAAATCAGGAAAAAATTTTCAAGTTTTTTTCAAAAGAAAAAAGAAAAAGTATACCCTCAAGTCCCAAGTTGACTGATGCTGAATGGATTCAGAGTCGTTACGACCAATTGAATTTAATCGAAGAGAAGCGGTTAACTGCTATGTGTCATGGTCAGTTATATCAGCAGAGAATGAAGAAAGCATTCGATAAGAAGGTCAAGCCTCTGTGTTCCGAGAAGGTGACCTCGTGCTCAAGAAAGTTTTGTCTTTCGCGCCCGATTCCAGGGGCAAGTGGACTCCAAACTACGAGGGTCCATATGTTGTTAAGAGAGCCTTTTCAGGCGGTGCTTTGATGCTTACAACAATGGATGGGGAGGATTTCACTGGTCCTGTGAATTCAGATGCAGTCAAGAGATACTTTGCCTAAAAAAAAAGTATATGCAAAAGAAAAACAGAATAGCTCGCTAAGTTGAAAACCCGAAAGGGCGGCTTAGGCAAAAATGAGCGTCTCGGTGGAGAACCCGCAAGGGTAATTCAGGCAAAAATTAGAGACTTGAAAAAAGAGAATATTTGCATCCCGCTAGATTGAGTCCCTCACCCTGGGGCAATCTAGGCAAAAATTAGGGATTTGGCAAGTAACTGCATCCTGACAAGACTTTCTGGTTCACCAGTCGTCATTTCGTCAGAAGATTCTCGACTCGTCGTCAACCGAAGCTTCGAATACATCGAGATTCAAATTGGTAGAGAAAGGATCATTATGTTCAATGTAGCCCTCTTCCAATATATATCACTGATTTCAAATTTGTACAGATCTATGGGGTCTTGCCATTTGCAGGCTACCATTCCATCAAGTCAATTTGAGCTTTTTATCCAATTATTTGCACTCTTATTTGTTTCAATTCAACAAATGTTTTGCATGTTTTAAATTGATAAAATATCATTGTTTTAAACAAATCAAATTTTTCAGAAATATTGTTTTAACAAAGTGAACATTCACAAGATTGAAAGGATACTCAAGAATATCTCAGTGCTCTCCCGAGGGTGGCATGATTCCCAACAGGTAAGACATTTGTTCATATTCCTGGTTTGGTGGTATCTTCTTTCTTCAGATCTTTGTTGGGGTTGTTCCTCAAACAGAGTTGTTGTTGGGGTTGTTCCCCAGTATAGTCGCAAGCAGAGTGTTGTTGAAGACTTCGTTTTCTCCAGCAGCAGTTTTCCCCAGCATGGGTGCTTTTCTTATAGAAGTTTCGGCGGTTGATGGTTTGTCATCTTGGTGCCCCGTCACTTTCGCCAGTGGGTCGCCTGCCCCAGACTTTATTTGTCTCCTCAGCACAGTCATGAGTAGAGCTGTTATTGATATCCCCATTGGAGTTGCGAGCAGAGTTGTTATCACTCTTCCCAGTGCAGTTGCCAGCGGATTTGTCTGTTTCCTCAGCACGATCGCTTTCTTTTTTTAAAGACTCGGTAAGTCAGCGGTTTGATACCCGGTACTTTACCTTTTCCCCGGCGAAGTCGTCTGCGGAATTGTTGCTATCTCTCCATCAGAGTTTTTCTCTTCAGCAGAGCAGGGTTTATTTTCCTATTCAGTGGTTGATTGGGTTGACATCCCAGTATTTCATCCATCTTTTCCTCAGCGTAGTCTGCAGAGTGTTTGTTGTGGCAGTTTTGCCTGTTGAATGTTCCTTCAATCCCCAGTATGGTCGGATGATGGCTCTAACATCCAGAGATTGGATTGATTTCCTGACTGTTTGTGATCCCCAGTAGAGTGGCTTATATTGCAGAATCTACTTGTTGTGATCAGTTTGCTATGTGTATGCTCCCCAAGTAGAGTAGTTCGTCGCAGAATCTACTTGTATGGTACAGTCTCCCTCAGTGGTTTGTTCCCCAAGAGAGTAGCCAACAGTTTTCCCCAGTAGAGTTGCTTATGCAGTTAGATTCTATTTGGATGATATCATTCTCCCTCAGTGGGTTGTTCCCCAGCGGAGTTATGTGGAGTTGCTTCTACAGCAGTTCGTGCTTGTGCAACGCACTTTTTATTTCTCAGTTGACACTGGGATCCCCTGCAGATATCTTGGGTCTTCTCTTGTTCCCCAACAGATTCGTCTTGGTGGCTGTTTTGCCTGTTGTGACTTTCTGTACCCTGATGGGGTTGTTTCCTGATATCTCTGATCCTCTGCTTCTTCAGCAGTACCCGCGGATCTTTGCTTTACAGCATATAGATCTCCGCAGATTGGCTTTCCAGTTGGTTTTCCCCTGGAAGTATAATACCGGGCGTTTAGTTCCTGAACCTGTTGTGTTAGAACTGTCTGTTTTGTCAGCATTCATCAAACATAAATCACGCATATTCATGCATATTCATAAAACATTCAGATATTCATGTTGCATTTCTTGCCATATATCCTTTGTTTGTTGTTTCCTGCAACGGGTGATACAGATCTTCTTTATAGATCTTCCCAAAGCAGATGTCGGGTGTTAAAATCTCTCCATATAGAGTCAGCCCTATAAGCAGAAAATGTTTGTTGTCTTTCCTTCTGCAGTTCCCCACCGAGATATATCCTCGTGGATGACAGTTTCTTCCGTTTCCTCCCAACACATATATTGGGATGGATTTTCCTATTTGAGTTACATCCTCATTAGGACATGTCTTGATTCAGTCCGTCTTTTTGGATTATTCCCGAATTGGCTATTTGTCAAATGTCTTGTGCTTCCCAGTGGGTTGTTCCCCAGCGGAGTAGTTTTGGGCCTCTACCCTCATACCGGTAGTTCTAAGTCCTATTTTTCCTGGCTTTCTTGACAGAATTTGGGGTTATACACCTTTTATTCCCCAGCCAGAGTTTTGGTTTTCTACCTCATACCGGTAGTTGTAAATCCTATTTTCCTGCTCTCCAGCAGTTTGTGGTTTGTTATAAACCCTACCTTGGTTTCCCGTGCGGATTTGTGATTTGTTCTATCCCCACGCAGTGTTGTTGGTCTTCTACCCCATATTCGGTAGATGTAAACCCTAATTTTGTGGTCACCTCCACCCTTTTGGCCCTCTGCCTACAAACCAGCAGTCGTAAGTCCTACCTTTGCGGTTTTTCTACCTACAAATCGGTAGTTATAAACCCTGTTTTCTCCATTTGCAGAGTTAACTTTGTTGTTCATCCCAACCGATGACAGTTACTCTTCTGTGGTTTTCTATCCAATTTCTTTTGGTAGATGTAATCCCCTCTTTGTGGTTATCTTCATCTAATGTTTGATGTTGATTTTTTCCTTCGCTTGGATAAGTTGCTCAGATAAGCACTTATGTTCCCAACAAGTTTTTGTGGATAATTGCCGTATGCTAGCAATTTTATCCCCAGCGGGTCCTTTCACCTTTTGTCAGTGATTGTGTTCCCCGGATCATTGATTGTCATCAATGCATCCCAGCGAGTCTTCTTTCATTTACCCCCTTTGTTGGTAATGTCTGTTGCTCCCTTTGAATGGTCATCATTATCTACCTATTCTGGTATCCCGATGCCTTTCTTTTCGGAATTTATCCTATAAACAACCTACAACCCGGTTAAGGGTAATATTCCATGCGAGGTTATTATTCACGTTTCGACGGCTATGAATAATATATCTCATGCACTCTTCAGTCGAAGCCTTTCGTGTTTCCCTGGTCGAGTAAGATTCGCTTTTTCCCTTTGCGGAGTCGAATATTCTTGTTGTTGGATAATTGTCGGATGCTTGCAATTTATCCTTCCTTTGAGTTGTCTTTCGTTTACTCGGATGCTTGGTATCGATTGTCTCTCTTTTTGGTTAGTCACCTATTATATACTTCGGTATCTCTGGTGTCTTTTCCTTTCGAGTATATTATTCACGGTTTGCCGGTAATGAATAATATGTCTCATGCGCTCTTTGGTTGGAGTCCTTTGTTGATCTTCCCCAGTCGAGTAAGATTCGTATTCTTTGTAGAATCGAATGTCCATCCTTTAACCAGTTTGTGTTCTGGATGATGAGTGTTTTGGCATATATACCAACTCACGTTTTCGGTAGATCACCTATTATATACCTCGGTATCTCTGGTGTTTCTTACCATGCGAGTACATTATCTACGTTCTGACGGTAATAGATAATAAATCTCATGCGAGTATTCTTATCCACGGTCTGCCGGTAATGGATATTATATCTCATGCGCTCTTTGGGTTTGTGTCCCCAGTTGAGTAAGATTCGTTTTCCCGTTGTGGATTCGAATGTCCATCCTGTGAGTCGATTTGCTTTTTCAAGCCCTCCTTTCGGATGATGAGTGTTTTGGCATATATACCAATTCACGTCTTTGGTTAGTCACCTATTATATACTTCGGTATCTCTGGTGTCTTTTCCTTTCGAGTATATTATTCACGGTCTGCCGGTAATGAATAATATGTCTCATGCACTCTTGGATTAATCTTTTGATTGTTCTCTCCGCAGAGTAAGATTCATATTCCTTGTGGAATTGAATATCCATCTTATAAACAAGTCTGCTGTTCTAGCTTTCTTCAGGATGATGAGTGTTTTGGAACACAAACCAATTCACGATTTCGGATCTTATCCTATAAACAACCTACAACCCGGTTCAGGATAATTTTCCATGCGAGTACATTATCTACGTTTTGACGGCTATAGATAATATATCTCATGCACTCTTTTGTCGAACACTTTGTTTGATTCCCCAACTGAGTAAGACTTGCATTCTTTACAGAATCAAGTATCCATCCTATAAACAAGTTTGCTTTCGCTCTCTTCAGGATGATGAGTGTTTTGGAACACACACCAATTCACGTCTTTGGTCGGTCACCTGTTACATACCCACAACCCGGTATCCTTGGTGTTCCTTCCTTTCTGCTTCCTATTATGACCTCGGTCCCTTGTGGAGTCAGACTTTTCCTGAGTTTATGTACCTTTTCCAGGTCTTTCTCAGATGTTTGGTTGATTGATATCTCTCACCCTTATACCGGTCTTAGATATTCATTCTTCCTGAGTTTGTTACCCCTATACCGGTAACACCTCATTCTTTGGTGCTTCCTCAGTGGAATTTCCTACTGCTTCTTCCCAGGAGTCAGCTTGTGTCTCTCCAATTGATTTATTTTCCTTTGGAATTTTCTTTTCCCCAGTGTGAATCCTTTACTCCTCAGTGAGGTCTCCAGTCTGATTTCTATTACCCTAATCAGAGTCGTGTCTTGTTCACGCTGTGTCAGTTTTGTCTATTCCCAACAAGAATCTTGTTAGAGTCTCTGTTCCTGGTGAGTGTATTACTCCGATGGATCGTCTTTTCTTCTATGTGAATCATATTCCCCACAGAATTTGTGTCTTTTGCATGCATACATTTGCATCATGAGGTCTCTTAGGGACCAAAATTTGTCTCATTACTGTTATTTAAGCCCATTCTACCGCGTCGAGATGAAGATTTCTAAACTTCACTTCTCCGGCTAGAATGACCTTAAATAGGGGCATCTGTAAGACCCCAATTTTGGCCCTAAGATCCCTCATGGCCCATATCATATCATACCATGGCCTCAAGGATCTTTGCATGCCCTAGTTTCCCTCCTAGTGGGTGGGTCACCTTGTGAGTGTGGTTCTTGATCACCAAGCATGTTTTGCATTTGTATATCTTTGCTTTTCATATGTTTACTAACCAAAAGTACAAAAATATTGTCATTTAACCATGTTACTTGCAGCTGAAGCAATCTACAGTCAAACAGTCAAATCAGTCATTAAGCAATGGATGGTGGTCATTCTTGAAGAATTTGGGCACCATGATCATTCATCAAGAGTTCATATGAATTGTGACATCATTTTGGAATCAAGATCTCAAGTGATTAGGGTTTGGAATTCATCAGAACATGGTTCAGTCAAGCAAAACCCTAGAAAAGTCAACTGAAGTCAACCTTGGTCAACTGTCCATTTAATCAGTGATTTGATGATGGGATTTGGTCTGAGAGATCTCATTCATGTCTATACAAGCCTCATATATCATGTCAAACATCACCATGGAAGAATTTGAAGTCAAACAAGAAATTTCCCAAAATAGAAAGTTGACCTGTAATTGGAATTTGCCAAAAATGGAAACTTCTTGATCCTCAACTTACATCATCGTACAAGCTTCAAATGAATTTTCGCCCAACATGAAAGTTGAAGATCTTGTTCTCCCATTTTCAAAAAGTCCAAGAACACTCAATTCCCATGTATGGTTGGCAAGTTATGATCAAATCATCCTCAAAAAATTTTGAACTTCAAAAGGCCATATCTTCCAAACCATTTGGCCAAATTGGGTGGGGTTTTTTGCTACAAGTCACATTTGATCCCCTCTTTCCAAATATGTCATCATCATTCACCAAAACTTCACAAATAAAAATGGCCTTTTTGGAATGGCATGAATTAATTTCAAGTGAGGTTGAAAAATGAATTTCCAAATTAACCACTTCCAACACATTTTGCCAATTGGATAAGTTCTGAAATGATGTTTTGGACATGTTTGAGGCCCAATTTCGTGCAGACTCATACACCTCATGCAAGCTTAGTTGGTTTTTAGCAATTTTGTGAAAACATGCCATTTAACAAAATTTGGATTACCACTTTAACTAATCATGCTTAACACACTAAACAGCATATATATTTGCCATTTTCTGCCAAACAGAACTCTAGCAGCCACACATTCAAGACAGAAAAACTCATCTCTCTCAAAAGCTCTTTCCTTCATTTTGCATTTTCTGCCAAAAAACCTTCAAAGAACATAAGCTTTGGTCGATGGCCTCATCATATTCCAACCATTTGGAAGCACTTTTGAGCACCAGTTTTCAACTGTAAGCAAAGCCTACCACTGTTTCATCAAGGAGCTCTCCAATGGCAGATTTGGTTTGAGGTCGTTTCAAGGGTTGCTGAGCCAAAACTCTTCATCCATTCACTTCCTGAAGCCTCCCTGTGCATCTGTTTTGAGCCAACACATCCAAACAACACCTGCTTCATCATTTTCTTCAAGATCAAGGTACCTTTAGTTGCTTAGTTCTGTAAGAACTTGCTTTGCTTTGCTTTATAGCAATTTGCATTGAGGTATAATCCCTTTTCTTCATGTAGTCTGGAAGACCTGGCCTGTTACTTGGCCAGGCAACTGTCTGAAGTCCTCCTTAAGAGGCAATGCTTGTGTGTGTTTACTTTTGTCCCAAGCAGGAAAAGTCCTTTTAATAAGGCAATTGGTGGATATAAGAGATATGTAGTCTATCTCCCACTATTCTGTGAGTCTTCTCCTTGCTCCCATTACATGGTTGTAGCATTGAGATCCAAACCCAAGATCTATCGAGTCAATAATCTGTGGAGAGAGTTCCTACTTTCTGAACTCCCACACTTTCTGATATTCAAATGCTCTCCCTGACCAGGGATAAGAGCAATGAGGCACACCCCTCATATCCTTTCATCTGCTTCACCTTAGCCCCTCAATGGCAAGGGTAAGAGCATCATTAACCTATTTCCAATTGGCTTCAATGCCTAACCCTTTTGTGTGAGCCTAATTGTTTGGTTATAGTGTGTGCTGAATGACTTTAATTGATTGATTGCTCACTTCATATACACATGTCTGCTTGCATGCTTTGTGCATTTATCATCATCAATTACTCATTTAGTGCATGACCATCTCATTTGTCTTTATGACTTATCATTGTTGTTTACCCATTGAGGACAATTGTAAGACCATCCATTGGCCATTGCTCCTAGGATATGGAAGTGAGTATAAGACCATCACATTGGACACTCATCTTATCTTTGCTTGATGCATTTGTTTGTTGTATGAGAGGATGCAATTGTAAGTCCCCGCAAGTTGGCATTTGTATTCCTAGGACCATACTGTGGAGGTTAGAGTAACCCAGATAGATTGGCATCTGACATCCATGTTTTGCTTTTGTTTATGTGAGGATGCAATTGTAAGTCCCTGCAAGTTAGCATTTGCTTTCCCATGATCATATGTTGGATATTGGTATAAGCCCAGACAGATTGGCATCCGGTATCCAAGTTTCGTTTTGTTTTAGGGAGATTGGAATAAGTCCAGCTATTGGCTTCCGACATCCTTGTTTCTTTGTTTAGGAGATTGGTGTAAATCCATCTAGTGGTATCCGGTATCCGCTTTTGTTTGTGAGATTGGAGTAAGACCATTGAGTGGCATCCGGTATCATTTGCTTGCTTACATTATTATTGCTCATTTCCATTCCAAAGGACACACTTGAATCATCTTCTATATGATCTCAAGAGGTGAACCTTCTAAGAAGTTTTACAATCCATCTTCATCCATTCATTCCCATTATGTCCTAAACCTTTTCACACATTACTTTCAAACTTGAGATAGATATTGTGCAAACATCTTCATGCTTTTCAAATTAAAAACCTGGACCCCAAGTCCTTGACTTTTCAAACTCATTTTCATAATACTTCTTTCAAATCAATCTTAATCACACTTTGACCCTACTTTCATAATCACAATCAATTAACTTCACCCATTCACTTGTTTTGGCTTTGTCCATTATTAATCTTTTCATGCATTAGCCATAGGTTTCAATTATCATTGTGGTTGACGTAAACCTCACCTTATCCTTAGTGAGTCGACTATAAGACTTCCGTACTGAAAACAGGGTTAACCCCTCTAGTACGTCGAAGCTATCCTCGCATGGTGGATGTTGGTCTTGGTCGAGTTTTCTCCCATTGATAATGAAAAGCCTCAGTGCTATTGTTTAAAATTGAATCCACCAACTTTTGGAAATCTTTTAGCCGAACTACGGCGTTTTGATCCTTACCTTTGATGGAAGATACGTAGGCAACGGGTTCATCCGTTCGAACACAAAAATAACTAACTTGCACATTCTTTTTCTCATCATCTCAATCATGTTTGCACAATGTTTATGTCATAACAAATAACAATCTTATACAACAAGTGTGAAAAGGGCTCCCTAGGAGTACCTAGGACGTGATGGGTGCCTAACACCTTCCCATTGCGTAATTTACCCCTTACCCAGACTCTCTGATCTTTTTATTAGTTTTCTACGCGTAAAACTTCTTAGGCTTTTGTTCGCTTTTTAGCCAGTCCTTTGGATAAATAAAAGTGCGGTGGCGACTCGAATTCATTGTATGCTTTGCTTATGGTTTAATCAATAAATCATATGGCGACGAATACACCGCTACAGAAAGGTGGAACCCTCTCCACTGACTTACCGGACAAAAGATCTTGGGCCTTTGTTCTGAAGCATCGACACGTAGTACGAGCATAAAGAACGACGCATTGAATAACGGGGGATCGACTACTAATCCCTTTTATCCGTCAATTGCCTCTTCGTGGAGGTCTTTAGCACTGGTGCCTCTCCTTGGAGGTCTTTGGGCACAAAAGTAAACAAACAAAAGAAAACATTGCCCTCTATCGAGGTATTCCAGCTAAGAATGCGGTAAAATGTGGGAAAGAGGTAAAAGTACCACACGGATAAAGATCTGAAGTAACAGCAACTAAAGGAACGAGAAACCCAGAGATCTCTCAAGCTGGCACCATCAAAGAAAGCAAGTGAGTACAAGTGATCGGAATAAATCTCCAAGTGGTATCCCACAAATAAAGTGGAATTCCAAGCTATCTCCTCAGGAGTCATGTGAGCCCTCACAAAAAACTCAACAAACAGGTTAGAATAACAAGACGGGGTGCAAGCAGGAGTTGCACCAAACAAAAGAATCATAGCAACAACAGTGTCAGGTGAATAGTGCACGGATGCAATAGAAAGCATGATAACAAACACAACACAGATTGGAGATCAAAAAAAAAAAAAAACTACTGTCGCAATCGCTACTGCTTCGCCTAGCGAAGCGTCGATGCAGGCTCGCCTAGCGATGCGGTTTGCGAATGCCTGCGAGTTCTGGATTTTCCATGGATAACAGTACGATTTCAGAATTTAAGTGGTCCAACATTCAAGGCATTGTTTTACACATTCATGCATATCTAAACCCACATGTGAAACCTAACTATAACCACTCTCCCGGATTCAACCATAACACCTCATGCTTTAGGAATTTCAAATAAAAGCGTAAAGTAATGGGAATAAGGCAAACCTGACTGGAGAGATCGAAAGAAATTGAATTGCACTGTTGGTTTGCAGAACAATCTTAGGGTTTATATGAGAGGGAATTGGTTCTTTGTAGATGAGTTCCCTTCAGTCTCTGGAGGCTGCTCTGAATTCTGTTAGATCTTCACTCTTTGTTCTCTCTAGGGTTTTGTTTCAATGAATTTTGGAATTTATAGCCTGATTTTCGTGGCTTTGTGGGCTCAAATGAGAGAGGTCCAAGTCCAGGATTTTCTGTTATATTTTAAAATGCGTGCGCTTCGCCTAGCGAAGGATTTGCTCGCCTAGCGAGCATGACAGTTCAGATTCGCTAAGCGAACCATGCTGCAAGCCTAGCGAGCATGACAACTCAGGCACAGACTTTTGCTCCTTCAAGATTAGCGTTTTGAATGATGAATAAACTCCATTTGAACATGTTGGAAGTAACTCAAGTCATTCCCTTGCGTTGACCGATCATTTACATAGAACCCACAAAGTGTCTTGGATGATATTCAAGCTTCTTGGAGCTAATTCTGATTGATATGATGCAATGCAATATCAAATGTTAAATGGCCTAAAAATGAATGCATGAATGAGGGGGGCAAATTTGAGGTGCTACAGCTGCCCCTATTCAATCAACTGGAGACCCGAAAAGAAGAAAGCAACGGCTTTCGCACTTCTGAGGTATCAAGGGATTGAATACAATAAAAGCCTGAAAATTTGCACTGAAGTGAGGTGAAGTAACAATGCCTGTCAGAATCGGAAAAGAGGTGGTCTTGAAAGAAGAATCCGTCTGGTACGGTGAGAGTCGTTCTGAATACCGAAAAAGAATGTTAACCTGGATACCAAAATAAGTGGTACCACAGAAATAACCATGGCCTGAATGCCGCTCATCAGTCTGAATACTGGAAATGACTTCGATCTGAGCATCGGCAGACATGATTATCGAATATCGGTATGAACACCGGGAAATTCGCCTGAATGCCACTTCGGTCTGAATACCGGAAAACTTGGTCTGAATGCCACAAGTTGCGTCGACCTGAATGTCGGAAACTTCTTCAATCTGAACATCGGAAAATATTCCTGAATGCCACTTCGGTCTGAATACCGGAAAAGAATGTTAACCTGGATACCAAAATAAATGGTAACACAGAAATAACCATGGCCTGAATGCCGCTCATCAGTCTGAATACTGGAAATGACTTCTGGTTTATCACTTGGGATACCGAGAATGTCTTATGCGTACATGCGTATGTTTGAATTTTCCAATGGCGTAATTCTCCATGAAAGTGGAAATGCTACACGATTTGGGAGGATGCAATGCAATATGATTCTATATGCAGGGATGCAAAATGCTAGGTTAGAGAGAACGCCAAACCGAGGCAAGGAATTCTGCTGGGGGAATGATCACAATCTTCTGGACCCTGGCAAGGCTGTTGGAGATGCACACCACAAAGAACTCTGTGGGGAAATGACCCGCCACACGGTGTTCTATCAATGACGAGATACCGAGACTCTGACTGGGGAGGGAATGGCATTGTGAACTTGCTGTTGAGGAAAGCGACAGTGGTTCTGGCAACCATAATTTGTGAGAGAGCCGACTCGGCAGGGGAAACAAACACCGATACGGTACCGAGATTCTGCTTCAAGGAAAGAGACCATGGGTCTGGCATTGGGATTATCGATCTGGCATCGAACTCTAAGGAGCAGCCGCTTCTGCTGGGAAGATACAGTCTGTCACTGTGAACTCCGTTGGGGATATACAGTCTGGCACTATCAACTCTACTGGGGAGTGTATAGTTTGAAACAACCGCTTGGGGGAGTACAACAGTGAGAGCCTGCTGGGGATTGAAGAATCCAACACTTGGACCAGCTCTGTAGGGATAAGATACCAAATTCCAACTATTGAGGAAAAACATCGGCGATCATTTGATGGGGACCTTAAGGAAATGCCCTGAGTGTACCTGTTCTGAATAGAAGATCCAAAGCACTTAAACTTTACAGCAATTTTAAATGTTTATTGAGCATGTACCTGTAAAGCTCTTATGTTTCATGATGCAATGTTTATCAAAAATTCGGACGTCATTTTTGCAATCAAAATAGTAAAAAGAAAATAAAAACGAGGATATACTGAATAACATGATTTTATTGATTGAGTGGCCTCTGAATAGGCATTTACATCAGGAAGCGATCCCTGGAAAGAGGTAATCGCACAAAAGATAAAAACAGAAATTAATCTAATGGCGATGTGAAATGGATTCCTATCGGGTTCCAATTCTGATATGACTCGCTCGTCTTCAAGATCCTCCAGATGATCAGCTTTCTGAAAAGAGTGATTGGACTGTTTCCTATCCTTCGAAAATTTCCAGTTATCGACACGAGATGAGATTCAGAACTACTCGGAACGCAGTCATTTGCTTAATCCCTAACTTTTGCCTGGATCACCCTTTTCGGGTTTTCAATCCACCGGGATACCCATTTTTGCCTAAGTTGCCCTTTCGGGTTTTCAACTTACCGGGTGTACAATCTTTTCATTTTAATCCCTAATTTTTGCCCGAACCTTTTCATTTTCTTGGTTCGTCGGGATGCCCATTTTTTGCCTGGATTATTCTTTTTATTGTCCAGCGGGTCTATTTTATGCGAAGTATTTTTTAACTGCGTCTGAGTTCACAGGGGAAGTGAAATTTTCACCATCCATAGTTGCAAGCATTAAGGCCCCACCATCGAAAATCTTGGTAACAATATATGGTCCATCATAGTTAGGAGTCCACTTGCCCCTGTGATCTGTCTGAGGAGGAAGGATCCTTTTCAACACCAGATCTCCGACTTGGAAGCATCGAGGACGCACTTTATGATCAAAGGCTCTCTTCATCCGACTCCGATACAACTGCCCATGACAAATGGCTGCCATTCGCTTCTCTTCGATGAGACTCAACTCATTTAACCTTGTCCTAATCCATTCAGCTTTGTCTAACTTGAAATCCAACAGGTACGACTGCTTCCATACCATACACAAGGAAGTAAGGGGTTGCCCTGGTCGATGTACGTACTGAAGTACGGTACCCATGCAAGGCGAACGGTAGCATCTCATGCCAATCTCTGTACGTGACGACCATCTTCTGCATAATCTTCTTTATGTTCTTATTTGCTGCCTCAACATCACCGTTCATCTTAGGGCGATAAGGGGAAGAATTATGATGCTGAATGTTGAAGTTCTTGCACAACTCTTTCATCATTTTGTTATTGAGATTAGAACCATTATCAGTAATGATTCTTTCGGGAATCTCATAACGACAAATGATTTCTTTCTTAATGAATCGGGCAACCACATGTCTGGTGACATTCGCGAATGATGCTACTTCGACCCACTTGGTGAAATAGTCGATGGCAACAAGGATGAAGCGATGCCCATTGGATGCGGTCGGCTTAATCCTTCCAATCATATTAATGCCCCACATAGCAAAAGGCCACGGCGAAGACATCACATTCAAAGGATTTGGCGGCACATGGACCTTATTAGTATAAATCTGGCATTTATGGCACTTCCGAGCATATTTGAAACAATCAGATTCCATGGTCATCCAGTAATAACCCGCTCTCAACAATTTCTTAGCCATTGCATGTCCGCCGGAATGAGTACCGAATGAGCCTTCATGAACTTCCTGCATTAACATGTCCGCTTCGTGTCTATCCACGCATCTGAGCAAAACCATGTCGAAGTTCCTCTTATACAGCACATCGTCTTTGTTTAAGAAGAAACTGCATGCCAATCTTCTCAAAGTCTTTCTATCATTGTTGGATGCCCCTGCAGGGTACTCTTGATTCTTCAGAAAGCACTTGATGTCGTGATACCAAGGCTTGTCGTCAACTACCACTTCAGCAGCAAACACATGCGCGGCCCTATCAAGGCGCATAACATTAATCCTTGGAACATGGTTCCACCGAGTCACTTTGATCATGGAGGATAGAGTAGCAAGAGCATCTGCCATCTGGTTCTCGTCACGAGGTATATGATACATCTTTACTGTTGTGAAGAAAGTCAACAGTCTTCTCGTGTAATCTCTGTAGGGGACCAGAGTAGGCTGGAGAGTATTCCAATCACCATTCACTTGATTGATCACTAGAGCTGAATCTCCGAAGATGTCCAGAGTTTTGATTCTCAAATCAATGGCTTGCTCAATACCCAAGATACAGGCTTCATACTCAGCTTCATTATTGGTGCCCTCAAAAGTCAGACGAGCGGTGAAAGGCATGTGGGCACCTTTCGGAGTAGCAATGACAACACCAATTCCACTTCCTCTGGAATTGACAGCCCCATCAAACAACAAAGTCCACTTTTCTTCTGGATCAGGTCCCTCTTCAACAACTGGCTCCTCGCAGTATTTCATCTTGAGGAACATGATGTCTTCATCTGGAAAATCAAACTTCATCGGCTCATAATCTTCAACAGCCTGTTGAGCAAGATAGTCTGACAGAATACTCCCTTTGATGGCTTTCTGGGATGTATACTGGATATCGTACTCTGTCAGTACCATTTCCCAACGAGCAACCCTTCCGGTGAGAGTTGGCTTCTCGAATATGTATTTGATTGGATTCATCTTGGAGATCAATAAGGTTGTGTGAGTCAGCATGTATTGTCTCAATCGCTTAGAGGCCCATGCAAGTGCACAACATGTCTTTTCAAGCATCGAGTATCTCGACTCGCAGTCTGTGAATTTTTTACTCAGGTAGTAGATAGCATGCTCTTTCTTACTTGTCTCGTCGTGTTGACCGAGAACACAACCCATGGAATTATCAAGTACTGTCAAATACATAATCAGCGGTCTCCCTGGGACAGGAGGCATAAGGATTGGAGGGCTCTGCAAATACTCTTTGATCTTCTCAAAAGCCCTTTGGCAATCATCGTTCCACCTAATAGCCTGATCTTTTCTCAGCAACTTGAATATTGGCTCACACGTGGCTGTTAGGTGAGAGATAAACCTTGCAATGTAGTTCAACCTCCATAAGAAACCACGAACTTATTTTTCTGTTCTTGGCTCAAGCATTTCCTGTATCGCTTTCACTTTGGCCGGATCCACCTCAATCCCTTTTTCACTAACAATAAAACCCAACAGTTTTCCAGATCTCACCCCGAAAGTACACTTGTTCGGATTAAGCCTCAGCTTAAATTTTCTCAAACGCTCAAACAGTTTCTGCAGATTCACCAAATGTTCTTCTTCTGTCTGAGATTTGGCAATCATATCGTCAACATAAACCTCGATTTCATGATGAATCATATCATGGAAAAGAGTCACCATAGCTCGTTGATATGTTGCCCCGACATTTTTTAGACCAAACGACATCACCTTGTAGCAGAAGGTGCCCCATGGGGTTATGAAAGTTGTTTTCTCCATGTCTTCTGGTGCCATCTTAATTTGATTATAGCCAGAAAAGCCATCCATGAAGGAGAATATCGAGAACTGAGTTGTGTTATCCACCAAAACGTCGATGTGAGGTAATGGGAAATCATCCTTAGGGATAGCTCTATTCAGATCCCGGTAGTCGACACACATCCGTACCTTTCCATCCTTCTTAGGTACTGGAACGATGTTTGCAACCCATGGCGGATAATTTGTGACTGCTAGAAACCCTGCATCCAACTGTTTTTGCACTTCTTCCTTTATCTTGACAGCCATCTCTGGTCTTGTTCTTCTGAGCTTCTTCTTGACCGGAGGACAACCTTCTTTGAGAGGCAAGCGGTGTACCACGATGTTTGTGTCAAGCCCGGGCATGTCCTGATAAGACCAAGCGAAGATGTCAACATACTCTTGCAGCAATTTAATCAACCCCTTCTTCACATCGTCTTCCAAAGACGCCCCTATCTTGATTTCTCTCTTGACGTCCTCGGTGCCGAGATTAATCACTTCAGTAGACTCTTGATGCGGTTGAATGACCCTTTCCTCTTGCTTTAATAGCCTGGCAAGTTCTTCAGGGAGTTCACAGTCTTCATCACCCTCTTCTTCAGTTTGAAAGATCGGATTTTCAATGTCGAAGCGAGTCATAGCAGAACCGTTATCAATATGATCCGGTGATGTGCATCTGCATGAGTGATGGTATGTGCTTATGAGTGTGAACAAGAAGTGAAAACTAAACAAAACATTGCCAAAATATTTTTTTGATTTTTTTTTTGAAAACTGCAAAAATAGAAAGACAGTGAACAAAATATTTGAATGCAAAAAGACATCCTTTATTTATGATAAAAAATGCAGGTATCCACATAGATGAGCCCAACAATGAGTCGTTACGCCCTGGGCGGAACGTAAGACTTGGATATGCATGAATAAACAAAGAAAATTACTCCTCCAGAAAAGTGACTTGGACAATCTCCTCAGAAGACCAATTGCTGATGACTTCACCCGGGATCCTTGGATGCACCTAGTTATCGATGTCGCAATCACTATCCCTGTCTTCATCGTTGACTGCAGAGACCTGGCCATATCAGATAACGCCAGCGCTGGAGAAAGTAATCGGCCCCTGACGAGTCTGAAGTGTTGAAGTTGTAAAGGCCAGAGCTGGCTGATACCCAATCCCAAACTTGTCTTCTTTCATTGGTAACTCCAACAGACGTCCCCAACCGGGGGCAACGCCCGAATCTACCAAGGCATGTGCTTGCTTGAAGGATGAGATAGAGGCACCCGTTTTAACCTCTTCCACCGGAGCTGCATCCTTGATCTGAACTGCCTCAAAGGCCTGACATAGGGTCTCATGAAATTCACCTTCTACCTCTACTTACTTGAATGTAGACAGGTTGCTGACCAAAATATCCTCCTCACCACAGACGGTGATAATCCTTCCATTGACTGGGAATTTTGCCTTCTGATGTAATGTTGAAGAGACTGCCCATGCATTGTGGATCCAAGGACGACCCAGCAGGCAACTATAGGAAGGACTGATATCCATCACATAGAAGACGGTGTTGAAGGTTTGTGATCCAATCTGAATTGGCAATTCTACCTCTCCGAACACCGACCTCTTAGAACCATCAAAGGCTCTCACAATGAGGTATGAGGGCTTCAGGACCACACCCTCTACTTCTAACCTTGACAGGGCTCTCTTGGGTAGCACATTGAGAGAGGAACTTGTATCTACCAGAACATGAGATAACACGGTGTCTTTGCATTCCATCGAGATGTGCAAAGCCTTGTTATGGTTGCGTCCAGCTGGTGTTAAGTCAGAATCAGTAAAACCTAACCCGTTTCCTGCATGAACATTTGCAACGATTTCTTCCAGTTGGTTCACTGAGATCTCCTGAGGCACATATGCAGCATTTAGGACTTTCAGCAGTGCCTCCTTGTGCGCCTCCGAACACAATAGGAGTGAGAGAATGGATATCTTGGACGGAGTCTGAATCAACTAATCGACTACCTTGTAGTCACTTCTCTTTATAATTATCAAAAGCTCGTCCACATCCCTCGCAAAAGTGGGCTCAAAACCAGCCTGGGGTGTAGAGGCACCCTCATTCACGACTTGCTTGCCTTTGGCTTTCGCCGCAGCATCAGCACTATCAGTTTGGGTGACGGGTGGTGAGAACAGTCTACCACTCCTGGTGAATCGCCCGATTCCACCAACATTGTCCACTGCGGGACCTTCAACTTCAAGTTCAGACTTCCGACCCTCTTCTACCTTCAGTGGCCGTTCCACCCCATGATCGTGCGCGTATACACTCCCCCCATAATGCCAAGGAATGGCCCTTTTGCTGGTGAAAGGTAAAGGACCAGGGGTCGTGATGGTCATAGTGGACGGTCGCGCTGGTGGCACCGGCTGCGCTTCTGGTACATTGATCTGATTAGTTGGGTAGAAAATAGTGATAGTAGCAACGTCATAGTCATACTCTGGAATCTCATTCATTGAAATGCAAGCATCGACATCAAGTTCAATTACATCAGAATAAACCCCATTGGAAAAATCAACTACATCATCATGGATTACAGAATCAGTAGGAACAACATCTGCGAATTCATCAATAGCGTCTTCAAACACCTCTCCCTCAACCCCTTCCACAGACTCTTGGACAGACAAATCTTCAACCTGGAGGATACCTTTGTCGAGCAAGGCCTGGATACCCTGTTGTAGCTTCAAACAACCTCCACTCTGAGTAGCACAATCCAAACAACCCTTCCCACAACCGGGGAAAACATCGGCCTTCAACAAGTAGCCCTTGATATCCGACAACGGAGTCTTCAGCTTCAACACATCTTTGACGGGTCTGGCTTCCCCTTCCATCATATTAACATTCGCACCACCATGCTGCGGCATGGGATTGTTGACGACATTCAGAGCCGGTGCAAGGTCGATGGCCTTTGAATCTATGAGGTCCTGAACTACGTGCTTAAAAGCTTTGCAGTTCTCAATATTATGGCCAGGGGCCCCAGAGTGGAAGCTACACCTAGCGTTGGCGTCATATCCCGCTGGAAGCCTACCAACAGGAGGAGCTAGAGTGCGTAACTGCACAAGTTGTAGTTGTTGAAGACTAGAAAGCAACTGAGCGTACGACATCGGAAGGGTGTCGAAACGCCGATCCATCATCCTTTGCCTCTGTTGATAGGCGGGTCTGTTACCCGGTTGTTGTTGCTGGTACTGAGTTTGCTGACGTCGTGGTTGTTGTTGTTGTAGTGGTGTTGCAGCCGGAATGGTCACAGCCACAACATACGGTTGTTGATGATAGTTCTGAAAGTTATTCCTCCGGTTACCCCTGTTCTGATAAGAAGATATGGCATTTGCATCCCCTTCTCTCCTCTTCTGTCCCCGAATGAACGGCTTCTTCACCCCTGACGAAGATCCACCTCCACTCTGGATTTTGTATGCCTTAAGGTAATTCTCCACCCTCTCTCCGGTAGAGACTACATCAGCAAAGTTGGAGGCATTGCAACCCACCAGGCGCTCCAAGTAGAGCCCGGGAAGAGTGTTCATGAACATGTTAGCCATTTCCTTCTCCAACATAGGAGGTTGAACACGGGAAGCTGTCTCCCTCCAGCGTTGAGCGTATTCCCTGAAGCACTCATTGCTTTTAAGAGACAGATTCTGAAGTTGAGTTCTATCCGGAGCCATGTCTGCATTATACTGATACTGCTTCACGAAAGCCTCAGCCAAATCCCTCCAGTAACGGATGTGGGCTCTGTCTAGCCTCATATACCATTCCAGGGATGCCCCAGCTAGGCTATCCTGGAAAAAGTACATAAGCAAATTTTCATCGTCAGAATATGCAACCATTTTACGGAAATAGGCTTACACATGGGTCTTTGGGCAAGAGTTGCCACTGTATTTGTCAAATATCGGGACCTTGAATTTCGGTGGCACCCTTACGCTTGGGACCAATCTCAAGTCAGCAACGTCTACTCCCAGAGGATTCTGTCCTTCCACTGCCTTCAACCTCTCTTCCAGTCTCCGAAACATAGGGTCCATACCATGACTCATACCAAAGTCCTCCTGAAGCAGGGGGAATTGATCGTCCTGATTATCATGAGTGGGTTGTTGACCGGAGTTGACATGTAGGATCGGGGTAGGGCCCGATCCACTGGGTCTGTTAACCTCTCCAACTGGAGGATCAGTCAACGTCTTTGGTTGAGTAGTGGCGGGATTCCTCTGCATCATCTGTCGGAGCTCTTGCTGTCCCTGAGCCACCCCTTGAATCACATCCATGAATTGGGTCATGCGGATCTTCATCTCGGCGAGCTCTGCTTGAAATTGATCTATGATCTTCTATTGATTCTGCCTTGTTGTGTAACGGTGCGGACGATACTCAGCAATTCTGCCTGAAACGGGAACCAGAATGAGAAATCCTCTTTAAGAACACCTGTAATGATGCAAGAATGATATGTGTATGAAGCGTATGATGCGTATGCTATGTTTTATCATTTCTTAGTTATTCAAGAGTCTCGTCCACCTTTGAAAAATGGCAACCTGCACCCGTAAGCGGAACATAAACAACAAAGAAGCAACATACGCTAGACGGCAAGCAAAAGTGAAACATCAATAATCTCCTCCGTAGACATAAGAAATAAGATTCACACAAACATGGTTCAAGCAAAGATTCAGTTCATTAGTGTAGAACAAGGAATCCCATCCAACAAACCTGGAGGTGACTCTCAAAATAAACAACAAGACAAACTAGGGAAGTCGTCCTTCAGGAATGAGAGTCTTCAAATACTGGCACTGATCCATCAATCGATCACACTCTGAACACTCGGGTAGAGGGGTGAGCTTCTCTTTCAATTGCACCCTGAGTTCAACAACTTCCTCTAGGAACTGAGATGCACGGATGTCACTTCCTCTGAGCTGGCTCTCTGCTTCATGCCTCAGATCTACCTCTTTCTTCAACTGAATTTCTTTGTTCTTAAGCTGTCTTTCCAAGTCTCGTATCTTCTTTTTGCAGCTCGCTTCCGCTTTTTGTAATCTCAAGCGTTCATGGTGTTCTTCATCCAACGTTGTTTCTATCTCATCATAGGACCTCTTTTTGTTTCCTGATCTACCAGAACTTTCACCTTGCGCTCCTTTGAGTTTATGAGCCAAATTCAGCCTATCAGCTTTTGCTTTTTAGAGCTCCATTCGGATCTCTTGTTCATTTTCTTTCAACTGGCGATTCTCCATTAAGGCTTGTTTGTAATACTCAGCAGGCACACTCTCGGAAAGGATCAAAGGCGGTTTCTCCTGTAATGGTTCCATCCAGTCATATGGTAGCAAAAAAGTCCCAACTCTTTCCTTGACCCACTCAGTGTAAGCAGGCATAGCAATTGCAAACTTCCTCCCTAAAACATATCCATCTTTTATACCAATATTCTCCCAAGCTTTTCCCACTTGCTCCAATCTTGCTGGATCGCTTCATTTCTCAAAGTACATATTTTTAGCTATCTCGACATCTTGCGACCTTTCATTCATGACAAAACCCAACTGACGAAGAGAAAGAACCGGGTTGTAGTTGATGCAACCCCTAGTTCCTATGAGTGGAACATTGCGAAACTCTCCACAACTCATAATGACGTTACGCACATTAATCCTATAAGCTTGCCATTTGATATCATAAGATGTGAGCGACATGATCCTCTGAGTCTATTTGTGGGTATTTTGAGTATCCACAAACGGTCCATTGGTTGGTAGAAAAGACAAGAACCACTTGAGTAGCAACGGGAGACAACACCTGATAGCTCCACACTTAGCATGCCTGCTGTGTATCGCGTAATAGGTGTCGGCTAACAAGGTAGGCACCGGGTTTCCTCCAATGAAAATAGTGATTGCTTCCAGGTCCACGAAACTAGGCATACTAGGGAACAATACAACTCCATAAATCATGATAGCCAATTGAGCGTTGAAAGCTACCCAATTTCCTTCCTTTGCTTCTTCCTTAGCCATCCTTACCAAGAACTTCAAGGATAAGCCCTCAACATCACCGCTTGGTTTCCAATTATCACTCACTTCCTTGATGCTCAGGTAAAGAGCCTTAGCGACAACTTTGAAATCCACCTCCTTTGGCACATCCAGGAAAGGTACTCGATTTTTGATTCGGACGTTCATAAGGATGGAATACTCTTCAAGAGTGGGCGCTAACTAGTAATCCTGAAAAGTAAAGCAACGAAGCTCCGGATTATAGAACTGTAAGAGAGTCTGTAGAGGTACCGGATCAACCACCATCTTCAACAATGCCAAGATATCTCCATACTGATCATTAAGAACTTTCTGATTACGGTCGGTCACGAGATTACCCAATTCTTCCAAAGATGTCAATGGCTCACGGTAAAAGCTGTAGGTGCAAGTCTTCCTCTTCAACTCTGGAATGACAGTCATCTCTCGGTGTGAACAGACTCCTGAATAAACCTGAAAAAATGATATGCATATGCGGGTTAACCCTTTTTTTTTTTGAAAACAAACATGCTATGATGCAAAATGATGAAACAATGGCTGGTTGTATATCGCGAGGCACATGATCGGAACTTCAGCATGAACTCGGAGCCGGGAACCATAGAACACAATGATCGACTTAGAACCCATACTTCAGAGCTAACGGTCGCCAACAAGAACCAAACAAAAGTCACCAACAGGGCACGGTCACCAACAGAACAAGTCACCATCAGTACCTGTAAATGATTCATTCCCGCCCCAATCACTGGCGTAATCTAGGCCAGGGTAAGGTCAAGAGAAACGCAGGATAAACAATCCTTTCAAGAATATCATCATATGCATACTAGGTGTATGCAACGATAATACCCCATCAGAATCTGAACTGCTCGTGATACCATGTTCCGCTAAGTGGCGCCATACAACCTGCTTCCCATGAATCACTCTATTCCTAGGTGTCCTAAAGTTCACTCATAGCCTGTGTATTGGGCCTTTTACCTCTTGTGACTCCCACCCAACAGTGAAACAGATGCACAACCAGCATAGTATGCATGAGACAGTAAAGCGTACATAGGATGCAATGGAAGCAGATGAGTATGCAAAGCAATAAATAAATAACACACAATAAGCAATAAACAAACAAATGCTAGGAAAGGCCCACTAGGGAAAATATATCCCCAGCAGAGTCGCCAGCTGTCGCAACCTGCGAAAAAACAACCGGCGAAAAAAAGAAAAGACAGAAGAGTCGCCACCGTGCGTTATTTATCCCAAAGGAGGGAAAGGAAACGCTCGAAGTAAACCTGGCAAACGGAAAGGAAAAGACAAGGTCTCGCAACCAAATCTTGGGTTCGGGAGCCGATTATGCGAAGGAAAGGTATTAGCACCCCTACGCATCCGTAGTACTCTACGGGATCCACTCTTGTTGTTCTCGTCTAAAGGGTGTGGGTTTATCTAATGTACTATTTACTAAACGAGGGGTTAAAAGAAAATGACTCGCACGGATGTCGCGTCCACTACATACGTATCTCATCTGAATATGAGAATCAGAGTCTTCGTAGCTCGGCTACCTACGGGTTAAAGAGGAGTGTTCTCGCTAAGACATTGCGTCTTATGCCTACATATCTCATCTGGAATGAGAATCAGAGCAAGCCATAGTTCGGCTAACTAGGGGTTAAGGGTTGTGTTTTTTAGATGAACGACGTTACTACGCAATCTACCGGATGCTCGACCTTTGGAGACTTACTTGCCTGTAGTAGAAGGAGTTAACGTGTTCTTAGGAGAAGAAAAATCAATGAGTTTGTTTGTGTTTTAGGAATGCCCATGCAAAAAGGAAGTTCTAGACGAAGGAACCGTGCTACCTTAATTGACATGGAAACGAGAGACTATATGAAGCCTAGCAATCCTATGGGGAGACGATCACACCATGCAACACAAACATGCGTAAAGTAAACAGCCAACAAGGGGGCTCAAACATACATGGGTAGGGCTTTAGTCAAGAGGGGTCATATCAACCTCGACAAACAAGCCATGGAAAGGTAATCAAATGGGATCTTAACCACTGACACTGAACGTCAGGGTGAACAAATCAAAAGGGTAATGAGGATAAGACCTCATAGCTCTTAACCCTGGACAGGGTGAACTTATGACAAAAATTGGGGATTCAAAAAGGTGGAACCCTCTCCACTGACTGACCGGACAAAAGATCTTGGGCCTTTGTTCTGAAGCATCGGCACGTAGTGCGAGCATAAAGAACGACGCACTGAATAACGGGGGATCGACTACTAATCCCTTTTATCCGTCAATTGCCTCTTCGTGGAGGTCTTTAGCACTGGTGCCTCTCCTTGGAGGTCTTTGGGCATAAAAGTAAACAAACAAAAGAAAACATTGCCCCCTATCGAGGTCTTCAAGCTAAGAAAGCGGTAAAATGCGGGAAAGAGAAAAAAGTACCACACGGATAAAGATCCGAAGTAACAACAACTAAAGGAACGAGAAACCTAGAGATCTCTCAAGCTGGCACCATCAAAGAAAGCAAGTCAGTACAAGTAATCGGAATAAATCTCCAAGTGGTATCCCACAAATAAAGTGGAATACCAAGCTATCTCCTCAGGAGTCATGTGAGCCCTCACAAAAAACTCAACAAACAGGTTAGAATAACAAGACGGGGTGCAAGCAGGAGTTGCACCAAACAAAAGAATCATAACAACAACAGTGTCAGGTGAACAGTGCACGGATGCAATAGAAAGCATGTCAACGAACACAACACAGATTGGAGAGCAAAAAAAAAAAAAGCTATTGTCGCGGTCGCTACTGATTCGCCTAGCGAAGGCTTAGCGAAGGGTCGCTGCAGGCTCGCCTAGCGATGCGGCTAGCGAATGCCTGCGGGTTCTGGATTTTCCATGGATAACAGTATGATTTCAGAAATTAAGTGGTCAAATATTCAAGGTATTGTTTTACACATTCATGCATATCTAAACCCACATGTGAAACCTAACTATACCCATTCTCCCGGATTCAACCATAACACCTCATGCTTTAGGAATTTCAAATTAAAAGCGTAAAGTAATGGGAATAAGGCAAACCTGACTGGAGAGATCGAAAGAAATTGAATTGCATTGTTGGTTTGCAGAACAATCTTAGGGTTTATATGAGAGGGAGTTGGTTCTTTGTAGATGAGTTCCCTTTAGTCTCTAGAGGCTGCTCTGAATTCTGTTAGCTCTTCTCTCTTTGTTCTCTCTAGGGTTTTATTTCAATGAAGTTTGGAATTTATAGCCTGATTTTCGTGGATTTATGGGCTCAAATGAGAGAGGTCCAAGTCCAGGATTTTCTGTTATATTTTAAAACGCGTGCGCTTCGCCTAGCGAAGGATTTGCTCGCCTAGCGAGCATGACAATTCAGATTCGCTAAGCAAACCATGCTGCTCACCTAGCGAGCATGACAGCTCAGGCACAGGCTTTTGCTCCTTCAAGATTAGCGTTTTGAATGATGAATAGACCCCATTTGAACATGTTGGAAGTAACTTAAGTGATTCCCTTGCGTTGACCGATCATTTACATAGAACCCACGAAGTGTCTTGGATGATATTCAAGCTTCTTGGAGCTAATTCTGATTGATATGATGCAATGCAATATGAAATGTTAAATGGCCTAAATATGAATGCATGAATGAGGGGGGGCAAATTTGAGGTGCTACACCTTGTGCTCAAGAAAGTTTTGTCTTTCGCGCCCGATTCCAGGGGCAAGTGGACTCTAAACTATGAAGGTCCATACGTTGTTAAGAGAGACTTTTCAGGTGGTGCTTTGATACTTACAACTATGGATGGGGAGGATTTCACTCGTCCTATGAATTCAGATGCAGTCAAGAAATACTTCGCCTACAATAAAAACATAATAGCTCGCTAAGTTGAAAACCCGAAAGGGCGACTTAGGCAAAAATGAGCGTCTCGGTGGATTGAAAACCCGAAAGGGAGGTCCAGGCAAAAGTTAGAGACATGAAAAAAATGAATATATATATATATATACCGCTAGATTGAGTACCTCACCCTAGGGCAATCTAGGAAAAAATTAGGGATTTGGCAAGTAACTGCATCCTGACAAGACTTTGCTCTACAACTGTCATCTGTCAGAGTTTCTCACTCAATCATCGTCAACTGAAGCTTCTAATACATTGGATTCAGAGTTGGTGGAGAAATGGTCATTATGTTCAATGTAGCCCATTTTCCAATATATATCACCAATTTCAAATTTGTAAAGATCCATGGAGTCTTGCCATTTGCGGACTACCATTCCATCAAATAAATTTGAGCCTTTATCCAATTCTTTGCACTCTTATTTGTTTCTGTTTAACAAATGTTTGCATATTTTAATTGATAAATATCATTATTTTAAACAAATAAAATTTTTAAATTGTTTTTAAACAAAGTGAACATTCACAATGACTGAAAAGGATATATGGAACATCTTCAGTGCTCTCCCAAGGATAGTATGATCTCCGAAAGGGTAAGAATTTTTTTCATATTTCTGGCATATTTGTATCCTCTTTCATCATCTTTCAGGTTGTCTCCTCAGTGAGCGCAAAAAAAGGTAACACACTACCAAATTCCCCAGAGAGTCTGGAGTTTTGGTCTCGGTCTTCTAACTCCCCAGTGAGTCTGGGTCTAGCATTTGTGTTTTATCAATTATATGGTTGTCTTCCCTTGTGTGGACTGACCTAAAATCCCGTATAAATTGATAAAAGTTGATATGCTATCTCTTTGAGGAAGTTGGTTTTCCCTTTATTGTGATTGGAAATCTCCAACAGAGTGAGCAGGAATTCTCAGCATGAGTGCAAATTCTCAGCAGGTTGGCTTGCAGTTTTTCCGCAACAAGTTTGCTTACCGCTCATCCTCAGTAGGGTTACTCACGTTAGCCTTTCCCCAGTTGGATCGCCTACAGGTTATCCCCAGTATGATTGCCAGCAGTCTTTCCCCAGTCGAGCTTCTTGATTAGAGCATGATATATCTATTTTTCCCTCCTTTTTGGATAGTTTCCTCCTAGCAGAGCTGGTATTGAAGATGTTTATTTCCTTCCCCAGCAGAGCAGTGGTTCTCTCTCCTTGGTAGAGATGTTTCTCCAATAGATATGAGGAAATTTGTTGATTTTTTGGAACTTCTGTTTGGTGGTTGTTCCCCACAGAGTTTCATATCTTTCCTCTGTGGGGAAATTTGTTGATTTTTTGGAACTTCTGTTTGGTGGTTGTTCTCCAATAGATAAGATCGGATCTTTTGTCTGTTCAGCAGCAAATCCCTGGCGATGGCTCTGTAGCGTCCCCAGCTGAGACTTTATCTGATCCTATTTTGGCGTTGGAACTTCGAGGAGGATGTATTGTTTCGTTCCCCAGCGGAGTAATTGGTTCTTTCTCCACAGCAGAGATGTTCCTTCAGCGGTTATAAGTGAATGTTTGATTGATGTGCTTCTGTTTGGTGGTTGTTCCCCACAAAATTTCATATTATTTCTTGATAAGATCCCAAGTAGAGTTCTTCTTTGACTGATCTTATCCACATCTTTGCAAGTTCCCGGGAACTGTTGGAAGATCCCTAGCTTTTGGCAATTGTGCCCTTTGGCTAATCCCCAACAGCGGTCTCTGATCCCCGACGATTCTGCTTTTTCCCCTAGCAGTAGTCTTGGTCCCCGGCAGCGACTCTGCTTGATCCTCAGTGGTAATTGGTGTTTCCCGGTATTTTTTGCTCCCCACCAGATTGGATTTCTCCTGTGGGCATGGCCTTCTCTTTTGAGATGTTGTACCGGATGTTGTTCCATTGATAATAGGACCTGTTTGTGCTAGATATGTCTATTTGTTAGCATTTAATCATACATAAACCATGCATATACATGCATAATCATAGCATTCAGATATTCATGCCGCATTCTTTGCCATATATCTTTGCTTATTATCTCCTGCTATTGGTGAAATGTTATTCCCCAAGCAGATGTTTGTATCTGATCTCTCCATATAGAGTCAGCCCCTTAGGCAGATAGTGTTTATCTTTCCTTCATTATTCCCCACTGAGTTATGTCCTTGTGGATGATTATTGTTTCAGTTTCCTCCCAAAATATGTATTGGGATGGAATTACTCCCCTGAGTTATATCCTCATTGGGTTGAGTCTTGTTTCATTGTGTCTCTCTAGTTTGTTCCTAGATTGACTCTTTTCTTGTTATTTCCCCTTTCAGTTCCTTGTGGTTCAGGTGGCCAATTGCTCAGTAAACAGTAATTTTTCATTCTCTCCCTAGTGGATCATGTGGCCTTCTACCCAGTAATCGGTAGTTGTAAGTCCTATTTCTGTGGTTTTCTACCCAGTAACCGGTAGTTGTAAACCCCATTTTGTCCCCTTGCAGAGTCAATCCTTGATTTTGTTCATCCTAACCGATGACGGATACTCTCACCCTTAGTTTTCTACCCAGTAACCGGTAGATGTAATCCCCTCTTTTGTTGGTTATCTTTATCCAATATTTGGTATCGATATTCCTTCGTTTTTTAGTATAGCACCCAGTAACCGGTGATATATCTCTTGGATAATTGCTCTGATCAACCAATTTACCCCTAGCGAGTCATCTTTCATTTACCCTTGTTTGGTAATGATTGTGTCTCCCCTTGATTGGTCATCATTTTATACCCAATAACCGGTATCCCGATGTCCTTCCTTTTCGGTCGATTTATCCTTCATTAACCCAGTAATAGGTTGTGGATAATCGTCCATGCGAGTATGTTATCTACGATCTGACGGTAATAGATAATATATCTCATGCGCTCTTCAGTAGAAGTCTTTTTCTTCCCCAGTCGAGTAAGATTCGTATTTCCTTATGGAATCGAATGTCCATCCTATAATCGAGTTTGCTTTTTCAGCCTTCCTTTTGGATGATGAGTGTCTTGGAAATATTCCCCAATTCACGCTTGGTTGGTCACCTATTATATGCCCAGTAACCGGTATCCCTGGTGTTCCTTCCTGTCTGCTCCCTATTATGACATTTTGTCCCCTATGGAGTCAGATTTTCTTGAGTTGAAATATACCTTTTAGGTTTTCCTCAGATGTTTTGGATGATTCATATCTCTCACCCTTATACTGGTCTTAGATATTCTTTCTCCCTGAGCGTGTTATTCTCTCACCCTTATACCAGTGTTTTGGATCACATGTCTCTTTGAGCTTATTACCCAGTAACCGATAATACCTCATTCATTGTTTCCTCAGCTGAGTCCTTCGGGGACATCTCCCCCTGAGTCCGGATTTTTATCCGAAGTATCCTTTGTGGATAGTTTTACTGTATTGGCATATTCCCTAATACATGCATCTTTGCGTCAGCTCGAGTCTTTCCATTGATTTATTTTCATGGAATCCCTTCGTGTCTCCCAGCAAGTTCTCAAGTCGTGACCTGCTCACGCATTTCATTCCCTTTATTCCCCCCAGAGTCTTTGTCCCATTTATGAGTGTATTACTATTATGGATTTTCAGTTTCTTCTGATTTCTTTTCTTTGTGGACATATATACCCACAGAGTATTAACTTTTGCATACATACATTTGCATCATGAGGTCTCTTAGGGACCAAAATTCGTCTCTTTGTTATTATTTAAGCCCATTCCACCTCGTCGAGACGGAGATTTTAACCTTCATATCTCCGGCTAGAATGACCTTAAATAGGGGCATCTGTAAGACCTCAATTTTGATCCTAAGATCCCTCATGGCATCATATCATTGCTCATTGCATTTGCCTCAAGGATCATATCATCTTGGCTCCTTAACCCTTGGGTTGGGACTTGTGTGAGTTGGTTTGAGACCACCAAGCATGCTTGAATTGTATACTATTTCTTTTCTTATTTTGTTTACTAACCAAAAACACAAAAATATGTCACTAACTTGTTTGGTTTTGAAGCTCAAGCAATCATGTGATCCAAGGCTCCTAGGAGGCTCTTATGCCCATCGAAGTGGCCAGATGAAGAGGAAAGCAAGCATAACAATGGTTCCCAAAGATCTCAATCATCATATATTACTCCCACGTGGATCAATTTGTCAATTTGATCAAGATAAACCAAAGGTCTTGAGGATTGTTTCCCAAGGAAACCCTAATTCAATTGTGCATTGACTGTGCCTTGCTCATGAAGCAACCTCAACCTATGATCAAATAAAATCAAGGGAAGTTCTTTCATTCATCATTTTATGTATATTTGAGCCCATGTGAGTGTCCTCAATCATTCATTCATCAAGATTTGAAGTTTGGACTTGAGAAGTTGATCAAACAATTCATCTCACTATTTTGAAATCCACTGAGACCTAACTTTTGATATGTTTGTCAAATGATGATGACCCCAAGAGCAAAAAATGTTCTTAAGAACCATATGAACATCTTTCATGTTCATCAAAAATCCATTTGAAACTTGGAAGGTCATAATTCATTTGAAAACATTATAGGTCATTTTGACTGAAACCCTAATTTTGGGTCAACTTCCCAAGGGCCTAACTCCTTCTTTTTTTATGATTTTGAGGTGATACCAAGTGCATTTAAATTTTAAGATATCTACTTCAATTTTTATGTTGGACAAAATTTCATAATCCTAAAAGAAACACATGTGATAATACAAAACATTATAGGTCACTTTGGACCAAAGCCATTGAATCTTGAAAAAGTCCAACTTCAAGTGCCCATAACTTTCTCATTAAAAATCCAAATGATGAAAAATTTAAGTCCAAATTGATTGCGTTGAAGATATCTAAAACTTTGATGTTGGAGGTTTTTTCAATTGAGGCTTGCATAATTCAAACAGAAGGGCTTGAAGTTGGTCCATTTTGGCAAAATTTTCAAATACATGTTTTGTACCTTGAATTTCATGACCAGTTTTAACTCATTTCCAAACTCCAAATGGATTTTTGTTCAATATAGCTTTTGTTCCTTATGTCAATAACTTTCCAACCCTTACTCACATGCCTATGTTTGGATTTTCCAAATGGGGTTTTCGAAGAGATGAAGCTTTATGATCAATTATGCATTTCATGTTAAATCTTCATGCACAATCCATTGCCTTGCCATCTGCATGTCCAAACTTGTTTCATTTGAGTTTAGCATGCAAAACAAATTGATTTTGGGCCTCACATGCGCCTGTACAGGCCCATGCATGGAGGACCCAACTTCACATGCACACGAGTTTGATCACCCTTTGCATCAGCTGTGGCTATAAATAGAAGGCATTGCTTCACTCAATTGGTAACCTGAAGGCGCCTGAACCTCTGCTAAATTGATTCCTCACCCTATCACCAAAGGAATTATGAAATTTCACTTCTCTTTTCAAGCTTAAATTTCAACTTCCCTGGATGATCTTTAGCTTCTAATTCCTTAGCCTTGCTTCATTGTCACTTCAAGATCAAGCTGCAATCAAGGATTGGATTGGATTTTGCTCATAAAGCTGCACTCCAAAGGTTTAATCCTCAATTGTTTTGATTCGAATCTCTCTGATTATTGTGCATTGCTTGTGTTGGTTTGCATTTTTGAAGTCCTCATTTGAGAGACAAGCCAATGGTGGCTTTAATTTTGTGAATTGGTTAACTTCATATTGAACACCTAGTTTTTCAACCTCAAATTTCTTCTTCCATAAGAGTCTTGAGCAAAAACTAAGGTCACAGGGGTGATGTAAATCACCCCAGCTTTCATTTGGTATATATATCACGTGTTATAGTTGAGGTTGTAAAACCTGCAACTGGTGGCCGGACTGAGCCTTCTCACCGGAGAAGATGGTGGTTTCCACCACCGTCCCCACGCGTCCAAGCCATGGTCGTTGGATGATGAGTCTCAGATCTAATTCTGGCCTTGGAATGTTATGACTTAATTTAATGTTGTGTGCCACGCTGTTGACTAATGCTCACCATATGCACGCGCTTCATGCCCCTTGGATAAACCACGTCAATTAATGAGCGCTGATCCAAGCGCTATGGTTTTTTCCTATTTCCTGAATTTCCATTTTATTTTCTTTTATTTGAATTATTTTGAAAAATTCATAACTTCTTTATTTGGAATCACAAAAATATGGGACCAATTGCAAAAAATTTCTCTTAAATTCTAGTTTCATAAAATGATTTTTAATTATTTTTGTGATTCCATTTAATATTTTTTGTGAGTTATTTCTTTTCTGATTGTTTTTAATTCATTTAAAATACCATTTGATATTCAAAAATGCCAAAAATATTTTGTTGACATCTTTGGATGATGATGAATCTATGAAAAATATTCTCATCAATTTCTTAATTAATTTGAGATTTATTTGAGATTTTAGTCCAATTATGTTATTTTTCTTCATTTTTAATTGTTTATAATTAGTTTATGTTTTCAAAAATCGTTGAGAAAATTTGTCAAACCTTATTTGACCATGTTAGACTTATGATGATCCAATTGGACTTATCCAAGTTGATTTGAATTGGATTTGAAGTTTGACCTTTATTTGTTCATTTTATTTCATGAATTATTTTAATTCCAAAAATACCAAAAATATGTTTGACCTTTCTTAACTTCTAATCTTCATTTCACTTCTGTTTACCATTGATTGATGTTGATTCCATTCATGTTTGATCAATGTGTTTTAGTTATGTGATTTGACTTTTCATTTTGTACATTCCATTTCCATCTTCATCTTCTTCTTTTTCTTTTGACCAATGAGTTAATGATTTGTGGTTAGCCTTGACATATGAGAGGCTTAACCTTCTTTGATCCAAATCAAATTCATATTGATCAAAGATCAAGTGAATTGCTTTGTGTCCAAGATAGGTTGCTTCTTGGTCAAGCAAAGAACCTGAAATCCATTCAAGGTCATTCTTCTTTTCTTTTGGCATGGCAAGTTGTAGGAGCTTGGCTTACTAGTCATGATCTCTAACTTGGGTTTATTTGCCTATAGTTTTATTGACTAGCCTCAGATAGGTGTGACTACTACATTAGTCCACTTACGATTGCTTAACATAGCACTAAATTGCCTTATGGCACACTAACATTAACTACTAATTACTAACATTTAATTCAAGCATTTAATTCTTGCAATTTACTTTAATGCAATTTAATTTCTTGCTCATTAATTCATATTATCTTTGCCCTTTGCTCACTTGAGCTCATGTTTATGTTTATGCCATTTGCCCTTTGCTCACTTGAGCACATTATTGTGTAAATATATTTTGCCTTGTGCTTGTTTTGTTTTTGTTTGTGTGAACCAATGCAAAAGGAGAAAGGACTTAGATTTAGGACCTTACCTATGCTTAATGGAGTTCAAGAGCAACTAGGCCTCATGCCTTTAGAATGCTAAATATGTTGAAGAGCAACTAGGCCTCATACCTTTAGAATGCTTAATCTTGAAGATGACTTGAAAGGACCCCTAATCTAAACTCTCTCTTTGTCCATTCTTTCTATTACATTGTGGAACTTTTTGATTGTTTGTTCTTGTGATAGAGATTCCATACTTGAGCCAATTAGAAGGACCATTGTCATAAGCATCCAAGTGAAGAGAAAGACAAGCAAAATTGGAAGATCTTAGGAGCTTGATTGATTATTTGAGTGATTGCTTGAGTTAATTGTTTATTGCTTGCTAAGTCCAAAGGAAAGGAGCAACTTGGATCATCTTTATGATCTCAAGAAAGGAACTCCAAGGGTTTTACTCTCTTCTCTCATCTTTGCATGTTTAGGACCTAGCCCTTCTCTTCTTCTCTCCACTCTAACCCAAGCCAAACTCATTTTGTGCAAACATTGACATGTGTTTTCAAAAACTAGAAACCTAGGCATTATGCCTTTGATTTTTAAACTCTTTCCATAATACTTATTTTGAATTGAATCTTAAGTCAACTTTAACTTTATTTAGTGAATACTTGTAATTTGTCAATATAACTCACTCAAATTGTTTTTGTGGTTCCAATGGCCACCTTTGCCAAAGCTTTTCATAAACATTAGCTATTAGGTTTGAGTTATCATAGTGGTTGATATAAACCTCACCTTATCCTTAGTGATTGGACTATAAGTCTTCCATATTTATTATAGGGTGGATCCCTCACTAGTATGTTGAAGCTCTCCTCACATGGTGTATTTGTGGTTTAGGTTGAGTTTTCTCCCTTTGATAACAAAAGACCTTAAGGCTTTTGACCAATCAATTCACCAACTTATTTTGAGATTTTTACCCCGAACTATGAGGTTTTGATCTTACCTTTGTGATGGTACGTAGGCAATGGGTTTATCCATTCAAACACAAAATTTGTAAATAACTTGTATATTCTTTTCTCATCTCCCCAATCATGTTTGCACAAATATTTTCACAAATACCAACCTACCATACAACATTTGCAAAAAGGGCTCCCTTAGAGTACTAAGGATGTTTTGGGTGCTTAAAACTTTCCCATTGCATAACCAACCCCCTTACCCAGATCTCTGACATTTTTATTAGTTTTTGATTTGACAAAACTTCTCGGTTTTTGTTCGCTTTCTAACCTTTCCTTTGGATAAATAGAAGTGCGGTGACGACTCGAATTGTATGATTTACTTTTGATTTAGTCAATAAATCTAAAGGTAACGAATACCCCGCTAAACTTCCCAACAAATAACTATAGGCCGGTGGATATCCATTACTTGAAAAGTAATCTAGAAGTCACTCGGACCTATCTTCACCGGAAGGTCCACTTCGTCAATCACAGTTTTATGCGAACCGTCGAAAGCTTTAACGATTACAACACTATATCTCATAGGCGCTCCTTGATATTGAAGCTTGGACAATGTTGACTTTGGAAGCACATTCAATGAAGATCCAGTGTCAACTAGCACATTTGAAAAAGCGTCATTTTTGCAGTTCATAGAGATATGCAAAGCCAAGTTATGATTCCTACACTCCTCAGGGAGTTCTTCATCGCATAAATTGAAATTATTGCAAGAAGTGATGTTAGCCACAATATAATCGATCTGATCCACCGTAACATCATGTTCCATATAGGCTTGCTCAAGAACTTTCTGCAGTGTTTCTCTGTGCGTTTCGAAGTTCATCAACAGAGACAGTATAGAGGGGTATTCGTTACCATTAGAGATATTGACTAAATCCAAGGTAAATCATACAAGTCGAGTCGCCACCACACTTCTATTTATCCAAAGGAATGGTTAGAAAGAAAACAAAAACCTAAAAGTTTTATCGAATCAAAAACTAGTAAAAATGTCTGATATTTGGGTAAGGGGGTTGGTTATGCAATGGGAAAGTGTTAGGCACCCAAAACATCCTAGGTACTCCTAGGGAGCCCTTTTCACATTTGTTGCAAAGGTTGTTGTTTTGTGAAAAATTATTTGTGCAAAAATGATTGAAGGGATGAGAAAAGCGTGTATGTTTATCTAATGTACTACTTACTAAAATAAGGGTCAAAAGAAAATGACTCGCACGGACGTCGCATCCACCGCATACGTATCTCATCTGAATCTTAGAATCAGAGTCTTCGTAGCTTGGCTACCTATGGGTTAAAGAGGAGTGTGCTCGCTAAGACATCGCGTCTTATGCCTACGTATCTCATCTGGGATGAAAATCAGAGCAAAACGTAGTTCGACCAACTACGGGGTAAGGGTTGTGTTTTGGGGTGAACGACGTTACTACGCAATCTACCGGATGCTCGACCTTTGGAGACTTACTCGCCTATAGTAGAAGGAGTAAACGTATTCTTAGGAGAAGAAAAATCAATGAGTTGGGGTGTTTAGGGATGCTCATGCAAAAAGGCAGTCCTAGATGATGGAACCGCGCTACCTTAAATGACATGCCACGAGAGGCTATATGAAACCTAAGAAATTGGTAACATGCGGAAAAAGTAAAGGGATCGAGAGATCTACCGTACGAATAAAGATCCGAAGTAACAACAATTAGATAAATAAGAAACCCAGAGATTCCCAAGCTAAAGACCATCAAAGAAAGCGAGTCAGTACAGGTAATCGGAATAAACCTCCAGGTGGCATCCCACAAATAAAGTGGAACACCAGGCAAGCCATCTCTGCAAGAGTCATATGAGCCCTCACAAAATAAAACTCAACAAACAGGTTAGAGAAACAAGATAGGATAATCAAGAGTTGCCCCCAAATCAAAATGTAACCACATGAATCATGCCATTAAAATTCACAAAAAGCTCACAAAAAGCAACCAAGGGTAGGAGGCCTAAACCTCTTGTCAAACACATGCATCAAAAGGGTATCAAATTCACCCATAATACCTCATACATTCAGAGCATTCAAATTAAAAGCATAAAGTAATGGGAATAAGACAAACCTGACTGGAAAGATCGAATGAAATTGAATTGCCCGGTTAGGATTTCAAAGCAATCTGAGGGTTTATATGAGAGGGTATTGGTTCTTTGCCGATGAATTCCCTTCAGTCTCTGGAGGTTGCTCTGAACTCTGTTAGCTCTTCTCTCACTATCTTTTTCCCTGTCAGGGTAATAGGAATAGAATGACCTTTTTTTCCACTGAAACTCTGAATTTATAACCTGATTTTTGTGGACCTGTGGGCTCAAATGAGAGAGACCCAAGTCCAAAATTTTTCTGTTATATTTTATTTATTTATTTATTTAAATTTTTTTTTAAACATGTGGGCTTCCCCTAGCCAGCATGACAGTTCAAGAAATTCCTCTGAGCGTAGGTGATTCTGGTGGCTTTTCTTGGGACTCGCTAGGCGACCCATTCTGCTCGCCTAGCGAGCATGACAGCTCATGAACAAACTTTTGCTCCTTCAATATTAACGTTTTGACTGACGAATAGACCCCATTTGAACCTGTTGGAAGTATCTCAAGCCATTCCCTTGTGTTGACTGATCATCTAAATAGAACCCACAAAGTGTCTTGGATGATACTCAAGCTTCAAACAGAAGATGTTAGTGACACATTTTTGTGCTTTTGGTTAGTAAACAAGAGTAAGAGAAACAATGATGTATAATTCAAGCATGCTTGGTGATCTCAAACCAATCACAAGGAGTCCTACCCAACGGCAAAGGGAACCAAGATGCTAAAGATCCTTGAGGAAATGCAAATGCAATGTTATGATGCCATGAGGGATCTTAGGGTCAAAATTGGGGTCTTACAGACAGTACTGAGATCTTCGAGGGGGTTTGGAGCAGTTGCTCCACCACATTGAATTCACTTTTCTTAATTAGCCTGAGTACCTCATCTTCGTCATTAGGCTTCAAGCCGCTGGATTCACCAGATTGACACCTTGGAGCACTGACCGATTCTACAACAGGCACATCCACCTTTTTACCGACAGTCAAATCTTCTACATTCTTTGGGAACACTAACCCAAACACATGACCACTACGGGTCACCTTAGTAACATCAGCAATGCTTACGACGGACCTGGTCGTCAGCAAAGGAAACTCTCGACCATCTTTCACCATAGTTGTATTATACTGATAAGGAACAGCTTTATCAGAGGCGTACGGGACTGGACCCGCCAACCGTATGACCAACAACGATATCGATCTCTTGCTAACACTGTTACTACTGCTACTTTCGTACTGAATAACCATTCTCTCAGGATTCTTGAAAATCGGTACAATAACATTGACATCATCATCGATGTGACGAGATTGAATAATTTGGATCAAGACTTCATCCATCAATTGCTGGATGTCTCTCTTCACAATCATACAACCTCTAGGGTTGACATTGCAGATAGCACAACCATCATGGCCCTGCTCACAAACACAAACCAAGCAAATGTACTTGTGCATCCTCACCAAGTATCTCCCAATGAAACGCACATCGAATACCTTGAAGTCCCCTGGACAATCATCCATCATATTAACAAATGAATTTCCATGGGCAGGCAGTGGGTTAGCTTTAACATTCGACACTCGGTCCTTAAAGGACACCATTCCACTCTTAACCAACTTCTAAACATCAAACTTGAGGGGGTAACAGTTCTCTATATCATGTATGGGAGCTACTTGATGGAAAGCACAATGGAGTTCTGGTTTGCACCACCAGGGAAGTGGTTCGGGGATTTATAGAGGATTTCTTGGTTGTAATAGGTTCTTGAGAACCAAAGACAGATATAGCTCTGTGTACATCATCAGAATTGGGTCGAAAGGGACCTTCTTCCTCTCAAAAGTTTGTTGTTGATGATTGTTGGTATTGTTGTTGTTGTAGGTCTTTGTTCGTTGTTGTGGTTGTTGTTGATGTTGTTGTTGTTGAATTGGTGTTGACTGATTAGCTGAAAATACAGGAATGACTAAAGATACTTGATGATGATGTTGACAGGGTGGTTGATTTCTTCTAATCTGAGGCCTCCTCTGCCTCTCAACGGTCACTGCATTAGCTTCACTGTCCTTCTTCTTACTAAAATTGTTTCCATACTCTTGTTGGACGACACCTCCTCTCTAGACAACCGTCCTTCTCGGACACCTTCTTCTAGCCTCATCCCCGTGTTTACCATTTCAGTAAAGTCACTAGGGGCACTATCAATCATCCGCTCATAATAAAATGAGCTCAGGGTCTTCAGAAAAATCTTAGTCATCTCCTTTTCCTCTAAAGGAGGGGTGATCTGAGTAGTAAGCTCTCTCCATCTCTGCGCATACTCCTTGAATGTCTCCTTGTCCTTCTAAGACAATGATATCAACTGATCTCTATCGGGAGCCATATCAATATTGTGTTTATACTGCTTTACAAATGCTTCTCCTAAATCGTTGAATGTGCGGATGCTCGCACCATCCAACCCCATTTACCACCTCAGAGCGACACCAGTCAGACTGTCTTGAAAATAATGGATCAACAACTGATCATTATCCGTTTGAGTAGACATCTTTTGGGAATACATCATCAAATGACTGAGTGGACAGGTATTTCCTTTGTAATTTTTAAAGTCAGGCACTTTGAATTTCACCGAAATCTTCACATTTGGGACCAAACGTAGTTCTGCAGTCTTCTTCCCAAACAAGTCTTTACCCCTCAAAGTTTTCAACTCCTTACGCAGCTCAAGGAATTGATCCTTCATCTCATCCATTTTCTCACACACATCTGGGCCCTCAGACGGCTTGGAATGATAGATGGTGTCTTCTACACGAGGTAGGGTATGCACAACAGGCGGCGACACAGACATGACCAGGCTAGATGCCGGCATAGAAGCAAACGTAGGCGTAAAGCCTTCAGCCACAAAGTTCGGCGGCATTCCCCACGGGAATCCGGCAGGCATGTTGGGTGCAAAATGAGCAGCAATTGCAGGAATGGTAGAGGTAGCCACCTCGGAAATAATAGTCCTCTGAGGAGGAGGAGTTATGGGTGTTGGAGAAAAGTAGCTCTGAGCAGCTAACACTGACTCCATCATGGCAGTCAGGCGGGAGATCTCCTCTTTCAAGTCTCTATTCTCTTGCTCAAGATGTTCCATGATTCTGGAGTGATTGGCGCGAGTATTGTATCGATGAGTCAGCTTGGCTGAAGCACATAAGAAACACCAAGGAGACATCAGGCGAAAGAGAAACCTTCTTATACAAATGATGCATGAAATGCAATGCTTGATTATTTTTATTTTCAAGGAACTTACTATATTAGTTTTAAATATATATATATATATATATATATATATATATATATATATATATATATATATATATATATATATATATATATATATATATATATATATATAACAATAATTGCAACAATTTAATATGACCATAAAAATCTCTTTTATTTATATAATTTGAAGGATTACACTGAGTACAATTTCAGAAACCAAATGAAAAATACAAGAGAAAATGAGACTAGTCATCCTAAGGATCCCTAACAACAATGTCAGAAGATATGGCTTTAGGCGCGTACTTCCTTCGAATGTGTCGGATCTCGGTCTCAAAAGAAGCCTTCATCCGAGTCTTCTCGAGGACAAGCTGATCAACAATCTTCTTCCAAGCAACGAAAGGCTGAGGAATACTAGAGGAAGATGAAACCTCCGGCTCTCGCTGTCTCTTTGTCACTCGGTCTTCAAGTAGCTCAATTAGTGCATCTTTGTCCTTAGACTCAAGTTGCAACTCTTCATGCTTTCTGCTCAAAGCATGGAAACGCTCTTCCCACATATCCCCCTCTTGTTTCAATTTGGTGAGCGCGTCTTCCAACTCCTCTACATCCTGGTTAGGGAGAGTTAAAGGCTCAACCACAGCCATAGACATAGGTATTTCACAAGGATAAGGCATCTTCAACTCCAAAGCTCTTTTCTTCACCCAAAGAGTCTAAGCTTCCAAAGCTACACAATTGCACGGGCCAAGCTCGGATCTTCCTTTCCTATGTACATTATGCCAAGCACGCATAATATTTTACTTCAAATGTTGGGGATCTTTACCCTCTTGATAGAAAAGACCTTCTAATAAGGTGTTATTAGGTTTGTCTCTCAAGGAGAACCCAAGTTGACGGTGAGCCAAATCAGGGTTGTAGTTAATTCCTCCTTGTGTACCAATGAGAGGCGCATTAGAGAATTCACCACAACAATCAATAATCTCCAAACTGCTCAAAGAAGGATCATACCAAACTATATCATTATTAGTGAGAGACATAAGTCTCTAAGACCACCGTAATCATTGTTTGTTATCCACAAAAGCAGGTGTCTGAGGCAAGTGCAAAATAAACCACTTATGCAGAAGAGGAATACAACAGACAATCGTTCCACCACCTTTAGAATTCCTTAGATGCAAGGAGAAATACATATCACCTAACAGAGTAGGCACATGATTCCCAATCAAGAATATTCTAATGGAATTAACATTAACAAAATCGTCGATGTTAGGGAACAAAGCTAGTCCATAGATGAGCAACACAAAGATAGCTTCAAAAGCGTCCACACTTCCGGCTTGAGAAAAGGTAGTTGCTTCCTTGATGAGGAAATCAGAAGGCAACCCAAACAATCCTCCTTTCTTCACCCAATGAGCCTTTATCTCAGACTTCTTCAAGTGAAGAGTTTCATCTATAAGATGAGATCTGGGAATCTCTTCCAATCCACTTAAAGGAACTTTGTTAGAAATAGGTATCCCCAAGAGTTGGGCATACTCCTCCAACATAGGCACAAGCTGATAATCTGGAAACGTTAAGCAACAGTAGAGAGGGTCATAAAACTGAACCAACACACTCAAGAGTCCTTCAACCACATCAGCAGACAAGATAGACAGAAGTTTTCCATGGCGTTGTTTGAAGTCCAAGGGATCTAATACAAAAGATTCTAGCTTTCTTAACTCTTTTAAGTCGGGACATTTGAAACTGTACTTCTTAGTGTTCCTTCGTCCGCAATCCATGGTCTGAAAATATTTGCAAATAACACCTCAGTTCCTTGAAATTTTCTCTGATGTGATGAATGTTATGATGCGCATGAATGCATGAATACAACAATCACGAATAAGGGATCACACACAAGGAAAACAAACAAAGGTCAAGGGATGAATCGAGTCATTGCCAAGATTAGTAATCCATTTTTGTGGATTATGGTTTTCACCTTATCAACACCCAAGTTCCATTGATATTGACAAGACTTGATTGGATCAACCAAGAATCAAGGGTTTGTTGTGAGTCACGAGCATGGAGTCTGGGTAAGAACCACCCCAAAGGAGTGAACTAAGGATAAAAACCTATAGATCATGTTCTAAAAAGTTCCCAGAGTCTTAATTCCATCTATTGGATATTATAGGTTAGGATGACTGACTCATCAACACATAATATTCTCGAGAGAAACTCGTCTGAGTGTAGTATTATGTAACAAATGTTATCAAGTCTACACTTGAACAATCTCCGCACTATGTCCTAAATAGGCCAAGAGGGGTTAAATGTTCTACGGTCCTCAGCTTCTCGGATCCTAAATTAGAGATAGTAATGCCTAACCACAAATACGTGTGTGACATTCCCAAATCCAAAAGGGTCTCCACTGAGTAGATGTGTCTCAAGCCAACTTGTTAAGGACTACTCCACACAAGTCGAACATTACTATACCATCCTCCTATCTTAATTGCACTCAAGTTCGGGTTAGAACTTATCCCACCACTCAGAGATCACCAAGCACAACAAGCAAATTATATCACACAAACAAATATACATACATCAAATATACAATTATATACACACATAAAAAAAGTAGGCTAAACTCACTAGAGACTACTCCCCAGCAGAGTCGCCACTTAATTTCTGTAGCGGTAAATTCATGATCATCAATCTATGGATAAGCTAGACATCAAATAAACAAGAGTTGCCACCGCGCTTTTATTGTTTCCAAGGGAAAGGGAAAAGTACGAACAAAACCCAATAGATAAGAAGTTTTCAAATCAAAACTAATAAAATGTCAGAGATTACAGGTATGGGGTTGGTTACACAGAGGGAAGGTGTTAGCATCCAAAGTGTCCTTGGTACTCCTAGGGAGCCCTTTCTTGTGTGCATATGTGTTTTTGTACAAATGATGTTTGCAAATAAAAAGAGTGTGGGGATGAGAAAAGAATTCGTTAATTATATTTTTGTGTTTGACAAGACCTTCGGACTTGTGCCTACGTACCAACATAAAAATGAAGGATCAAAACCTCGTAGTTCGTGGTATCAATTTCAAAGTGGGTGCATTTCTTTTAACAAAGTTTAAGTTTGAAAGGCACAAAGGCCTAAAAATGTATTGAATGAGTGTTAGTTCTTTTTTACTTTTGAAATTTTAGGTCAAGTTTAGTTAAGTTCATTTACAACTTTGATTAAGAAAATGAGTTTGAAAATGCAATGGCATAAGGCCAAAGTTTCTAGTTTGCAAAAATGGTCAATGTTTAGAAATCCACAAACACAAGCAAAGAAGACTTTTTAAAAGGAGGGAGAGATTTTGAAATTAAATAAGTGGGGAGGAGATGGAGAGACTAATCCTAAGCATAAAATTTTAAAGTTGAGAGTTGAAAAGATCTGACCGATGGGCTGCAATCCAATAGACAAGAATGTCATATAAAAACCCAAATCTCCCTTAGACTTTAGAATCACACAATGATCAGTATACAAACAGCAACTTGAAGAGCAAGGCATCAAATAAAGATAGCCACATCCAAGCTTGACAACTTCATGAGCTTCTTCAAGTTTTTCCCATGTAGAAGATGAATTTCAAGATGGCACAAATCACAGGTTCAAATAACAGCTTCACCATGATCATGTTGCAGATGAACATAAATGGGTCTTCAATGATGTATCAGATGGAGTTTCAAATTTCAAGCACTTGGTTAAATGAAAGTTGGCATTGGCCAAGTCCTTTGCATAGGGAGTGTTGCCTAAATTCTAAGTCCAATTGTCTCAGATTAAACCAACAGTCCAAAAACAGTATTCAATACATCAACAATCTTTATCATATATATAAATCAAATGGAATACATAAACATATGAGAATAGCTACTACCTCCAATCTTGACAAAGGGAGTTTAGCTCCTCATCATCATTGTTCAAAGCATAAAGTTAAAGAAGAAAAACTCTGTTTTTTCCTCTTACAAAAAGCTCTCAATATCAATGTGTATGATAATAGTGTATCCTTTCAATGCCCTAGAATAATGTATTTGTTTCTAACAAAATAAGTTGACATTTCCCTAAATGGTCATTGTCATCTAAAACAGAAAAGCAATTCCCAGGCAGACATCAAAATGGCAATAAACTTTTCCTGCAGAACAACAATTTTGACCCTCAGTCAGCTTGCTGGATTCGCAGCCTTCGCGGCGCGAAGGCGGTTCGCGGCGCGAACTGTTGCTTCTCCAGCTTCCTTGTTTGGCAAGCTTCCTCCAAGATGTGGTATTGCAATCCAAAGCCTTCTTATCCCAGAAATTCTACAAAACTAACAAAAATGTGAAATAACTATTCAAAACAAAATAAATTAAACCTAATTGCATTTATACAAAATAGTGAGAATAAAAGTGTGTAATAACATCAAAACTTGGTAAGAGGGACCAATAAATTGATATAAAAAGTAGTACTAATTGGTCCCTAACACTTATCCACTTCACGATCTTCTTCAAGATAGCCTATGTAGCGTATGAGTTCCACAAGTCACAGGTTCAACATAACAGCTTAACAATGATCAATGTTGTTGATGAACTGGAGAGATCTTGAATGATGTATCAAATAGATTTCAAATAGCAAGTACTTGGTTCTTCAACAAATTGGCATTGGCAAAGTCCATTAGCAAAGGATTGTTGCCTAAGTTCTAAGTCCAATTGGGCAAGATCAAACCAACATTCCACTCAAAAGTCTTTTAGGGTTATGTGCATTAATGGTCAAAGACCACACAATCAAACAAAGTATACACAAGCAAAATAATATCACACAATATGGTCCAAGTGGACAAAGTGAAAATTACATTAACATAAACAATTAGAATGATATGTATAATGACAAATGATAATAGAATACTAAAAGTAAATTGCATTAAAAGTAAAAGCTTGAAAGCAAAAGTTAATAGTTAGTAAGTTAGTAGTTAGTTTTGTTTTGCTTTTTGATTTCAAGACATTCTTTGGAGAACACTCAACCCACTTGCCACAAACATGAATCCTTGAACCAAAACATCTTCCAAAGGAAGGAAAGAAGGCCAAGTTTCCACACAATACAATGGAAGAGGGGAGACTTACAATCTCACTAACTAGAATGATTATGCCTTTTATGTCACAAATTTAGCGCTATGTTAAGAAATCGTAATTCGACTTATGTAGAAGTCACAACTATTCGAGGTCGGGCAATAGACTTTTGGTGTTAATGCATGCTGGAGACATAGAACTATGCTCATTAAACATATCACACACAAAAAATATGCAAAAGGTGTGGCCTAATCTCATCCATACTCATGTTAATCTTTCAATCAACTAGCATTAGGACTTTGAGATGTCATTGGCCAATTGAAAATGAATGAATGAAGAAGGGAAATTAGATGAATGGGATCACAAATTGGTCAAAGGAGGACTTTTACCAAATCAATATTATTCATTCATTTTGGGAGATGGAATGTACATTCCATCAATCCCCTAAATCCAATAATATTAACTTGATAAAGTCAACTCAACCTTGACCAAGGCCCAACAACAAATAAGAAACTCAATTAAGTCAATACAAATGGTCAACACAATTAAAATGGCATTTATTCAATTAAAAATAGTAAAATAATGCATTAAATTCAAATATGTTTTGTCCAAATCCTAAAATCTCATCAAAACACCAAATAAATGGCCAAGAGATTTATCATAGGTCAAACAAGGTCAAAGGACCTTGGAGAAAAAATTTCATAATTTTTGGACACTTAAAAATATTTTTAAACAATTAAAAACAAAATAAAAATCAATTAATTCATGAAAAATATTAATAATAATCCAAAAAATAATTTTAATTCAGAATATGAAAGAGAAAAATATTTGAAATTTTTTGGTGAAAGTCCCATATTTTTTGGATCAATATTGAATTTAATTTGAATTATTGAAGAAAATGGAATTAAAAAGAAATTCAGAAAATCCAAAAATACGTGGACCATCAGATCTCCCTCATTAATTGAGGTGGCAGATCTGATGATCCAAAACGCACGTTCCATGTGTGTCCAAGTCAACAGCGTTGTAACATGAGTAATCACAAGGCACGGTCAAGATTAAAACGTGGAACATGGATCACATGGTTCAGACTCAAGACACATCATCACCGGAGCCAGAGCTCCGGTTGTCTTCTCAGGTGAGCTTCACCGGACTGGTCAACATGAACCATCACCAAAATGCAAAACAGGGACATGATTTTAAGGAGAAAACATCATTGAGCATGAATATCACCTCCAATTCATCCAATTCCAACTATATTGAGAGATATGTGGATTTGAAAAATGAGGTTCATGATCTGAGTTGCTTCGATTTGGCCTCAAAGCAACTCAATCTTCTTGCCTACATTGGTAGGACTTCAGACAACTCAAGAATCAATGGAATTGAGCAAGAATCAAGGAGAATCGAAGAGTTTAAAATTTCTACAAATTACCTTCGATGGAGGTCTGAGCTTGCTAGATCTTGATCTGAATCGTGATTGGCTTCACTTCACTTGCTTGCAGGAGATGAATGGAAAGGTTTAGAAGCAATGGACTCCTGGAGAATTGAATTCCAAAATAGTGGAGATTCAAGCTCAAATTCAAATGAATTTATCAGGGTTATCCTCTTAGAGTGAAGGGTTTTCAATGGGGATTCAAAGCTGGCGCAATGTGTGTGTTAATTATGAGCATAAGGGCCTCAATTTATAGGGAAATCAAATGATATTTGCACACTCTTTCCACTTTCCAAATTTGGTAAAATGATGATGCCATGCTGCATGGGCGCGCATAGGCCCATGGAATGATGGTTTGAAAGTCCAAATTGAAGATCAGATGCTTTGGAGATGGATTGGATTGCAAGGTACATGTGAATTGTCACTTGAAGTTTGATCCATGCCAAATGATATCATCCTGTTTAAGCTATGCGCAACATATGCATTTCAAGTCCAAAATGAATGAATTTGAGCTCTTTGGAAAGGTGAGATCAAGAGGAACAAGTTTGATGTTGAACACTTTTTCCTTTGGAGCTTCGAACTTGGAGATATTTGAGGTGGAAGTTTGGAAAATTTTGACATATCAAAAAATTTCTAAGTGTTAAGCCATATGTCTCAATATTCCACCTTGCTTAACTTTTTATGGGAGCTTCAAATGAGAAACGTGTCTTCATCAAAGTTGTAGCTCTCTCAAAGACCTTAAAAATGGTCACCATTTCATGTCATTTGAATTTGAAATGATAGAGTTATGCATTTTTGAAGTTTGGAAAAATCACTTGATCAATGGTATACGTCAAAAGTGACCTATAATGTAGCCTCATATCACATGTTCAAAGAAGTTGAATTAGCTCCAACTCCAAACATAAAAGTTGAATTATACATATTGAATGTTATTGTGGAACTTGGAAATCTTTAATCTCATAAGAATTGAGAAAGTTATGGCCTTGGGAAGTTGACTTTCAAATTAGGGTTTATACAAAATGACCTATAATATTTCAACATAGAAAATGATTTTCCAAGCCAAACTATCTCTAGGTCTCAACATGAAAGTTGTTTATAATGTCATTTAGAGTATGTTTCATCTTGGAATCATTTTCATATGGTTAAAATTGTAGGAGATAGGGTCTAGGGAGACCTAGTTTTGATCAGATGAATTCATCTGGCCAACCACCATCAACCAACTTGCTAACTTCCAATTCTCTTGACTTTCTTGGCTCATGGTAGATCATATATGCATAAGATGATTACTTTTGAAGTGTCCCTTGAGAAATTTGATCAATTGGTGAGATAGCTTGTTGGAGAAGTTACTCAAGATACCTAGTCAAACTACGGTGTCCAAGGCAAATCACCCTCAAACTCTTGAAGCAAAATTTGATAAATATAACATGTAGAGAACATTGGGGCTCATATATTATGCTCATAACCATTATTGGATCAATTCTGGGTTGTGCTTTTTGTTCCTGAGGGTCTTAAACCCTAGATGTGATCAATGAATCAAGGAGATCACGCCCTTCCTACAAAAGAGTTAAATAGATACAAAGACATATTTTTGGTATTTTGGTTAGTAAAATGATAATATACAAGTATGATATAATCACAAGGTGCTTGGTGATCTTTCCCAAGACAAACCAAGGTGCTTGGTGATCTTTCCCAAGACAAACCAAATTGAATTATTATTATTATTGGAATAATAATATAATTTGGAAAATATATAAGTTGGAATAAGGAAAAAGAGTTTCATTTTTTTGAAAATAAGGTTTTCACGTGAAAAACAGAGAAGCGATCGTGAAAGAGGAAAAGGGCAAAGAGGCAGAGCAAGAGGAAGAAGGTTGGAGAAGAGAAGAGCTTGGGGCTTGAGATTCGCCGGATTAACTCAGGTAAGGGGGGTTTATCGTCGTTTAATGGGTATTATGGGTTAGCATGTAATGGGTAGTGATAAACCGTGATTTGACCCTAATTGGGATTTTGAAATGCTGAGAAATTTTGATGAATAAGTTGGGTTAGACTGTAATTGAATCTGTGTTTGGGTTAGTTGTAAATTTCCGAAAGTGTAGCTTTTTACGGAATTGGAATCGGAGGTCCGGAAGTCCTCCAATGGCGGAAAATGCGGAGAATTCTGCATTCTGCCTTGAGTTAGCGCAGGAACAGCTTCTGTCTTGCGTTAATCGGTTAACCCAGGGTGTTAACCGGTTAACACTGTTTTGAATTGTGAAAATTTGCTGTTTTGTCTGCGTTAACCGGTTAACCCAGGGTGTTAACCGGTTAACACTGTTGTGATTGCTGAAAATATTGTTGTTTGTGCTGCGTTAACCGGTTAACCCAGGGCGTTAACCGGTTAACACTGTTAAGTTTAGGGACAGGAAGCGTGTTGTGCTGCGTTAACCGGTTAACCCAGGGCGTTAACCGGTTAACGCTGTTGCAGAGTGGAAAAAGTGTTAATTAAAATGATGTGTGCCTAATTGGTGGTTGCCTATATCGGTGTGTGATATAGTAGGGATTATTTCCCGCTGTTTTGAGCAGTATAGGTATTAGTAGAGTGTGCTAATACTGTGTTTAATTATTTGACATGATATGATGTGTTGATACATGTGTTGATGATGTATGATGATATGCATAATGCTGTGAATGTATATATTATGCATGTATTTGTGAATGGACTGTTGTATGGCTTAGAGTGTGAGCATATGTCCATTGTGAAATTGTTGTTGATGTTGCATTGCTAGATGATTAGCGTGCATAGCATAGCCTGTGGGGCTGTAGCTAATTCCCATGGTGAGGAATTAGTGAGTGAATCATTGTGGATGTGTTGTTGATGTTTGCATGCTAGATGATTAGTGTGCATAGCATAGCCTTCGGGGTTGTAGCTAATTCCCATGGTGAGGAATTAGTGAGTGAGTCATTAGATCTCAAATGAGTGGGACTAGTGAGCTTAGTAGCCGTATCTGGATTTGATCGGTGAGCTTGAACTATATGTTCGAGAATAGTCGGTACCGCATGTGTGGAGTCTCATTGCATAATGTATGTATGGCGTATAATATGAATGGATGTATTCCAATATTATACGTGTGGTTGTGTTGACATTGAGTATGAGTATGATTGAGTTGATATTGCCGTTGCTGAATGTGTAATCTGATTTGGGTGATGAAATGTGTTATTTACTTAACATGACATGATAATTTATAATGCTTATTATATCGATTGAGGAACTCACCCTTACAACTATTTTTCAGGTAACGAGCAATGAGTTGAGTAGAAGCTAATGCTTGGAGTCTAGTGTAGTCTCCTTAGTGGGTCGTGCTCTGATAGATGTAACATCGGGATGGGATGTTTTAACTTGTTTTAAATGTTTTATTGTTGGTTATGAACCATTTTACATGTAATGTTTTACATGATTGATGAGATTTCTATCCGCTGCGTTTTATGCAAATGCTTATGTTTTGAATCAATAAAGAGCATGACCGTTATATTGGTGAATGGTGTACCGTGTTTGTGTGTGACACCCTTAACTGCATAATTACTCTGAGTTTTATAGGTTGTTTTAATTAAATATTGGGGTATTTTAGAAGGGTGTTACATTAGTGGTATCAGAGCCTGGTTGGTCGAGTCGAGTTGTAATTATTCTGTTTCCCCTGTACGGTATAGGTGTTGTGTAACCCTATCAGTACTCATTGTTTTAGTTTGTTTGGGTTTTCAGAATAGAGATGGCTGGAAGAGGTAGAGATGATGCTGCGATTGCTGAGGCTCTGGGTATGCTAGCTGGAGTACTTGGAGGAAATCCGAATGTGGTGGGAATGGGAGCTGCTCGTCAACTGAGTGAGTTCCAGAAGAACAATCCTCCAATGTTCAAGGGAGCATACGATCCAGATGGCGCTCAGAAGTGGTTGAAGGAGATAGAGAGAATCTTCCGAGTGACTGAGTGCGCCGATAACCAGAAGGTCAGGTTCGGTACGCATATGCTGTCAGAAGAGGCTGATGATTGGTGGGTTGCTACCCGCACTGAGTTGGAAACTGCTGGGAATGCTGAGATCACTTGGGCTGTGTTCAGAGAGAGATTCCTGAGGAAGTACTTTCCAGAAGATGTCAGAGGAAAGAAAGAGATATAGTTCTTGGAATTGAAGCAGGGTAACAAGTCTGTTACTGAGTATGCTGCTAAGTTCACAGAGCTGTCAAAGTATTATACTCCCTATAATGAGGCTGCTGGAGAATTTTCAAAATGTGTGAAGTTTGAGAACGGGTTGCGTCCTGAGATCAAGCAGGCTATTGGATATCAGCGGATCAGAGTGTTTTCCGACTTGGTTGACTGTTGCAGGATTTTTGAACAGGATTCCAAAGCCAGAGCAGAGAGCTATCAACAGAGAGTTGATAGGAAAGGCAAGAATCAGAATGATCGTGGAAAACCGTATGCAGCTGGCAAAGGTTTCCAGAAGCAGAGTGGGATGAAGAGGCCTAGTGGGGGAGACTCCAGTGCCCCTGCTAAGTGTTATAGATGTGGTCGGGCTGGACATCGTGTCCATGAGTGTACCAGTGCTGAGATGAAGTGTTTCAAGTGTGGAAAAGGTGGTCATTTGGCTGCAGAGTGTCGGTTGAAGACTGTAACTTGTTTCAACTGTGGAGAGTTGGGTCATATCAGTCCACAGTGTCCTAAGCCGAAGAAAGAGAATCAGTCAGGAGGCAAGGTCTTTGCTTTATCGGGTTCTGAGACTTCTGCAGATGATCGTTTGATCCGAGGTACGTGTTATATTAATGGCTTTCCTCTTGTAGCTATTATTGACACCGGTGCTACTCATTCCTTTATATCTTTGGATTGTGCTGTGAAACTTAAGTTAAAGATATTTGAGATGTATGGTAGTATGGTGATTGATACTCCTGCAAAGGGTTCAGTGACTACTACTTCAGTTTATTTGAGTTGTCCTTTGAGTATTTTTGGTAGAGACTTTGGGATAGACCTTGTGTGTCTTCCATTAGTGCAGATTGATGTTATCTTGGGTATGAACTGGTTGGTGTTTAACCGAGTTTCTATCAACTGTTTTGATAAGACTGTGATATTTCCTGAGATTGAAGAAGGAAAGAGTTTGTTTCTATCAGCCAGGCAGGTGAATGAGGAAGTAGCAGATGGGGCGGAGTTGTTTATGCTGTTAGCGACTCTGGAGGTTAAAGATAAACTGGTGATTGGCGATCTAGCAGTGGTGTGTGATTTTCCTGATGTGTTTCCTGAAGAAGTGAATGAATTGCCGCCAGAGCGTGAAGTTGAGTTCTCGATTGATTTGGTACCTGGTACTAGACCGATATCGATGGCTCCGTACCGTATGTCTGCTGTTGAGTTAACTGAATTGAAGAGTCAGTTGGAAGATCTGTTGGATAAGAAATTTATTCGTCCGAGTGTGTCACCGTGGGGTGCACCAGTGTTATTGGTTAAGAAGAAAGAAGGTACTATGAGGTTGTGTGTGGACTACAGGCAACTGAATAAAGTGACGATCAAGAATCGGTATCCTTTGCCGAGGATTGATGATTTGATGGATCAATTGGTTGGTGCGAGTGTGTTCAGCAAGATAGATTTGAGATCTGGGTATCATCAGATACGTGTGAAAACTGAGGATATTCAGAAGACTGCTTTCAGAACAAGGTATGGACATTATGAGTATTCTGTAATGCCTTTTGGTGTGACTAATGCGCCTGGAGTATTTATGGAGTATATGAATAGGATTTTCCATCCGTACCTAGATGAGTTTGTTGTGGTGTTTATTGATGACATTTTGGTGTATTCGAAATCTGAAGAAGAGCATGCTGAGCATTTGAGAGTGGTTTTAGAAGTTCTCCGAGAAAAGAAGTTATTTGCTAAACTGTCTAAGTGTGAATTTTGGTTAGAGGAGGTTAGTTTTCTTGGTCATGTGATTTCAAGAGGTGGTGTTGTTGTTGATCCTTCTAAGATAGAAGCGGTGTCTAAGTGGGAAGCTCCGAAGTCTGTTGCTGAGATTCGAAGTTTTCTTGGACTTGCAGGTTATTATAGGAAGTTCATTGAGGGATTTTCTAAGTTGGCGTTACCGTTGACGATGTTGACTAGAAAGGGACAAGCGTTTGTTTGGGACTCCAAATGTGAAGAAGGTTTCCAAGAGTTAAAGAGAAGGTTAACTAGTGCTCCTATTCTGATATTACCGAGTTCGTCGGAATCATTTGAGGTTTACTGTGATGCTTCATTGTTGGGTTTAGGTGGTGTGTTGATGCAGAATAAGCAGGTTATAGCTTATGCTTCGAGACAACTGAGAGTTCATGAGAGGAACTATCCGACGCACGATTTAGAGTTAGCAGCTGTAGTGTTTGTTCTGAAGTTATGAAGGCATTACTTGTATGGGTCAAGATTTGAGGTTTTCAGTGACCATAAAAGTTTAAAGTATTTGTTTGATCAGAAAGAGCTGAATATGAGACAGAGGAGATGGTTAGAATTTCTGAAGGATTATGACTTTGGTTTGAATTACCATCCGGGTAAAGCAAACATGGTGGCTGATGCATTGAGTCGGAAATCATTGCATATGTCTATGTTAATGGTTAAGGAATTGGACTTAATTGAGCAGTTTAGAGATTTGAGTTTGGTGTGTGAGAGTACTCACAATAGTGTTAAATTGGGAATGTTGAAGTTAACGAGTGGTATTCTGGATGAGATTAGAGAGGGTCAGAAATCCGATGTGTTTTGGTTGATAAGTTGACTCTAGTGAATCAAGGTCAAGGTGGTGAATTCAGAGTTGATGAGAATGGTGTTTTGAAATTTGGTAATCGGGTGTGTATTCCGGATGTTACCGAACTTAAGAAGAGTATTCTTGAGGAAGGACATCGTAGTGGCCTGAGTATTCATCCTGGAGCTACGAAGATGTATCATGATTTGAAAAAGTTATTTTGGTGGCCGGGAATGAAGAAAGAAATTGCGAGTTTTGTTTATTCCTGTTTGACTTGTCAGAAGTCAAAGATTGAGCATCAGAAGCCGTCTGGGCTAATGCAACCGTTGGCTATTCCAGAGTGGAAGTGGGATAGTATCAGTATGGATTTTGTTTCTGGTTTGCCGAGGACAAGTAAGAATTTTGAAGCTATTTGGGTGATTGTGGATAGATTGACGAAGTCGGCTCATTTCATTTCGATCAGAATGGATTATCCGTTAGAGAGATTAGCCGAGTTGTATATTGAGAAGATTGTAAGTTTGCATGGTATTCCGTCTAGTATTGTTTCGGACAGAGATCCTAGATTTACATCGAAGTTCTGGGAAGGTTTGCAGAGGGCTTTGGGAACTAAGCTGAGATTGAGTTCTGCATATCATCCGCAGACTGATGGTCAGACTGAGAGGACGATTCAGTCATTAGAGGATCTTTTGAGAGCTTGTGTTTTGGAAAAGGGAGGTGCTTGGGATTGTTATTTACCTTTGATTGAGTTTACCTACAACAATAGTTTTCATTCGAGCATTGGTATGGCACCGTTTGAAGCTTTGTATGGTAGAAGATGTCGGACACCGTTATGTTGGTATGAGTCCGGTGAGAGTGCTGTGGTTGGACCGGAGATTGTTCAACAAACTACGGAAAAGATTAAGATGATTCAGGAGAAGATGAGAATTGCTCAGAGTCGTCAGAAGAGTTATCATGATAAGAGGAGGAAGTCACTTGAGTTTCAAGAGGGAGATCATGTGTTTCTTCGTGTTACTCCGATAACTGGTGTTGGGCGAGCTTTGAAGTCGAAAAAGTTGACACCTCGATTTATTGGTCCTTATCAGATTTTGGAGAGGATAGGGGAGGTAGCCTATCGTATCGCTTTACCGCCGTCGCTTGCGAATTTGCATGAGGTTTTTCATGTGTCTCAGTTGAGGAGATACATTCATGATCCGTCGCATGTAGTCCAAGTAGATGATGTACAGGTGAGAGATAACCTGACTGTTGAAACATCACCTATGAGGATCGAGGATCGAGAATTGAAGCAGTTGCGGGGTAAAGAGATTGCCTTGGTGAAGGTAGCTTGGGGAGGACCAGCAGGTGGCAATGTGACTTGGGAACTGGAGAGTAAAATGAAGGAGTCTTACCCAGAGTTGTTCGCTTGAGGTATGTTTTCGAGGACGAAAACTCTTTTAGTGGGGGAGAGTTGTAACACCCCGATAATAATATGATTATTTATTTAAATTAAGTTAATAATATATTTATTAATTTAATTAGATAATTGGATTATTATTATTATTATTATTATTATTTTGGAATAATTGAATTATTATTATTACTGGAATAATAATATAATTTGGAAAATATATAAGTTGGAATAAGGAAAAAGAGTTTCATTTTTTTGAAAATAAGGTTTTCACGTGAAAAACAGAGAAGCGATCGTGAAAGAGGAAAAGGGCAAAGAGGCAGAGCAAGAGGAAGAAGGTTGGAGAAGAGAAGAGCTTGGGGCTTGAGATTCGCCGGATTAACTCAGGTAAGGGGGGTTTATCGTCGTTTAATGGGTATTATGGGTTAGCATGTAATGGGTAGTGATAAACCGTGATTTGACCCTAATTGGGATTTTGAAATGCTGAGAAATTTTGATGAATAAGTTGGGTTAGACTGTAATTGAATCTGTGTTTGGGTTAGTTGTAAATTTCCGAAAGTGTAGCTTTTTACGGAATTGGAATCGGAGGTCCGGAAGTCCTCCAATGGCGGAAAATGCGGAGAATTCTGCATTCTGCCTTGAGTTAGCGCAGGAACAGCTTCTGTCTTGCGTTAACCGGTTAACCCAGGGTGTTAACCGGTTAACACTGTTTTGAATTGTGAAAATTTGCTGTTTTGTCTGCGTTAACCGGTTAACCCAGGGTGTTAACCGGTTAACACTGTTGTGATTGCTGAAAATATTGCTGTTTGTGCTGCGTTAACCGGTTAACCCAGGGCGTTAACCGGTTAACACTGTTAAGTTTAGGGACAGGAAGCGTGTTGTGCTGCGTTAACCGGTTAACCCAGGGCGTTAACCGGTTAACGCTGTTGCAGAGTGGAAAAAGTGTTAATTAAAATGATGTGTGCCTAATTGGTGGTTGCCTATATCGGTGTGTGATATAGTAGGGATTATTTCCCGCTGTTTTGAGAAGTATAGGTATTAGTAGAGTGTGCTAATATTGTGTTTAATTATTTGACATGATATGATGTGTTGATACATGTGTTGATGATGTATGATGATATGCATAATGCTGTGAATGTATATATTATGCATGTATTTGTGAATGGACTGTTGTATGGCTTAGAGTGTGAGCATATGTCCATTGTGAAATTGTTGTTGATGTTGCATTGCTAGATGATTAGCGTGCATAGCATAGCCTGTGGGGCTGTAGCTAATTCCCATGGTGAGGAATTAGTGAGTGAATCATTGTGGATGTGTTGTTGATGTTTGCATGCTAGATGATTAGTGTGCATAGCATAGCCTTCGGGGCTGTAGCTAATTCCCATGGTGAGGAATTAGTGAGTGAGTCATTAGATCTCAAATGAGTGGGACTAGTGAGCTTAGTAGCCGTATCTGGATTTGATCGGTGAGCTTGAACTATATGTTCGAGAATAGTCGGTACCGCATGTGTGGAGTCTCATTGCATAATGTATGTATGGCGTATAATATGAATGGATGTATTCCAATATTATACGTGTGGTTGTGTTGGCATTGAGTATGAGTACGATTGAGTTGATATTGCCGTTGCTGAATGTGTAATCTGATTTGGGTGATGAAATGTGTTATTTACTTAACATGACATGATAATTTATAATGCTTATTATATCGATTGAGGAACTCACCCTTACAACTATTTTTCAGGTAACGAGCAATGAGTTGAGTAGAAGCTAATGCTTGGAGTCTAGTGTAGTCTCCTTAGTGGGTCGTGCTCTGATAGATGTAACATCGGGATGGGATGTTTTAACTTGTTTTAAATGTTTTATTGTTGGTTATGAACCATTTTACATGTAATGTTTTACATGATTGATGAGATTTCTATCCGCTGCGTTTTATGCAAATGCTTATGTTTTGAATCAATAAAGAGCATGACCGTTATATTGGTGAATGGTGTACAGTGTTTGTGTGTGACACCCTTAACTGCATAATTACTCTGAGTTTTATAGGTTGTTTTAATTAAATATTGGGGTATTTGAGAAGGGTGTTACACATAAGATGATGAAATTTGAAGTGTCCCTTGATAAATTTGATCAATTGGTGAAGAAGTTTGTTGAAGAAGTTATTCAAAATACCCAGATGAACTAGGGTTTCCAAGGTAAACCAACTCCAAACTCTTGATGAAATCTTGATAAAAATAACATGTAGAGATCATGGGGATTCATACCTTGGTTGTGCTCTTAGTAATGAGGGTCTTAAACTCTAGATGTGAACTTTATAGATCAAGGGTGATCATGCCCTACCTACAAAAGAGTTAGGCTAATGCAAAGACATATTTTTGGTATTTTGATTAGTAAAATGATAAAATACAAGTATGATACAATCTTATGATGCTTGGTGATCTCTCCCAAAACAAACCTAATGAAAGAGGGGTAAGGAGGATGCTAAGGTATGATCCCAATGCTAATGCATATGATGAGATTGCATGAGGGATCTTAGGGTCAAAATTGAGATCTATTAATTATATTAAAATATTTTATCATTTTAATCTATTTTATGCTAAATTTCAAGTTAACGACCAAAACACACAAATTGTTTAAATTTTCATTGACTCAGATTGTCATCAAAATTTAAATAGGAGTTTTATATATTGCCTAGAATAAGAATTTAATATAAATATATTTTTCTAAGCTAAGAAGTAAAAATTTATTCAGAATAAAAACTATTTGAATAAAAATTCTTGGAAATAAAAATTTATTCAAAAATTGTGATTTGTTTTAATTAAAAGGTTGTAGTAGAATTTTGTTGTTTCCGTAAAAATTGTTCGTGAGCAAATTAAGACTCATTTGAGAGCAAACGCGAGACAAAGTAAGTTGATGTGATACAAAGTTACAAAGTATCTTGATATTTTCTATGAGTCATTATGACTTAGCTTTTGAGAGAGAGATCAAAGGGCTAGGAAGCATCCTTATCACTTACCACTATTCAATCCAAGGGCTAATGATGAATGGCTTAACATATAAGTTCATGTCATGAGATAATCAAATTTTCTCCCCCTCTCTCTCTCACACATATATACCCTTCACAATTTTCTTTTTCTCCTCTACATTATTCCACCCATCGGAATCTCACACATTGAAGTTGGATATAATTTTTCTTCCCTTTATTTATAACGGATAAATTCTTAAAGTGGAAGATATAACACTTGGCATTTTCACTTAATTTTCAATCTTGGGTATGAGTGCATCTTTCTGTTTAGATATGTTTTGGATGATGTCAAAATTAGGAAACAGCGTTTATGTATATTGGATGGTATCATTTGAGTCTAGTTGTGCATTTAAGGTTCTTGCATTAGGAAGCATGTCAACATTGTTGGAAATGGTCTGAAAAATATTTATGCATCAAAATATTGTGTTAAGCATGAAAAACTTGGTTTTAAGTAAAAAATCCTCATTACTATAGATGACTTTTTTAAGCTTCAGGTCGTTACATAGATGGTACAGGTCGGAACGTACATTGTAGTATTAAAGTTTGTAAGTTCTGTCTCGTGTGTCGAGTCTCCAGATTGACCTATATGCAACATATAACCTTACAAGTCGACACATGCTTCCAAAAAGGTCGACACATGACTGGAATAGGTCGACACATGACTCGTATAGGCCAACCTATTGATAAATTTTTAATTGAAATATTGCATTTGTTTCCATTCCTTTTGCTTCTTATGAGTCTCGCACATATATATACTTGGTACATGCATCATTCTCTAGAAAGTTTTCTAGAGTGAGTAGAACCTACATGAATCCAAGATTTCAAAGCATCTCATCATTTTCAATTCAATTTATGCATACACACAATCAAACTACACATAATCATTTTTTGATTGGGTGCCACCTAGATTAGGATTGATAACTTCCAATTAGGTTTATTATACGGAGAATATTGGGTTGAAATATTTGAGGGATTCAACTAAGAAAGCCGAGGTGGGGTTTTCCTTCAATATTTTAGGGTTTGGAGGTTTTTGAAAAGATTGTGCTATTCAGATCCGATCGAGTGAAAGCCTTGGGACTAGATGTGTTGTGCAAGAGAGTAGCGTGAAATGGTGGAGCGTGTTGATAAATCTTGGGTTCAATAAGTGTGTGCTTGGTATTAATTCAATTGGGTGAAAGCCTTGAGACAAGGAGGTCGTGCAAGGAAGTAGCAACAACAGGTGAAATGAAGCAACTTTGTTGGTGTCTTGATCAATCTTTAATCAAGGGTTTTGGAGGTTCTAGAGTCAAGAACAAACTTATATTTTATGGGATTTGATTTTTCATCTCTTGTATACATACATTTGCAAAGTTAGATTTATTATAACAATATCTAAATTCATGTTCGAATTGAGGAAAGACGTACCCATAGCAAGGTCGATTGGGGAACTGCCTAAACAAAACCTTGTGTACTCTCTCTCTCTCTCTCTCTCTCTCTCTCTCTCTCTCTCTCTCTCTCTCTCTCTCTTATTTTTCAATTCACTAACTGTTGATTACTTTGATCACTTGATCAACATTGTTTGGATAATAATTTTTGAATCATTTGTGAAATTTGTATTGTTGTAGTAATCAAATACCATTTGTTAGTGATTGGATTTCTAAGAACCGCAAACACTATACAAACATCCAAACTTTGTTGATTGTATGCAAAGTGTTCAATAAATTGTTTCAACTTGTTTTTGGTGTGTTGTTATCATTGGAGATAGACCTTTACTATAATAGAGTATTCAATTTGTTTTTAAAGTGTTGTTAATCAACTTGTGGATTATTATCATACCATTGACACCTTTACTATAGTAGACGATTTTTGATCCGGGATATATTTGAAACTTGCTTCCGTATCATAAATTTTTCTAAATCAAATTTTCGGATAAATTTTTAACTTGGGATATCTTCACTCCCTCTAGATCTAGGCCTATCTTTTAATAAGTGATATCACGAGCTTCGGTTGTTTTCGAACTTAAGATTTTCTTCTTAGATAATGGCTATCGAACCTAAAGGGGCATAAAATAGCGCACCTATTTTCAACGATAAAAATTATGGCTATTGGAAAGCTTATATGTGTATTCATATCAACTCCGTTGATAAGGGTGTATGGGACTTCATTATCAATGGTCCTAATGAAATCACAATGACCAAGGTGAACGCGTCATCGTACCAAAACAGGAAAATCAATGGAATGATAATGATAGGAAGTTGTGGTCTCATGATTGGAAAGCACAAAATATTAGCATATCTGCATTAGGCGTCAATGAGTATAATCGTGTTTCTCATTGTGAAACCTCCAAAGTTATGTGGGACGTACTAGAAGTTTCCTATGAGGGAACTAATGAGGTCAAATAAGCTAGAATTAACATATTAAACCAAGAGTTTGAACTCTTTCGTATGAAGCATGGTGAAACCATTGCCGACATGCAAAAGAGATTCACACATGTTATTAATAGATTGAATGCTCTAGGTAATCCTATCTCCAATACTATTGTTACTAACAAGGTTTTAAGATGTCTTAACAAGGAATAGAAACCCAAGGTCACCATGATTAAAGAAGCAAATGATCCTAAAGCGCTTGATCTTTCTACTTTGTTTGGTAAATTGGAAGAACATGAGCAAGAACTCATTTTCTTGGAAAAACATGAAAAAGAGTATGAAAAGATGACGAAGATAGAGAAAGGTAAAGAAAAGGAGTATGAAAACATGAACAACCTTGTTTTCACTCACCTCCAAGGATCAATTAAAGATTGGATACCTAGCACTAGTCATTGATCTTGTGTGATAAATGTCTTGGAACTATGAAGAGAGTATGCGATCTCGTTCGTGGAAGCTCAAGACATAATAATTGTAAAACTTCTCTATTTCTTGACTTTGTGACAAGGAAGATAGAATATGTTACTAAAGAGGTTAACGTTTAGTGTTCTTTTAATTGGTAAAAGTCTATTGCTTATTACTAATGTTTTCTATCCAAGATGCGTCGGAAAAGGTATTGTTGTTAATGATGTAGATTATCTTCGACAAGACATACTCAAGTTTATCAAATTAAGGATTGGTCAACCTAAGATGAGAAAACACGAGGAGGAGCGAGATTACTATCATGATTAAACATGATTAAAAGTCCAACTATTAGGACAATCATCAAGTCAATGATTCATTGGGGTACATTATTAATAGCATTCTCAAATACTTGTACAAAGAGAAAAGTGGTTAGAGTTTTGGTTTTATTTGTGTTTTTGGTACTTGTTGCATTCATTTCAACTTTTGTTCGAAAGTTTCTCGTGGAATGCTTGTGCATTCTACGTCTTCCATATGGTGAGGTAATATCGTTTCAATCCTTTTTCTTATTTCTTAATTAAGTATTGATTTTACCTGTTTATTTTCAAAAGCATATTATATGGTATATGTATGATATGGGTAATATTTTTTCACTTCCAAAAATCTCAATGCAACCATTGTGTGTTTCGTTTCATATGTTTATTGTGACTTTATACTAAATGTCATCATATGTGATCTATATCTTTTGACATCTCATGCTTATTCTTGTGTTTGCATGTTAATTTCTTTCAAACCATCAAAGCATTTCATATGCATAGGTCTCTTATTCATCATTGATGCATAAGTTGATATGAGTCATCAAAAATTATTTCATAGGTTATAAATGTGATTTTTGTCAAGTTTTGTCCATAATTCATCGACACATGGTCATATAGGTCGACGCATAAATTGAAGCCTTGTATTTGTTAAAACGTTTCAGTATGTGACGACACATAACCTTAACAAGTCGGCACATTAACTCAAAGGTCGACTCATATTCTCTAGTTGGTCAAAATTTCTTCATTTCACATTCATTCACCAAAAATCTCTAGTCTCCAAGCTTCATCTCATATCATAAAAGCCATTCAATTTCATTAAATCTTGTTTGTCTCTCTCAACCCATTTCATCTTCATTCACATTTTCATCAAATCTTTTTCATTCATCTTATTTTTCCCTCTTGTTCTTTCAAAAACCCTTTTTGTTTCCCTAAGTGATAAAACTTCAAAATTCATAATTGTTCTTGCTATATCCTTACTTCCTTGTGTGTTTTATTGGTTGTTTTTCTTGTTTGGGTGTGTAAGTATTCTTAAATCCATTACTCTCCATTATATTTCATTCAAACATTTTATCAAACATTTGGTGTGCACATCATGTCTCAACTTTTTCAATTGCTCATAAGCTAGCAAAGACTAAGGTTTATTCTAAAGGAAAAGGAAAGGCTAATTCCTCATCTACTGCTATAGAAACCCCCTTCTCATTGGTATCTCGAAGGTGTATTGAGGAGTTTGAAGAAAAGCACAAGGATAGACTTTTGGTAAAATAATATGTGTGGAAAGCCAAATTTGTTGCTCAATTGGCTCTTCCTATTGTTACTGAGTTGGTCTTTCATGATGAGATTGACACTTTTTGCAACTTACACAAGATTACAATGAGGATCTTATTCGTGTGTTCTATTCTGGGCTGCATGCAAAAGATGGTTCTCGTTTTAAGTTTACCATCGGGAATATGATTTATGAGTTTACAAATGAATTGTGGAATTTGTTATTTAGGATAACTATTACTCATCCTGATGTGGGAGATGAATCGGATCCGTTGGTGACAGATGTTTATACTCATGTTGATTATAATGGGAATGTTATGGTGAATGAAATGCTTAGAGGTCCTCGTCCTGAAGGTAGACTTGAACCTCTTACTACTGGATAACTAAAGATGGTTCCAAGGATTTTACTTTGGCTTATTTATCACGTTCTCCGCCCGAAAAATGGTGTTTTTTTAAGAATTGATTATTCTGAAGATCACTTGGTATACATTTTGCTTAACAAGGTTAAGATTAATTTCCCTCATTACATTGTTTCGAGAATGTTTTCTATAAAGAAGTGCAACAAAGATACTTCATTTTTCTATGTGTCTATGATTTCAGAGATTATGAAATTCTTCAATATTATATTTCCTAACCTATCATACAAGTCTCTTGGGTATGTACAAGAGTTTTCTCAAAGGACTCTTACAAATTTTGGACACTTTTGGGATGTCCAACAAATGGCATATTACTTCCTTGCTAGTAAGAATTCCAGAAGAATTTCTAGCTTTGATGATCCTGCTGCTTTTGAGGATGAAGGTGAAGAAGAAGATGTCCATATGGAGGATGAGCATCATATTAGGGATCACAATAATTTCCATGAAGAAGATGCTATGATGCATGAGGCACCTGTTGGAGATCATCATGGTGCAAGTTCTGCTGCTAATGTTGTTGACACTGCCACCATTATTAATATGCTTAAATATATGCAGGTACAACAAGATGAGCGCTATACTGATGAGTGTTGAAGGCATATCGCATTTGAGGCTGCACAAATAGAGAAATACAATCCGATGCAGCTACATTTGTCCACTTAAGATTCTAACTTTGAGGCCTTTTCTTCATACGTGATTGAGGCATTGGTGTCCTTATGCACTGACATGAATGCAAATCATGAAGTCATTTTGGCTATAATTAATCACATTATTTCTGGACATGAGGATGACTCTCATCATTATGAGAGTTTTAACAGGGAGATGTGTGATGTTATGGATTCTCAATACCGTAATGAAGGACAAGGCTGGCAAAAGGGTGCACCAAGAGGACGTGGGAGAAAATAGATTGGTGTTTGAATGATGTGTTGTGAGATTGGTATGGTGGTGTCCGGTTATGTGTCTTGTGTATTTATACTTTTTGTTAATTCATGTTTTTGTGTCTTTATGCATGTGCATTTTGGATTATGGTTTGTTTGGCTCTTTGTTTGTGTATTAACAATGTATCTTTAACTGTTTGGATTTAGACAATGGTTGTTATATTAAGTACTTATGGTTATTGTTATTGTTATGTTGTTTATTTAGTTTGTGTGTTATTATATATGTTGTATATATGTGAGCATATTTCTTATCTTTGTAAAATGCATATATAATTTTTAGTGTATATATGTGATACTTCTAATTGTGCGCTTGGTCTCTTTTTGATATTGTCAAAGGGGGAGAAGTATGATACACATGATGCACAAATGATACATAACATTCAGGGGAAGTTTTTCATGAACAATAATGCATTGTCTCAAGTTTTTCCATCATTAAAAAGGGGGAGTATGTGAGTGCATATTTCTGTTTAGATATGTTTTGAATGATGTTAAACCTAGGAAATATCGTTTATGTACACTGGGAGGTATCATCCGAGTCTAGCTATATATTTCAGTGTTCTTGCATTAAGAAGCATGTCAACATTTTGGAAATGGTCTTGAAAATATATGTGCATCAAAATGTTGTGTTGAGCATGAAAAACTTGGTTTTAAGTGAAAAACCCTCATTATAGGTCGCAACATATGACTATAGGTTGACCTATAGATGACTTTTTTAAACTTCAAGTCTACACATAGATGGTACATGTCGACACATACACTACAATATTAAAGTTTGTAGCTTCTATATCATGTGTCGAGTCTTCAGGTCAACCTATAAATAGCACATAACCTTACAGGTCGACACATGTTTCCAAACAAGTTCACACATGACTTGAATAGGTCGACATGACTCGTATAGGTCGACCTATTCATAAATATTTTTGAAAAATTGCATTTGTTTCCATTCCTTTTGCATTCCTTTTGCTTATTATGAGTCCCACATATATATATATACTTGGTACATGTATCATTCTCTAGAAAGATTTCTAGAGTGAGTAAAACCTACATGAATCCCGGATTTCAAAGCATCTCATCATCTTCAATTTAATTTATGCATATACACAATCAAACTACACATAATCATTTTTTTATTGGATGTCATCTAGATTAGGATTGATAACGTCCAATTAGGTTTGTTGTACCGAGAATATTGGATTGATATTTTATAGGGATTCAACTAAGAAAACCGAGGTGGGATTTTCTTTCAAGATCTTTAGGGTTTGAAGATTTTGGACAAGATTGTGCAACTCGGATCTGATCGAGTGAAAGCCTTGGGACTAGGTGTGTCGTGCAAGGGAGTAGTGTGAAACAGTGGATCGTGTTGACAAATCTTGGGTTCAATAAGTATGCGCTTGAGATTAATTCATCCAGGCGAAAAATCCTTGAGATAAGGAGGTCGTGCAAGGAAGTAGCAACAATAGGTGAATTGAAGCGGCTTGTTGGTGTCTTGATCAATCTTTGATCAAGGGTTTTGTAGCTGTTAGAGTCAAGAACAAACTTAGGGTTTGCGGGATTTGATATCTTATTTTTTGTACGCATACATTTGCAAAGTAAGATTTATTATAATAATATCTCAATTTGTGTTCGAATTAATGGAAGACATACCCATAGCGAGGTCGATTGGGGAACTGCTTAAATAAATCCTTGTGTACTCTCTCTCTCTCTCTCTCTCTCTCTCTCTCTCTCTATCTCTCTCTCTCTCTCTCTCTCTCTCTCTCTCTCTCTATATATATATATATATATATATATATCTTTTATTTTTCGGTTCGCAAATTGTTAATTACTTTGATCTCTTGATTAACATTATTTGGATAATAATTTTTGAATCATTTGTGAAATTTGTGTTGTTGTAGTGATCACATATCATTTGGTATTGATTGGATTTGTAAGAACTACAAACACTATACAATCATCCAAACTTTGTTAATTGCATGCAAAAAGTTCGACAAATTGTTTCAACTAGTTTTTTATGTGTTGTTATCATTTGAGATAGACTTTTGCTATAGTAGAGTATTCAATTTGTTGTTTAAAGTGTTGTTAATCAACTTGTGGATTATTATCATACCATTGACACCTTTACGCATATCCTGACTATTCAATAGTAAGTTCGGTTAGACGATTTTTGATCCGAAAAATATTTAAAACTAGCTTTCGCGCCATAAATTTTTCTAAATTAAATTTTCGAATAAATTTTTAACTTGGAATATATTTACCCCTTTTAGATCTAGACATATCGATTACTTATAATCTCCTATGAAAATAGTAACTTAAGAGTGTTTAAAAAATAATAATAAAATTTAAGACCTTGAGACTCATTACTATCTTCGTGAAAAACTAAAATTATTAATGGGATATGAACATGGATTTGAAAAAATAATATATGCTTGAAAAGAAGAAAAAGAGTCCTAAAATGTCATTATTAGAAACTTTGATTCATTACTATCTTCTTGAAAAACTAAGATTATTCATGGGATATGAACATGGATTTGAAAAAATAATATATGCTCGAAAAGAAGAAGAAAAAGAGTCCTAAAATGTCATTATTAGAAACTTTGATTTTTTTCTGGAACTATTTGATGCCTTTTAAAATTATTTGATTAGAGTACTAATTAAATAAATTGGAGAAATGGTGTTTAACGGAACTTGCCTAAGATTTATTTATGGAATGTAAAATATTTGTTAATACATATAAGTTAAATCAAAAAATATTCTTTTGATATGGAGAACTTTAAATTGTTTCTTTAAAACTAGAAAAGGTACCGTAGGTTAAGTTAATACTAAACTCTTAAAAGGGAAATGGAAAACGTATTGAATATATATTATAATACATATAGCTCAGAAGGTGTAACATTTCATCATAATAAACCTGTATGGTTTAATAAAATTAGGTATTATCATTAAACAAGGTAAATTTTGAAAACAATAAAAATATCAAGATTTAGGATAAGAATGTTAGTCATGTGCAGGAGAACATATCCAACCAGAAACGTGAAGTATAGAAATCAGAATCGAATTTTTTACAAAAATAACCCATTTTTCATTGAAATTCCTAAAATACCTCCAATTTTAAAAAAAAATTCAAACTATCCCACTTTTAGGAGGAGTCGCCAATTAAATTGGCGACTCCTCTTAAAAGTTTAATGGAGGCGCCAATTGGATTGGCTAGGGCATGTGCCCTAGTCAATCCAATTGGCGCCCATGTGTATTACTTGATGGGAGGCACCAATTGGATTGACACCTCAGTGTAAAATGCAATTTTTTTTTGTAATTGGTCTACGTGATACATAAATTTGAAATAGGACCAATTGATATTAATAAAATTTTCCGTTTACACAAAAAAGCCTAATGGTGATGACCGGGATCACCTAACCGACCTCTGGTCCCACATCCCCTAGCTACCCTAACCCGTGGCCCTAACCCACGTTGATGATTCACCACTGGTGTTTGAGCATCTGAGGGGCCAGGAGCCTCACTACCAACTACAGGAGATGGTCTGTTGAGGTTGTCAGACAAGTCGACATAGTCTTCAGTATGCATCGAGGGTGTACCACCGTAGCTGAGTTCATGACCCATGCCACCGTAGTTGGGTTGTGGTTGACTCAGTGGTGGGTGACCGGGACGGTTGAAGAGAGACATGAGTGTGAATGATACGCCGAGGAAAGATTGGAAATGTTGTTGGGGTGTTTGGTAGAGATAGGGTTGCTGGATGTTTTGGTGTTGTGAGGTTTGGGCTTCTAGGCTATGGTAGGAGGAGGGGCGGTTGGTGTTGAATGATCGTTGGGTGATCTGCCTAAGGCGGCTTTGGTAGGGTGATGGGGTGGGTGCGAAGCGATGTTGGGTCTCAGGTTGATGGTCAATTTGTTGGTGGTGGTATGGGGTATGCTCTTGGTATTGGGGTTAGCTGTATGACATGTTTTGGTTGTATGTTTGTGTGTTGGTTGAATAAAACGTTTGACGGACGGGGGGTTGTGTGTATCCGGTCTGACACTGTTGTTGGGGGTTTGATGTTGAGGTGTCAGATGTGTAATTCATCTGGCGTGGGTCGTAGAGGTACATATCCTCGGCGATGAACTGAAAACCAACTGATCTGTACCAAGCCATATAAGTCCGACTTGGTTTTTCTTCATATGGCATGATTGCGTCAGTTAATACATGGTCATGGTGGTGCTTCCATTTGCGACACTCCGATCTTGCGAAGCTTTTCCATGGATTGAAGTTCCATTGGTCATTAACTTTGCGCATATGCCACTCTCCTAGGCTTGCTGGGGGATCTGGGATGTTTTGGGGCATACCAAACTGCAACTTCACAAGATCACTGTTGTGCATCTCCACAGTTGTGAACCGTATTATCGGCGTGCATGCAGTCCATACGGCCGCATCTTCAGCGTTGACCTCATGGTCATGATCTAAATTAAGGTATGGACGCCAAATGAACTAAAATGTGAAAGAATATAGGATTATAATCTAGGTATAAGAAGTTAACAAATTATAACGAAATAAATTAAGTTAATATCCTTACATCTGTCGGTCGAAGGTGATCCAACAGATTGCGATACTGAGTAATACAATATCTAGGATATATGTTATAATTCATACCACGTGCAGACCATCTACACCAAAAAGGTAGGAATATTAGTTAGAGATAATAATCTTTAAAGAAGTAAGTAAAAATATAGAAATTTAAACAACTTACTTTTGTGCATAAGGGAATGCGAAAGGATTATTGTTGACGGGTGCTAGGGACGGTAGTCTTGATCAACCCCATGCTTGTAGCAAAATAACACATCCAAAAAATGTAGATGTGTCTTTGTGTGAGTTTTTGCACAAGGCGCTATAGAGATAGGCTAGACAAGCAAATCCCCAACTGTAACTTCCTATTCTATCTACATGTCTAAGTCAAGGTAAATACATAATATGCATGCTAGAACCACTATCTTCAGGAAATAAAAACGAACCAATTAACAGCATAATGTAACACCTAGTTTTTATTATTCGAGCATCTTCGGTAGAATGATCATCTAAGTATAAACTATTATAGTATGACTTAAGGCGTGAAAGTAGTATACCTTGACGTCTTACGTTATCATCTAACAAATCAATCTCCAAGAGGTCCATGCAAATTGAATTTGCATAATTGGTTTTACCATTAACAGCCTTACCTTCAATGGGCAGTCCCAAAAGCATATAAACGTCTTCTAACATCACGGTACGCTCACCGGTTGGAAACTAAAATATGTGTGTCTTCTGACGCAATCTTTCGCATAAATCAAGAATGAATTTTTTATCTACGGACCAAGACAAAATCTTGCTTATGTGACCAAAACCAGCGAGTTCAACATAAGGTTAAATCATCGGGTCCATATGGACATGTTCGTGGACCCAAGTCCGGAACCTTGAAACATCCTATAAAAGAAAGAACAAAAACCTTGACTAAGTTGGTATGTTAAAATAAAAGGGATCTCTATTAAAACAAATAACAAAAGAAAAAAACTTACATAAGTTGTTATGTTCGCAACCGTTCCTCTATGCGTTTCGCCCATTGTGAGGATAGACATTTTGTCGGGGAAGAAAGTGGTTGGTGCAAATGAAACTACAAGAAGTTGTTGCAGATGAAATTGTAGAAGAAGTATTGTAAAAGAAGTATTGAGAGTGATGATGTGGAATAAGTTTTGATGGTGCGGATGTATTTATAGGCAAATGAATGGGAGCATGAAAAGTTGTGATTTAGTAAGGTAAAAATATATTTAATGGTAACAAGTTACGTGATTTAGGGATTTGTGATTTAGGGATTTGTGATTTAGGGATTTATAGTACGTATTTTGTGAAAAGAAAAAATAATTGGAAAACTCGTTACGGTAAGGATATTTTCTAATGATATTATATGTAATTGAATGCATGTGTGTTTGTATCAATGTTTATGTGCCCAGTAAGGGGTTTGTGATAATTGTGTGCCCAATTGAGAATGTGTAATGCTTGTGTGTCAAATTGGATGTGTGTGTTTACACTGTGATGCTAAACTTATGAATATGCTTTCATATGATTTGTCTGTTGAGTGTATGTCAAGAGGACAGCACCGGGCGAGGACTCCAGAGGATGGATCTCACCTAATTGTATTGAATTTTATTCATATGATTTGTTCAAAATATGTATTGGCATGTGGTTATGATTACATATGCTCAAACTATGTAATTTGTTACATTAGTATAGGTAGATAAAGCATATACTCATGCATATCATAGTTACGTGTATGTCGAGAGAACTACACCGGGTGAGGACTCTAGAGAACAAAGCCCACCTAATTCTGCAAGATTTTATTGAGTCTGTGTAGTATAGAATGCTACACCTAGTGTTATTAGAGATAAAATTCTAGAATTCATGCATGTGAGGAACCCGATTAGAGGATCACACTCATGTAAAGTCTGCATTAGGCTATTTGTGCATTGCTTTATGTGTTGAAATAAATAATATGATTGTTATATATCATGTTGTCCTTTGCTTGTGCGCATTCTTTCATATGTGTTATTTTTAGATCGTGGCCCTCTAATATTATTTTGAATTGGGCTTATGCCCCTGGTTTTTAGAGGTTTGAGTTGTTCTTAAAGACGTGGCAAAACAATTATTTGATTAGTGATTTGAAGCAGCAAGGCTAGATGCTACCCGAGTATTTAGTACCCAATCATCAGTTGTTAGAACCCAAGATCCGCTTAGGGTTTTGCTTCACAGTGTTGTCCGTTTCTTTTGAGAATATTGTTGTTGTAGCAGAATGTTAATTTGTGCAAGTTGTATTGACTTTTACTTTTCGTCAAACAGTTTGTGGAAGAATATATGAAAGTGGTCAAAATACTTTATACCTTTGGATAGGTCTCTGATTGTATTGGAAAAATATGTTTAAATACAAAAAACTTTACTCTTATAATTATTTTAGAAAAAAAAGGACAACTATGAATAAATTGTATTTTAATTTTGTTGCTTAAAAAGAAAAAAAAATACACTCTCACTATTAAAATTTGGGGTGTTACACCTCCTACGCAGCGCTTTGTTTAGTGTCAGATAGCTCGACTTGGTTTGACCCTCTAAATCAATAGGGGCCTCTTCTAGACTTATATCATTGAAATTATTCTCAAAATTATGCCCAACAGCTTTAGGATTCCATTTGAACATCTCAAACCAAGTCCCATGTGTTTTACCTTTGTATCTCTTTTTATGGGGAGGTTTATAATTGAGGTTTGACAGTAGAGGATTCTTCTTCACCTTTTGGGTCTTTCCATGTAATGGGATCAAACCTTCTTTCTTAAAGTTCTGGTCTTGAATAATAGGCCTTCCATCTAGCATATTCTCATAAGTCTTGGCTTCTTTGTCTTTTCTATCTTAAATGGTATCAGTCACTAGGTGTGCTTTTACTATGTCAATGGGGGCTTATTCAGATGGGGGTTGTAAGACCCCAATTTTGGCCCTAAGATCCCTCATCAGCATCATAACATTGCATTGTATAGCCTCAAGGATCATTAAGCATCTTGGTTCCCTTTGTCAATGGGTGGGACTCATTGTGAGTGGTTTGAGATCACCAAACATGCTTGAATTGTATATCATTGTTTTTCTCATTTTGTTTACTAACCAAAAGCAAAAAAATATGTCACTAACATCTTTTATTTGTAGCTTGAGCAATCACAAGGTCAAAAGCCTCTAGGAGATCCTTGGTACAAAGACATGGTCAAGAAGAGATGAAAGCAAACATGGTAATGGTTCCCAAAGCTCTCATCCATAATATATGCCTCCCTAGCATCTCAATTCATCATTTTGATCAAAGCAAGTCAAAGGGATTGAGGCCTTGTTCTTCAAAGAAACCTTAATCCATATGTGCACCACAATGCCTTGCTCATGAAGCAACCTCAGCCCATGGTTAAATACAATCAAGGGAAGTTCTTTAACTCTTCATTTCATGCATATTTGAACTTATTTGAGTGTCCTTAATCATCAATTCATCAAGGTATGAGTCATGGACTTGAAAAGTTGATCAGTCAAATCATCTGACTATTTTGAAATGCACTGAGACCTAACTTTTTATGTGTTAGCCAAATGGAGATGGTTCCAAATGCAAAAATGTTCTTAAGGACAATATGAACAACTTTCATGTTCATCAAAATTTGATTTGAAGCTTGGACAACCATCTTCCATTCCAATACATTATAGGTCATTTTGACTGAAACCCTAATTTTGGGTCAACTTCCCAAGGACATAACTCATTCATTTTTTATGATTTTGAGGTGGGATAAAATTAATTGGAAATCCTAAGATGTCTAATTCAAATGTTATGTTTAACAAAATTGCAAAATCTCAAAGAAAATACATGTGATAATGCAAGACATTATAGGTCCTTTTGGGTCAAAGGCATTAAAAGTCAAAAAAGTCCAACTTCAAGTGCCCATAACTTCTTCATCAAAAATCCAAATGATGCAAAATTTAAGTCCAGTTTGATTGTATTGAAACTATCTACAACTTTGATGTTGAAGGTTTTTTCATTTGAAGCTTGAATCATCAAAACAGAAGGGCTTGAAAGTTGGCCAATTTTAGAAACCTTGCCTTGACATGTTTTGCACATCACACTTTAAACTCAAAATTCATAAATTTCCACACTTCAAATGAGTTTTTGACCAACATAACATGTGTTCGTTATACAAAAACCTTTCCAACCATTACCCATATGCCTATGCTTGGATTTTCTAATTGGTATTTTCGAAGAGGTGAATGATGAGGTTCATTTGTGGAGTTCATGTTGAAACCTTATTGCACAAGCCAATTCAGAGAAAATTACACGTCCAAACCCTTGGCATTTGAACTCAGCTTGCATTTGGCATTGCTTTTGGGCCTTGTGCATGATCATGCAAGCCCATGCAAGTGGTATCCAAATTTATGCACACGGATCCTCTCACACCTTCCTTGCCAATTCAGCTATAACAACATGCTTCATTCCCTCCATTTCACACACAATTTTCAACCTGAAATGCTGCAGAATTCATTCCCCAACCATCACCAAAGAAGCAAGTTTCATTTCTCTTAAAAATTTCAGATCTCGAATTCAACTTCATCTGGTTGTATTCATATATCTAATGTTTCTAAACCTTCATCATACACCTCATTGAACTTCTGTTTTGATAAAGCAAGCAGAGATTCGAGCTCAAGTTACCAGAATCCAAACTTATTCTTCAACTGGTAATTTCTTCGATTCTCATCATCCATGGACCTTTTTGCGTGGATCTAATGTTTTCTGAAGTCCTCACTTGAGAGGCAAGCTAGTGATAGCTTCAATTTTGCTTTTCCATGATCTGCATTTTTCATACCTGAATCTTCCACCTCAGATTTCTCCATTTATAGAGATCTTGAGTGTGATTCAAGGTTACAGGGGTGATGTACATCACCCCAGCTTCATTTTGGTATAAGGATCGTGTATTTTCATGGAGGTTTAAAAACCTGCAAGTTTGGCCGGAATTTGCAGGTTCACCGGAGAAGAAGGTGGCTCCGGTGGCCGCCTCTCTCCAGTTTGAATGTTGACCGTTGGATGTACATCCCACGTTTTAATCTCGGCCGTGCATTGTGTTTACTTTCATTAATTCATCATGTTTCGCGTGGAATAAGGCCTACCATGTGAACGCGCTTCTGGACCATTAGATGTTGCCACGTCAATTAATGAGTTCCATCAGACGCTCCTGGTTTTTTCTAATTACTATTTTCTGTTTTTATTTTCTTTAATTCCACTTATTTTCAAAAATCAATATCTTCTTCATTTTTAATCCAAAAGTTATGGGACCAATTGCGTTATTTCCCAAATAATTTCTAGTTTCTATTTCTGATTTTTAATATTTTTTATTTTGTCATTTGATATTTTTTGTGAATTTTCTCTTTCTGCTTATTTTTAATTCATTTCAAATAGTTTTTGATATTCAAAAAATACAAAAATATTTTCCTAACCTCTTTGAATGATGATGGATCTATGAAAAATATTCTCATCAATCTTTGAATTGATTTGAGATTTATTTTAGATTTTAGTTCAATTAGGTTATTTTTATTCATTTTTAATTGATTAAAAATAGTTTCTGACTTTTAAAAATGTTGGAATTTTTTGTCAAACTTTGTTGACCTTGTTGAACTTAGGACAAATCACTTGGACCTGTCAAGGTTGATTTGAAGTGATTTTGAAGTTTGACCTTTCCATTTATTTTAATTCAAGTTTATTCTTAATATTAAAAAATGCCAAAAAATATTTTATTCTTTTCTTGTCCTGCAATCTTCATCTCACTTCTGTTGTTGATTGTTTGACCTTAACCTTCAATGTTATTGGTCAACATATGAGGATTGGTACATGATCTTCAATTTTATGCATTTATATTTCTTTTACCATTTTGTCATTTTCTTTTCTCTTATCCATCTCCTTCTTCTTCTTCTTCTTTTTCTTTTTTGATCAATGAGTTGAAGGTTGATAAGTTAGTATTGATTATAGGGATTTAACCTTCCTTGATTCAAATCTAATTCATCTTGATCAATTGATCAAGTGAATGGCTTTGCATTAAGGATAGGTTGTCTTTTAAATCATGCAAAAGGCTTAAACCAATACAAGATCAATTCTCTTCTCCTTTTTGGCATGGCAAGTTGTTGGGACTTGGTTCACTAATCAAGACTCCTAACTTGTGTTTGTTGCCTACATTATTATTGACCGGCCTCAGATAGTTGTGACTTCTACATAAGTCCAATTACGATTGCTTAACATAGCGCTAAATTTGCCTTATGGCACACTAACTACTAACACTAACTATTGACAATTAACATTTACTTTATGTAAATTACTTTATGCAATTTACTTTAATGCAACTTACTATTCTTGCACATATTATTCATTTGCTTTTCTCTTTTCTCACTTGAGCACATGTTTATGTTAATGCCATTTGCCTTTTGCTCACTTGAGCATATAATTGTGTATATACTATTTTGCTTGTGTTTTGTTTTGATTGTGGTGAACTAAATGGAGAATTGGACTTAGATTCTAGGACCTTTCCTTATGCAAAATTGGAGTAAAAGGATATTGATGGTGAAGATGGATTAGAAGTACCAAATCTCTAAACTCACTTTTATCCATTCTTGTTTTACTTCATGGAACTTTTGATGTGTGTGCTTTTGTGCTAGGAGTTCCCATTTGAGCTTAATTGGAGGACCATTGCCATGATCATCTAAGTGGAAGATACAAGGCACCTTGAGGATCTCTTTTGAGACTTGTTTGATTGCTTATACTTTGTGGTTACTTATTCCAAAGGATGTGAGCTACTTGGATCATCAATATGATCTCAAGAGAGGAACTCCTTGTGTGGTTCATTTCTTATCCCTCACCTTTTATTTTCCTAGGACTTAGCCCTTCTTCTTCTTCTCTCCACTCTAACCCAAGCCAAAACTGTTGTGCAAACATTTAACCATGGTTTTCAAACATTAGAAACCTAAGCCTTATGCTTTTGATTTTTAAACTTTCTTTTCATAACACTTATTTTGAAATGAACTTTTAAGTCAACTTTGACCATTTTGTATATACTTCTATTTGGTAAATATAACCCATTCAAATGTGCTTTTGTGGTTCCAATGGCCACTTTCTTAATCAACTTTCCATAACCTTTAGCTATTAGGTTTGAGTTATCTTGGCGGTAGATGTAATACTTGCCTATATCCTTAGTGATGGACAATGAGTCTTCCATGCTTATTATAGGGTTAACCCCTCACTAGCATGTTGAAGCTATCCTCACATGGTGGATTTGTGGTTTGGTTGAGTTTTCTCCCTTTGATAACAAAAGAACTTAAGGCTTTTGGACCAATCAATTCACCAACTCATTTTGAAATTTTTACCCCGAACTACGAGGTTTTGATCCTAATCTTTTTATAAGATGGTACGTAGGCAATGGGTTCATCCATCCAAACAAAAAAATGTAAATAATTTGTACATTATCTTCTCATCTCTCTAATCATGTTTGTGAAAACAAAATTTTCAAAAAACAACAACCTTTGCAACAAGTGTGAAAAGGTCTCCCTAGGAGTACCTAGGATGTTTTGGGTGCCTAACACCTTCCCACTACATAACCAACCCCCTTACCCAGATCTCTGTTTCTTTTACTAGTTTTTGTTAAAACTATTAGGTTTTTATTCGCTTTCTAACCATTACTTTGGATAAATAGAAGTGCGGTGGCGACTCGACTTTGTATGATTTACCTTGGATTTTGTCAATATCTCTAATGGTAACGAATACCCCGCTACAGAAAAGTGGCAACTCTGCTGGGGAAATCATTTTCCTAGTGGGTTTTGCCAACTTTTCATGCTTGTTGTGTATATTGTTTTGTGATATATTTTTGTGCAAATTTGGGATTACTGTATTGTATGTAATGATTGATTTGCTTGATATTAATTCCTTGTATGCTTGGTGATCTTTGTGAGATGAGTTCTATACCCGGACTCAAGTGCACTTAGGATAGGAGAATGGCGTAGTCTTGTTGACTTGTGTGGAGTTATTCCTTAGCAAGTTGACTTGCAAGTCCATTCACTTGGTGGAGGTCATGTTGGGATCAATAATGTCACACAAGTAAGTTGTGGTTAGACATTACTCTTTCCAATATAGACCTTAGAAGCCAAGGACCTTAGGTTACCAAGCCCATCTTGGCCTATTTTTAGGATGTAGTGTGAAAATCGTTCAAGTGTAAGATTTGATACGATTGTTATGCGATGCTATACTCATAAGAGTCTCTCTTGAGAATATTTTTTGGAATACGAGTAGTCGTTTCTCCGATAATATCCGAAAGATGCGATGATGACTATGGGAACCTCTTATAGAACATGTTTGGCAGGTTTAAACCTTAGTACATTCCCTTTGGGTGGTTCTTAACCGAGACTCCATGCTCGTGACTTGCAACAAACCCTTGATTCATGGTTGATCCGTTCATATGTCCTTAATATCAATGGAACTTGGGTGTCGATAAGGTGTAAACCATAATCCACCAAAATGGATGATTGATATTAAGGATAATATGATCCATCCCATGACCTTTGTTTGGTGTGCTTTGCTTGATCCTTGAGTGTGATTGTTGCATTCATGCATTCATGCATTCATTTGCATCCATATCATCAATAATAAAGGAAATTTTCAAGGAACTTAAGGGGTTTATTTGCAAAATTTTCAGACATGGAAAGACAAAGAAGGAATACAAAGAAGTACAGCTTCAGGCAACCAAATTTGAAAGAGTTAAGGAATTTGATATCCTATGTACTAGATCCCTTGGGTTTCAAGGCTCGTTTTGGGAAGCTTCTTCCTCTTCTGACTACTTAGGTGGATGAAGGATTGATGAGTGTATTGGTGCAGTTTTATGATCCCTTGTACCATTGCTTCACGTTTCCGGACTTTCAGCTTTTGCCTACCCTTGAGGAGTATGTTTATCTTGTGGGTATACCTATCCTGGATCAGTTGCCGTTCAGTGGCCTGGAAAGTATTCCTACTTCTTAAGAGGTAACTGACATGTTGCACATAGATGAAGCTCTGGTTGGTGCTCATATGACTACCAAAGGTGGAATTCAAGGTCTCCCTTCTGAGTTCCTCATTGCTCAAGCTACTATCTATGGGAAGGCCATGAGTGAGGACGCCTTTGAAGCCATATTTTTACTTCTCATCTATGGGCTAGTGTTGTTCCCCAACATCGACAAGTTTGTACAAAAATATGTCAAATAACACATAAACAAATATCATACAACGAGGGTGAAAAGTAGGCAATACCACCAGGGAAGGTTCTCCTACACCGGCCCAAACACTCGACCACTGCGGGTCACCTTGGTAACATCAGCAATGCTCACGATAGAACTGGTAGTAGGTAATGGAACCTCTTAACCATCCTTCACCATAGTTGCATTATACTGATAAGGAATAGCCTTATCGGATGCGTAAGGTACTGGACCCACCAACCATATGACCAACGGCAATATCGATCTTTGGCTGATACTATTAATGTTGCTTTTATCATACTGAATCACAACTCTCTCAGGATTCTTAAACACGGGAACAATTACATTGACATCATCATCTATGTGACGGGATTGAACAATCTGAATCATACCCTCATCCATCAACCGTTGGATGTCTCTTTTCACAATCTCACAACCTCTTGAATTAACACTGAAGATAGCACAACCATCACGGTTATGCTCACAATCACTAACCATTCAAATATCCTTGTGCATCGTCACCAAGGACCTTCGAATGAAACGGACGTCGAACACTTTGAACTCCCCAGGGAAGCCGTCCACCATATTAACAGATGAATTTCCATGGGCAGGCAGTGGGTTAGCTTTCACGTTGGGTGCACGGTCCTCAAAGGACACCATTCCATTTTTCACTAGTTTATGGACTTCATATTTGAGTGGATAACATTTATCAATGTCATGTCCGGGTGCTCCTTGATGAAAAGCACAGCGGAGGTCTGTTTTGTACCACCATAGAAGTGGTTCAGGTATTTGTGGAGGATTTCTTGGGTGGAGTAGGTTCTTGAGAACCAACGATGGGTAAAGCTATGCATATGTCATCGAAATCGGGTCGAAAGAGACCTTCTTCCTTTCAGAATTCTTCTATTGATGATTGTTGGTATTGTTGTTGTTGTAGGTATTTGTTCGCTGTTGTGGTTGTTGTAGTTGATGTTGTCGTTGAAGAGGTGTTGGCTGATTTGCTGAAAACACAGGAATCACTGAAGATACTTGATGATGATGTTGATGGGATGGTTGACTTTTTCTGATTTGAGGCCTCCTCTTCCTCCCACTAACAATTGCATTGGCTTCATTATCCTTCTTCTTACCAAAACTGTTGCCGTATCTCTTGTTGGACGATACTTCCTCCTTAGATAACTATCATTCTCGGACACCTTCTTCTGGCCTCATCCCCATATTTACTATTTCGGTAAAATCATTGGGGGCACTGTTGATCATGCTCTTATAATAAAATGAGCTAAGGGTCTCGAAAAAAAATTTGGTCATCTCCTTTTCCTCTAAAGGAGGGTTGATCTAAGCAGCGAGCTCTCTCCACCTCTGCGCATACTCCTTAAATGTTTCCTTGTCCTTTTGAGACAGTGATCTTAACTGATCTCGATCGGGAGCCATATCAACTTTGTACATGTACTGCTTTACGAATGCTTCACTCAAATTGTTGAAAGTGCGGATGCTCTCACTATCCAACCCCATATACCATCTTAGCGCAGCACCGCTCAGACTATCTTGGAAGTAGTGGATCAATAGTTGATCGTTGTCTGTTTGAGTGGACATTTTGCGGGCATACATCACCAAATGACTGAGTGGACATGCGTTCCCTTTGTATTTTTCAAAGTCATGCACTTTGAATTTCATTGGAATCATCACATTCGGCACCAGACACAATTCAACAACACTCTTTCCAAGCAGGTCCTTACCTCTCAAAGTCTTCAACTCCTTGCGAAGCTCAAGAAATTGATCTTTCATTTCATCCATTTTCTCATATACATCTGGGATCTCAGATGGCTCGGAATGATAAATAGTGTCCTCCACACGTGGTAAGGTATGCACAGCAGGTGGTGGCACAAACGTGACCGGGCTAGATGTCGGCATAGAAGCAAATGTAGGAGCAAAGCCTTCAGGCACGAAGTTCGGAGGCATTCCCCACGAGAATCCGGCAGGCGCGAAATGAGCGGCAATTACGGGAATAGTAAAGGTAGCTACCTCTGAAATAACAATCCTCTGAGGAGGAGGAGTTGCAGGTGTTGGAGAGGATTGGCTCTATGCGGCTATAACTGACTCCATCATGGCAGTCAGGCGGGCGATCTCCTCTTTCAAATCTCTATTCTCTTGCTCAAGATGTTCCATAATTTTGGAGTGATTAGTGCAAGTATTGTACCGATGAGTCAGCTTGGCTGAACCACAGAAGAAACAACAATGAGACATCTGGCGAAAGATAAGCCTGCTTAGGCAAATGATGCATGAAATGCAATGCTTGATCGTTTTTATTTTCAAAGAACTTACTATATATATATATATATATATATATATATATATATATATATATATATATATATATATATATATATATATATATATATATATATAGAGAGAGAGAGAGAGAGAGAGAGAAATATATATATATATATATATATATATATATATATATATATACATTTAATAATAGTTGCAACAATTTGATATGACCATAAAAATCTCTTTTATTTATATAATTGGAAGGATTAAACTGAGTACAATTTCAGAAACCAAATGAAAAATACAAGAGAAAAGGAGACTAGTCATCCTAAGGATCCCTAACAACAACGTCAGAAGATCTGGCTGTAGGCGCGTACTTTCTTCGAATGCGTTGGATCTCAGTCTCAAAAGAAACCTTCATCTGAGTCTTCTCAAGGATAAGCTGGTCAACAATCTTCTTCCAAGCAACTGAAGGCTGAGGCATGCTAGAAGATGAAACCTCTGGCTCTCTCTGTCTCTTCGTCACTCGGTCTTCAAGTAGCTCAATAAGTGCATCTTTGTCCTTAGACTCAAGCTGCAACTCCTCATGCTTTTTGCTCAAAGCATGGAACCGCTCTTCCAACATATCCTTCTCTTGCTTCATCTTGGCGAGTGCGTTTTCCAACTCCTCTATATCTTGGTTAGGGTGGGTTAATGGCTCAACCATAACCATAGATATAGGTCTCTCACAAGGGTAAGGCATCTTCAATTTCAAAGCTCTCTTCTTCATCCAAAGAGTGTAAGCTTCCAAAGCTACACAATTGCATGGACCAAGCTCGGATCTTCCTTTCCAATGCACATTATACCAAGCATGCACAATCTTCTGCTTCAAATGTTGGGGATCTTTACCCTCTTGATAGAAAAGACATTCTAACAACATGTTATTAGGTTTGTCTCTCAAGGGGAACCCAAGTTGACGACGGGCCAAAACAGGGTTGTAGTTAATTCCTCCTTGTGTACCAATGAGAGGCACATTAAAGAATTCACCACAACTATCAATAATCTCCAAACTGCTCAAAGAAGGATCATACCAAACTATATCATTATTAGTGAGAGAGATAAGTCTCTGAGACCACCATAGATATTGTTTGTTCTCTACAAAAGCAGGTCTATGTTGCAAGTGCAAAATAAACCACTTGTACAGAAGAGGAATGCAAAAGACAATAATTCCACCACCCTTAGAATTCCTTAGATGCAAAGATAAGTACATATCACCCAACAGAGTAGGCACAGGATTCCCAATGAAGAAAATTCTAATGGCGTTAACATCAACAAAACCGTCAATGTTAGGGAACAAAGCTAATCCATATATGAGCAACACAAAGATAGCTTCAAAATCGTCCATACTACCGGCCTGAGCAAAGGCAGTAGCTTCCTTGATGAGGAAATCAGATGGAAACCCAAACAATCCTCCTTTCTTCACCCAATGAGCCTCTATCTCAGACTTCTTCAAGTGAAGAGCTTCAGCTATAAGATGAGATCTGAGAATCTCTTCCAATCCACTAAATGGCACTTTGCTAGAAACAGGTATTCCCAAGAGATGGGAATACTTCTCCAACATAGGCACAAGCTGATAATCCGGAAAAGTGAAGCAACGGTAGAGAGGATCATTAAATTGCACCAACACGCTCAAAAGTCCTTCAACTACATTAGCAGATAACATAGATAGAAGCTTCCCATGACGTTGTTTGAAGTCCAAGGGATCTAATACAAAAGATGATAGCTTCCTTAGCTCTTTCAAATCAGGACATTTGAAACTGTACTTCTTAGTGTTCCTTCGTCCACAATCCATGGTCTGAAAATATTTGCAAATAACACCTTAGTTCCTTGAAATTTTCGTGTGATGAATGTTATGATGCGCACGAATGCATGAATGCAACAATCACAAATAAGGGATCACACACAAAGCAAACAAACAAAGGTCAAGGGATGAATCAAGTCATTGTCAAGATCAATCATCCATTTTGGTGGATTATGGTTTACACCTTATCAACACCCAAGTTCCATTGATATTGACAAGACTTGATTGGATCAACCAAGAATCAAGGGTTTGTTGTAAGCCATTAGCATGCAGTCTGGGTAAGAACCATCCCAAAGGAGTGAACTAAGGATAACAACTTGCAGATCATGTTCTAAAAAAGTTCCCAGAGTCTTAATTCCATCAATCGGATATTACAGGTTAGGATGACTGACTCATCAACCCAAAATATTCTCAAGAGAAACTCGTCCGAGTGCAGTATCGCGTAACAACTGTTATCGAGTCTACACTTGAACAGTCTCCGCACTACGTCCTAAATAGGCCAAGAGGGGGTAAAATGTTCTACGATCCTCAGCTTCTCGGACCCCAAATTAGAGATAGTAATTCCTAACCATAAATACTTGTATAACATTTCCAAATCCAAAAGGGTCTCTAATGAGCAGATGGGTCTCAAGCCAACTTGTTAAGCACTACTCCACACAAGTCGAACATGACTATACCATCCTCCTATCTCACCACTCAGAGATCACCAAGCACAACAAGCAAATTATACCACACAAACAAATATACATACATGAAATATACAATTATAATCGCACAAAAAAGTAGGCTAAACCCACTGAAGACTAGTCCCCAGCAGAGTCGCCACTTAATTTCTGTAGCGGTAAATTCATGATCATCAAGCTATGGAGAAGCTAGACATCAAATAACAAGAGTCACCACCGCGCTTTTATTGTTTCGAAGGGAAAAGAGAAAAGTAAGAACAAAACCCAAAAATAAGAAGTTTTCAAATCAAAACTAATAAAATGCCAGAGATTACAGGTAAGGGGGTTGGTTACACAGAGGGAAGGTGCTAGCACCCAAACTGTCCTAGATACTCCTAGGGAGCCCTTTTTTTTGTGCATATGTATTTTGTACAAATGATATTTTCAAGCAAATAGAGTAAGGGAGTGAGAAAATAATTCGTTAATTATATTTTTGTGTTTGACAACATCTTCGGACGTGTGCCTACGTACCAACATAAAAATGAGGGATCAAAACCTCGTAGTTCGTGGTATCCATTTCAAAGTGAGTGTATTGCTTTTAAAAAAAATTAAGTTTGAAAGGCACAAAGGCCTAAAAATGTTTTGAATGAGTTAGTTCTTTTTGGTTTTTGAAAATTTTAAGTCAAGTATAATTAAGTATATTTACAAGTTTGATTAGGAAGATGAGTTTGAAAATGCAATGGCATAAGGCCAAAGTTTCTAACTTTCAAAATGGTCTATGTTTGGAAAACAAGCACAAACAAAGAAGTTTTTTGAAAGGAGGGAGAGATTTTGAAATTAAAGAAATGGGGAGGAGATGAAGAGACTAATCCTAAGCACAAAATTAAAAGTTAAGAGTTGAAAAGATCTGACAAATGGGCTGCAATCCAATAGACAAGAATGTCATATAGAAACCCAAATTCCCTTGGACATTAGAATCAAGCAACAAACAATGCACAAAATATCAACTTGAAGAGCAAGGCATCAAATAAAGATAGCCACATCCAAGCATAGCAAATTCATTATCTTTCTTCAGATTTACCCATGTAGTAGATAAATTCCACAATGCCACAAGTCACACGTTCAAAATAACAGCTTCACAATGATCATGTTGCAGATGAACTCAAATGGATCTTCAAGGATGTATCAGATGAAGTTTCAAATTACAAGCACTTGGTTACATGAAATTTGGCATTGGCCAAGTCCTTTGCATAGGGAGTGTTGCCTAAATTCTTAGTCCAAAAGTCTCAAATCAAACCAACAATTCACACAAGATCTTTTTTAGGTTTTTTTTCTAAGTATGTTCATTAATGGTCAAAGACCACACAAGAAATCACAATATACACAACAAAAATATCACAAAGTATGGTCCAAGTGGACAAAGTGAAAATACATTAACATAAACAATTAGGATGGTATGAATAATGGCAAATGAATAAAGCTTAAAAAATAAAGTGCATTAAAATAAAGGCTTGAAATTAAATGTTAGTTGTTAATAAGTTAGAAGTTAGTATTGCTTTTGCTTTTTTTTTAAGTCATTCTTTGGAGAACACTCAACCCACTTATCACAAGCATGAATCCTTGAACCAATACATCTTCCAAAGGAAGGAAAAAAGGCCAAGTTTCCACACAGTACCATGAAAGAGGGGAGACTGATAATCTCACTAACTAGAATGTGCCTTTTTGTGTCAAAATTTAACGCTATGTTAAGCAATCATAATTGGACTTATGTAGAAGTCACAACTATTTGAGGTCGTGCAATAGAATTTGGGTGTTAATGCATGTTAGAGACATAGTATAATGGACTATGCTCATGAAACATACCACACACAAAAAGAATATGCAAAAGTGGTGGCCTAATCTCATCCCTACTCATGTTGATTTTGCCATCAACTAGCCTTAGGATATAGAGATATCATAAGACCATGACATGAATGCATAAAAAAGGGGAATGAGATGATGAGGGAGGGGAAATGGATCAAACTCAAATTGGACAAAGGAGGACTTTTATCAAATTAAGATTATTCATTCATTTTTGGAGATGAAATGTACATTCCATCAATCCCCTAAATCCAATGATCTTAACCTAGCAAAGTCAAATCAACCTTGACTAAGGCCCAACAACACAAGTCAAACTTACAAAATCAATCAAAATGGCTCAACACAATTATTTGGCATTTAATCAATTTATAAATACTAAAGATAATGCATTAAATTAAATATAGTTGGTCAAATTCCTAAAACCTCAGCAAAACACCAAAGAAATGGCCATGAGATTTATCATAGGTCAAACAAGGTCAAAGGACATTGGAGAAAAAATTTCAGAATTTTTGGAAACTTAAAAGTATTTTTAAACAATTAAAAATAATCACAAAATCAATTAAATCATGAAAAATATTATAAATGATCCAAAAAATAATTTTAATTCAGAATATGAAAGAGGATTTTTTTTTTAAAAAAATGGTGAAACTCTCATATTTTTTGGATCAGTATTAAATTTAATATGAATTAATGAAAATCAAAGGAATAAAATAAAAATCCGAAAATACAAAAAAAAACGTGGACCACTTGATCTCCCTCATTAATTAAGGTGGCAGATCAAGTGGACACAAACGCGCGTTCTATGATGGAACTCAGTCAGCGCGTCACGCAAGTGGTAATCAAAACCAACGCCTGTGATTAAAACATTTTAAATGAAATCAATGGCTCTGAACCATGTCACATCATTGCCAGAGCCAAAGATCGGTTACCTTCTCAGGCAAACCTCGCCGGACTAGTTCAATCATCACCATGATAAAAATGAAAAAGGAGGACATGATCTGAAAGGAAAAATGGTGTAGAGCACGAATCTGACCTCAATTTTAACTAACTCCAAATATATAGAAATATATTAGGAGTTGAATTTTGAGGTGTGTCAACTGAGTTGCTTCGATTTGACCTCAAAGCAACTCAATCTTCTTACCTACATTGGTAGGACTTCAGACAACCAAAGATCCAAGAGAATTGGTGAGAATTGAGTGAGAATCGAAGAGAAGAAAAAATCTGGAAAATACCTTCAATGTTGTGCAGAACTTGATCTCTCTTGCTTCCATTCTTGTTTGATCTTGCTCTAATAGCTTGAAAAATTAGGGTCTTACAGTTTGTATAGGAAAGAGACTTATGACTGCAAATGCGGAATGTGTTGTTACGGTATCTTCAGTTTGTGAGGTAGTACCTATCGACACGATCATAACCAAAGAAAAGTTTATAGCCTAAAATAATTATACGAGAGTTATTATTTTTCTTCTTAGCACAAGTTTTGCTTGAAGACAAGCAAAAGTTTAAGTGTGGGAAATTTTGATAGCTCCAAAACACACTACATATTTGACTCAGATTGCACATGTTTTACCATCCTTTTATTATCATTTCTACTATTATGCTGGTACTTTTCCTTATTTTCAGGTACATGGCTTAGAAAAGGCCTTACTCAGAGAAACAAAGAAAAACAGAGGAAAAACAGATAAAAATGAGTAAAATGTACACATGGCGTTCCCCATAGAGCTAGACGTGGGGAAGATGACGTGTCCCACGTCCCAACGGTCATAAAGAATGGGTCTGGCCACTTTGGGAACATGGCGGTCGCCATCCCTACATGTCGGTCGCCATCTTTGATTTTGGTGCTCCAGTCAAAGGCAGTTGAAGACTCACCCCTTTGACAACCATTTTTTTCTCACACGAATGTTGAAGGAGTTACATGCTTCCCTAGGTCTAGTACTAGTATAAATAGGCCATAAAGTTCATTCTTTTGATCGTCCAAGCTTAGCTCAAACATAAGCCATAAAGTTTAGTATTATTAGAGATTTAACTCTTTACATCAAGGGGTTATCGCATTTTGTTTGTGTATCAAGTTTTGAAACCATTATTTTGAAGTTGTTTATCTTCCCGCATTTACATTCCGTTGAAGTTTATTTCTGTCTACTTGCATTGTACTAGACTCAAATCTATGATTGGAGAAGGTTCTTATTTAATTCAACTTTATTTACGTTTTAATTGCATTTTCTATTTAATTTCCTCGCTTTACTTTGTTTATTTCCATGCACCGCTTTACTTTTTTTATTTCCTTGCACCGCTTTACTTTGGTTTATTTTTGTTGTACCGCTTTACTTTGTTTACTTTATTTCCCGCTTGTTACTTTTTGTTCAAAAATCTATTTTCAAAGCTATACATTTATTTGCAAGTTTTTGTTGAAACTCAATTGCACACGTATCACTTTAATATGTCATATCGCATTTTTCAATCATATGATATATCATTTACCATAACCATGTCCAGCTAAATCATTAGTGTTGGAATGTGAAGACCATTCAATCGATGGTACTCCATATGTTGTCTATGTAAGAGTGCTTTTGGGTCTGTTTTGACTTTATTACAATCTTTAAGTTAACTCTGTTAATCAAAATTACTTTTCAACTAAGTTAAAGAGGTGGTTACATAAAAAAAGGATTTTCGACTTTAATGCAAGATGCAACCAGTGCAGCGTGAGCGGCTGGTATATATTAAAGATAAAATTTGGTTCCAAAAAATTGAAAGTGATAGTTCCTTCTTAATTAACTCTTAAAGATAAAATAGGAGTGTTGTTGATTGATGTGATCCACGTTTCAGTACTACATTTTTGAATTCGTTTAAACGTTATTATTTTCATTTTGTTTTCGTTCCAAACATTTTTGATATCTCCTTAGATAAACACCGTGGGAATTAGAAATGATAGATCTGACAATTGGTCTCAGTGAGATTGATATCTTTTAAAACTACGCGATAGATTGTACACTCGCAGTTAGTAAATCCGATAGACTCATTATCGCAAACAGAAACCAGCCTTAATTGTATCGTCATCAAATAGACAACCTTATGCATAACACAGATTAACAATTAAAACTGATATTCCATAGTAGTGAGGATCGTAGTATGGATCGAAGGTCAGATGTTTTATGATACACAAGATCCTCATTTGAGGAAACTGTAGAGATTGCTTGCATCTATGTGGGGGAATTATGATATGAATATAATAACTAAAGGTTTTAGAGAGAAAGAAAAGATATCTAGAACATAGTTATTCTTAAACACACAAAGAGGTTTATTTGTGATTGCTTGATGAAAATATGTTACAAGAGCTCTCCTTTTATAGGAAAGGAGGTACATATAGGAAATGAAGTTTATTTGAATTCAAGGATCTTGGGAAAATATGAATTATCCATCTGGACTTCAAACTGATAGCCTCTTAGGTGGAAGTCAAACTTTTGAATTCCCAATTTTATGGCGAGAGCTTCCTTGTAGGGGGTGTGACATTGTTTTCTAACTTCTTTAAATTGGCCACTAGCATGACCACAATAGTACCTTTTCCCTTCAATTTCTTCTATCATGACTGCTCCCCAATAGTGATCACTAGCATCGGTCTGCAGAACTCTTTTTCCATTTCCAGGGATTTTTATGGAAGGTGGAGTTTATGTTGCATTGTTCCTCATGGTGGGGGAGGGGGGTTCTTTAGCATTTGGGATAGATGACTCGCATATTTCGGTAGTCTTTGCAGGAAATCTCTTATATAATTAATTATACCAAGAAATTATTGAATTTTCTTAACTGTGAGATACTCATCTACTCCCCATGGTATGAATATAATAAAGAGATTGAGTAAGGGAGAAAACCACTTAAACATGGAAACACCTGAACCAAACACTCAACCTATTACTACTACTTCTTCTTTATCGCTTCCTAAACTCTGTAAAAAGACAAATTCTTATAAAATAGAAAACCTTACTAAGTATTCTCATGTTCCGGAAGATGCTCAAATTTCCGAAACAATACCTTCTTTATTAAGTCCGTACAACATCTTCAAAAGACAAAGAAGTGTTACCAGATTCATCTGAAATCTTATCTCTACAAACCTCCCTCATATGAAAGAATACGTCCAGTCGTCTAGACCTGACCAATGTAGCTTAAGAGCTACGAACCAGGAGCATTACGTAGATCTGGAGATTACCCAATATCTCATAAATCACTGGAAGATTGAACGATATACAGCCTTACACTTTGGGGATGTCGGGCCCACACTTTCTCTTCATGGAAGGAAGAACCAACCTGTCTTTTGCAAAATAGATCTACTTGACTTAATTTACCCCCACTATGAAAATGTTATGATATGAACTATTCTAACCATACTTCATGCAGGAAGTGTTGTCCTCACTATTTTTCAAATGGAAGAAGAAACTCCTGAATAAGGTTTTCAAGCCATGGAGATCACTACAAATTATGAATCTCCCCATAAAAATTACCATCTTGTTGAATCATCATCACAAAATGGATATGAGTCCTCGACAAATGGTGACAACAACTCTGATCAAGAAACATCTATTGATGAAACACCAAGATTTGTTTCATCGAAATCAGAATCTGAAGACAACTATATCCCAAGACTCTTCATGGCAAATATAAAAGAGGAAGAATGCTTTTTTGAGGAAAAGTCCCCTGAAGAAACTCTAGTCCCTGAAATGACTAAACCAAATGGCGATCCTTGGTTCACTTTTGATGATATACCACCCAGTCGCTGGAGAAAGAGACTAATTGAATTTGGGGTTTGGCTTGACACCCAGATAATGAAAACAAGTGTAGATAGGTATAAGATCATTGAAGAATTTTGCTGTAGAATGACAAGCATGATGAAAGAATTGTATCACAATCTTGGAACTTTCAAACAAGAATTCTTTGAGATGAACATTGTTCCCTCAAATCAAAGGACCTCGACAAACACTATCATAGGATGGCACAGAGATATTATGTCCTTAATGGATACAATGACCCTGGTCTCAAGAATACCTATGTATCCTCTCTACCACAAGAACTCCAGTTAGAGATTCATAGAATGTTAGCCGCAACTCAAAAGGATATTAAAACCATGAGTCTTGGCCAAATTCACCAGGTGGAGTTAAAAGCACTTGAAAAGCTTTGCATTTTTCATCATCAATATTTAGAGGGTATAGAACAAAAGTCAAAATTCACCCAGGCATGTACAAAGCCCTATCTGGAAATTAAGTGTAAAGACAAAAGGTGTAGTTGAGCAACAAAAAAGAAGCATTGTCAACCAAAATACACCAAATCTCATAGGACCTTCAAGGGAAAGAAAAGGAAAACTATGAAGTTCTTTAGAAGAAAATCTTTCAGAGGAAAGGGAAAAAATTATAGATGCTTTATTTGTGGGAAGAAGGTACATTTCTCTAAAGAATGTCCTAATAATACTTATAAAGCCACAAAATTGATTAACTCTCTTTAGCCTCTAGAAGGAGAATTAAAATCTTCCTATTCTGAGTAAAGTTATGCTGATATAGAAACAGTTTTGTCCCTTCAAGACTCTTCCCCTGATGAAGCATCACCTTCGGAGTCAGAATATGACAAATATCTCCCTATTTACTCCATCAAAGAGATAGGAAGTTCTCTTCCTACTTCATCTCTCCCTTGTTTTGAAGTCCATGTCCTCGCAACAAAGTTTTCACATCCAAAGAAATTTATCGCTTATATGGACACTAGGGCCCAAATTACAATGATGAATCCTAGCATTCTCCCAGCAGAATCATGGGTGACACATGTTGCATACTTTGTAGAAGTAGGTGGGAAGTTTTTTAAGACAGATTTAATGACCAATGAGAAAATAGGAATTAAATTCTTGCCAGACTGCATCATCTGGACCAGGGTCATCGATAGTAATCTTCCAAACATAGATATTATAGTGGGAATGGATGTCTATTCAACATCAAGCAGACTTGAAATTCTCCTCACATGAATCAAATTCAAAAGAGAACTCACGCCTTATTCTGGAATATTGAAATTATATTCACTGTTTAAAATCCCTACTGGTTATGAAGAAATAAACTCCAACCTACTTAAACTCTGCAAAAAGCCATGAAAAAAATCGCCATCCAAAACCTTTATGGAAAAATAAAAACTTTTTTGTCCAACTTCCTTTAAATCTCAATGAATATGTTAATCCAACCAAGGTCACTCATTCAGGAATGAGTCCATCAGATTATACATTAGCTAGGGTAGAATGCAACCAACTGCTCAAGCAAGGTATGATAGAACCCACCAAATCAGAATGGGCTTGTCAAGCATTTTATATGGAGAAGAGATCTAAAAAGTTGAGAGGAAAAAAGGGGCTAGTAATTAATTGCAAACCTCTAAATAATTTTCTCAAAGATGATAAATTTCCCATTCCAAAGGCCTCGTCCTTAATTGTTTTCATCAAATATGCCCAGATATATTCTAAGTTTAATTTTAAGTCAGGATTTTGGCAATTGGGTATCAACCCCGAGGGTCGTTACAAAAGGGTGTCTTGCATTCCTAATGTCAAGTACCAATAGACTGTGTTACCATTTGGGCTTAAAGTAGCTCCATCACTTTTTCAAAAGGCCATGGCAAAAAATTTTGAGCCCATTCTCAATAGTATCCTCATCTATATTGAAGATGTGTTATTGTTCTCAAAAGGTGAAAAACTCATAAACAATTATTAGGTTGATTCCTTCAAATAGCCCAACAACATGGAATGATGCTCTCTGAAAAAGAGAAGTCGATTGGGCCAAACGGAGATTGATTTTTTAGGGATGCATTTCTCCCAAGGGAAATATAAACCCCGAACCTCATATTGCCCAAGAATTGTTAAACTTTCCTCATGAAAATCTCACAGTTCAGCAAATTCAGCAACTGCTTGGTATAATTAATTATATCAGAGATTTCCTGCCAAGACTGGTGAAATACATTAGTCCTCTATCCCAAATGTTGAAGAAAAATCCCCCACCATGGGGAAAAATGCAAACTAAAGCAATAAAAGCTTTAAAGAAGATCGCACAAACTCCATCTGCCCTAAAAATCCCTGGAAATGGAAAAATAATTCTGCAGACTGATGTCAGTGATCACTATTAGGAACCAGTCCTGATAGAAGAACTTGAAGGGAAAAGATATTATTATGGTCATGCCAGTGGCCAATTTAAAGAAGCTTGAAAACACTATCACACCACCTACAAGGAATTCTCGTTGTAAAAATGGTAATTCAAAAGTTTGACTTCCACCTAAGAGGCTACCAGTTTGAAGTCCAGATGGATAATTCATCTTTCCCAAGATCCTTGAATTCAAAAATAAGATGCCACCAGATCCTCAAATCCTTCACCTCAAAGATTGGTTTTCCATTTATGATTTGTTTGTAAAACATATCAAAGGAACCCATAATGTGATTTTTGATCTACTATCCCGGCCTATGAAACCTATCTATATCATCACAGGCAAGCATAATTTCCCTCTGATTCTTATGGCCAAACCACTACCAGCTCATGCATCAACAACTAAGAATCTTCCTCCAGGAATAATAGTTTCCTCTTCACCGTCCCAGCTCAAGCAGTATGCCAAGAACAATCTCTTTTATTACATGACCGTTTTCTTTCTAAACATGCCCTATCAGACAGATCATGTAACTAAGTTACTTAATTGTAAGAGTTATGTTCACCTATGGGAAACCATTGATGATTATCATCCCAGTTTAAAAATCACAAGGGAATTACTGTAATAAGTTAACTACATAAATTTCTATGACCCAAAGAACATTGATGATAGTACAACTTATATAAGTCATGAAAAATTCAGAAGACAAGAATATGGAGAAAGCTCAACTCAAGCCACACAGTAGAATCCAGACTCTCCGATGGAAGTTGAATTCTCAGAAGGACAAGTGGAAGAAGCTAATAGAAAATTAATGGATCACACTTACATGATGGATGACATTTGACAACATGACTCATCTTGTTTTGGAAATTGCTTTTCTGATGAGAATTTATCCGATCAGAATCTGTCCCCATCTCATGAACCCATTTTCAAAGTCTAGTTTAGAAGTGTCCCTTATATATCATAAGCATGCTTATGAATAGTGTTTTATCATCTTTTTATGTAAAAGTAATTCTATTATGTATCATTAAGAGATAAGTGTGTCAGACTTTTGAAAAAGGCATTTCTATAATATAAAAATGCCATGCTTGTAAATAGTATTGTTTTTGTCCTTTATGTACCTCCTTTCCTATAAAATGAGAGCTCTTGTAACATATTTTCATCAAGCAATCACAAATAAACCTCTTTTTGTGTTTAAGAACAACTATGTTCTAAATATATTTTCTTTCTCCCTAAAAGCTTTAGTTATTATATTCATATTATAATTCCCCCACATAAATGCAAGTATGCCTTACACTTGCCTCAAATGAAGATCTTGTTGTAGTGGTAAATTCATGATCATCAAGCTATGGATAAGGAAGACATTAAATAACAAGAGTCGCCACCGTGCTTTTATTGTTTCCAAGGGAAAATGGAAAAGTACGAACAAAACCCAAAAATAAGAAGTTTTTAAATCAAAACTAATAAAATGCCATAGATTACAGGTAAGAGAGTTGGTTACACAGAGGGAAGGTGTTAGCACCCAAAGTGTCCTAGGTACTCCTAGGGAGCCCTTTCTTGTGAGCATATGTATTTTGTACAAAGTGATGTTCACAAACAAATAGAATGGGGGGATGAGAAAAGAATTTATTAATTATATTTTTGTGTTTTACAAGACCTTCGGACTTGTTCCTACGTACCAACATAAGAATGAGGGATCAAAACCTCGTAGTTCGTGATACAAACAAAATGGATGCATTGCTTTTAATCAAAAATTAAGTTTGAAAGGCACAAGGGCCTAGAAAATGGTTTGAATGAGTTAGTTCTTTTTGGCTTTTTTAAAATTTCAAGTCAAGTATAGTTAAGTTTATTTACAAGTTCGATTTAAGAAAATAAGTTTGAAAAGGCAATGGCATAAGGCAAAAGTTTATAATTTGCAAAGGGTCTAAGTTAAAAAAAGACAAGCGCAAGCAAAGAAGTTTGTTTAAAAGGAGTGAGAGATTTTTAAATTAAAGATATGGGGAGGAGATGAAGAGACTAATCCTAAGCATAAATTTAAAAGTTAAGAGTTGAAAAGATCTGACTAATAAGTTGCAATCCAATAGGCAAGAATGCCATATAGAAACCCAAATTCCCTTGGACATTAGGATCAAGCAACAAACAATGCATAACATATTAACTTGAAGAGCAAGGCATCAAATAAAGATAGCCATATCCAAGCTTTAGCCACTCCATAATCTTCTTTGAATTGGCCTATGTAGCAGATGAATTCCACAAGTCACAAGTTCAAAATAACAGCTTCACAATGATCATGTTGCAGATGTACTCAGATGGATCTTCAATGATGTCTCAGATAAAGTTTCAAATTGCAAGCACTTGGTTACATGAAAGTTGGCATTGGCCAAGTCCTTTTGCATAGGGATGTTGTCTAAACTCTAAGTACAATTGTCCAAGATCAAACCAACAGTCCACACAATAGTTTTTTAGGGTTTTTGTTCTTATTATGTACATTAATGGTCAAAGACCACACAAGCAAACAAAATATGCACAAAGAAGATATATCACACGATATGGTCCAAGTGGACAAAGTGAAAATGGCCTTAATATAAAATAATTATAATGGTATGAATAATGGCAAATGAATAAAGCTTAAAATTAAAGGGCATTAAAAGTAAATGACTTGAAATTAAATGTTAGTTGTTAATGAGTTAGAAGTTAGTATTACTTTTGCTTTTTTTTGTTTAAGTCATTCTTTGGAGAACACGCAACCCACTTATCACAAGCATGGATCCTTAAACCAAGACATCTTCCAAAGGAAGGAAAAAAGGCCAAGTTTCCACACAATACCATGAAAAATGGGAGACTTACTATCTCACTAACTAGAATGCTATGCCTTTTTTTGTCAAAAATTTAGCGCTATGTTAAGTAATCGTAATTGGACTTATGTAGAAGTCACAACTATTTGAGGTAGGGAAATATAATTTTGGTGTTAATGCATGTTTGAGACATAGTATAATGGACTATGCTCATGAAACACACCACACATAAAAAGAATATGCAAAAGAGGTGGCCTAATCTGATCCATACTTATGTTGATTTTTCAATCAACTAGCCTTAGGACCTTGTTATATCATACGCCAAATGAAATGGATGCATAAAGAAGGGGAATTAGATGAAGAGGGAGGGGAATAGATCAAAACTCAAATTGGACAAAGGAGACCTTTTACCAAATTAAGATCATTCATTGATTTTGGGAGATGGAATATACATTCCATCAATCCCCTAAATCCAATGATCTTAACCTAGCAAACTCAAATCAACCTTGACCAAGGCCCAACAACACAAGTCAAACTTATACAAACAATTAAAATGGCTCAACATAATTATTTGGCATTTGTTCAATTTAAAAATACTAAAAATAATGCATTAAATTAAATATGGTTTGTCAAATTCCTAAAATCTCATCAAAACACCAAAGAAATGGCCATGAGATTTATCATAGGTCAAACAAGGTCAAAGGACCTTGGAGAAAAAATTTCAGAATTTTTGGAAACTTACAAGTAATTTTAAACAATTAAAATTATTCACAAAATCAATTAAATCATGAAAAATATTAATAATGATCCAAAAAATAATTTTAATTCAAAATATGAAAGAGGATTTTATTTAAAAAAAATTTGGTGAAAATCTCATTTTTTTGGATCAATATTAAAATTAATATGAATTAATGAAAAGAAAACAAATTAAATGAAATTCAAATAATCAGAAAAAATATGGACCACTTGATCTCCCTCATTAATTGAGGTGGCAGACAAGTGGATGAAAATACGCGCTACATGGTACACTTGAGTCAGCGCGCCACACCAATGGTAATCAGAACCAACGTGTGAGATTAAAACATTTCAAATGAGATCAATGGCTCAGAACCTGTCCAGCACACCACCGGCGCTGGAACTCCGATCACCTTCTCAGGCGAGGCTCACCAGACTGGTTCAATCATTACCATCAAAAAAATGAAAAAAAAGGACACAATCTGAAAGAAAAAAATGGCGTAGAAGACGAATCTGACCTCAATTTCAACTAACTCCAAATATATAGAAAGATATGAGTAGTTGAATTTTGAGTTGTGTCAACTGAGTTGCTTCGGTTTGACCTTAAAGCAACTCAATCTTCTTGTCTACATTGGTAGGACTTCAGACAACCAAAGATCCAAGAGAATTGATAAGAATTGAGTGAGAATGAAAGAGAAAAAGATTTCTAAAAATTACCTTCAATGTTGTGCAGAACTGAATCTTGCTTGCTTCAAACTTGATTTGATCACACTCGAGGAGCTTGCAGAAGTGGTTTGGCAATTGAACAAAACTTTGGATCCTGAAGTTTTTGAGTCTCCAAACAGTGAGATTCAAACTCAATTTTCAAATTGAAAATTATCAGGTTTTCCTTTGAATTGTGAGGGTTTCATTTGGGGGGAAAAGCTGGCGCGCAGGGTGTGTTTGAAATGAGCTCAGAGGCCTTGTATTTATAGCATTTGGGATTAATAATTGCACATTTGAAAATTTGCTAAATTTGGCAATGTGATGCACAAGGTTGCATGGGCGTGTACAGGCCCATGAAGCAATCCATTTTGATCCAATTGCAATTGTACTAAAGTTCAAATGATGCTTGAATGGCAAGGCAATGCAATGTGAAGTTTTCGACATTTCATTTTTCCACTTGATACAGACCTGTTAAGACCATGCACAGCCCTAGAAAACCTAATCCAAAATACATGAAATAGGACTCTATGGAAAGCTTAGATTAAGAGGAACAAATTTGATGTTGGACAATTTTCCATTTGGGAATTGTATTATGGTGAATTCTGAGGTAGAAGTTTGGAAATTTCAAAATGTTGAAAATTTTCCTAAGTGTTAAGTCATATATCTCAATATTCCACCTTACTTAACTTTTTATGTGAGCTCCAAATGAGAAACGTATCTTCATCAGAGTTGTAGCTATTTCAAAGATATTAAAAATAGTCACCAATTTCATGTCATTTGGATCCATAATGATAGAGTTATGCATTTTTGAAGTTGAGGAAAATCACTTGTTCAATGATAAAGGACAAAAATAACCTATAATGTATTCTCATATCACATGCTCATAAAAGTTGATTTAGCTCTCACTACAAACATAAAAGTTGAAGTATACATCTTGAATTTGATTTTGCAACTTGGAAATATTTCATCTCATAAAAGAAGAGAAATTTATGGTCTTGGGAAGTTGACTTTCAAATTAGGGTTTAGACAAAATGACCTATAATGTTTCAACGTATAAAAGGACTTTCCAAGCAAAATTATCTCTAGACTTCAACATGAAAGTTGTTTGGAATGTCATTTAGAGTAACTGTGCTTTTGGAATCATTTTCATATGGTGAAAATTGTAGGAGATAGGGTCTAGGGAGACCCAGTTTTGATCAGATGAATTCATCTGGCCAACCACCATCAACCAACTTGCTAACTTCCAATTATCTTGACTTTCTAGGCTCATGGTACATCATATATTCAAAAGATGATGAATTTTGAAATGTACCTTAAGAAATTTTATCAATTGGTGAGATAGTTTGTTGGAGAAGTTACTTAAGATACCCAGTAAAACTAGGGTTTCCAAGGAAAATCACCTCTAAATTCTTTAGGAATGCTTGATCAATATAACATGTAGAGATCATTGGGACTCATATATGATGATTTGAGACACTGTGAATCAATACTTCGTTGTGCTCTTAGCTATTAGGGTCTTAAACCCTAGATATGAACTTGATAGATCAATGATGATCATGCCCTACCTACAAAAGAGTCAGGCAAATACAAAGACATATTTTTGGTATTTTGGTTAGTAAAATGATGATATACAAGTATGATACATTCACATAGTGCTTGGTGATCTCTCTCGAAAAAAACCCAATGAAAGAGGGGTAAGGAGGATGCCAAGGTATGATCCTAATGCCAATGCATATGATGAAATTGCATGAGGGATCTTAGGGTCAAAATTGGGGTCTTACAGTTGCCCATATTTAAGGACATTCTAACTGAGGAGGCGAAGGTTAAAATCTTTGTATCGACTCAGTAGAATGGGCTTAAATAACAACATCTAAAAACAAATTTTGATCCCTAAGAGACCTCATGATTCATATGATATGAATATGAAGGAAAATTCTCTGTAGGGAAATGTTGCCACAAAGGAAAAGAAATCAGAGCGATCGAAAGTCCGCAGGAGCGCAACGCATTTTTTCCGTAAGGAAACCTCACCAGGGAAACAGAGACTCTGGGGGGGAATAAGAGGGTTATGCGTAGGCCAGACTACGACTTAAAAACTGCTGGGGGACTCAGAGGAATTCCAAAAAAATTGGAAAGACTCAGTCGGGGAAACAAAACATCTGAAGGGGAAACGAGTAGATCAGGATAAAGCCGACGTACTTGGATCATGCAGGAAAAGTGATTACACTAAGGAAATACACACTTAACTCAATTGGGAAAGAAATAGACTTCAACACAGGAGGAGTAGAAATTTATCATCCACTATCGGTTACTGGGTAAGGAGATAATAAAGATCTGACATAGAGTACATCCGTCACCAGTTAAGATGAACATATCGAGGATGACTAGTTAGGGAACCGCCGAGAGGGTATACTCATTACCGGTTACTAGGTAAGATTAGCCTTTCTGGGGAAAACTGCAGAAAATAGGATTTACAACTACTAGTTACTGGGCAGAAAACCAAAAATGAGAATATTCGTCACCGGTTAGGGTGAACATATCAAGGATAGACTCTGTGAGGAGAAATAGGAATTATATCTATCAGTTACTGGATAGACTACCATCGGAGAGAAAAATCCGTCACTGGTTAGGATGAACGTATCAAGGATTAACTCTGCAGGAGGGAAAGTAGGATTTACAACTGTCGGCTAATGGGAAGAATACCACAAAGAGAAGGAAACTCGTCATGTGTTAGGATGAACATATCAAGGATTAACTCTCTGCGGAACAAAATAGGGATTACAACTACCTTTTTACTAGGTAGAATATCAAAGATGAGAATATCTGTCATCAGTTAGGATGAACATATCAAGGATAAACTTAGACAGGGGAAGAAAATATTTGTCATCGGTTAGGATGAACATATCAAGGATATACTTCCAGGGAAACATAGAAATGAATCCACTGGGAACTCTACTGAGGAGAAAAATAAGGGTACTTTTTCCGGGTATTGGGTAAAAAGTAACAAACTGTAAACTAAGAAGTATATTACCAATTACTGGGTAATAAACTCTTAGGGGACCCAAAACATCTATCTAGGTAAGATCTAGAAAGAAACGGTCAATCAAGACTCAAACCAATAAGGATATAACTCAAGGGGAGTGATTCCATCCTGATAATCAACTGGGCAGGAAACTGAAATAATAATCATCCACGAGGAGATAACTCGGTGGGGAAGGGAGAAAGGTTAAAATCTTTCTGCTTAAGGGGCTAACACTCTACAATTGAGGGAGGAAAGACACCAAACTTGCATGGGGATAAAGTACCGCCATAACAGAGAATGAGAATCTCGAACAATGAATCAATAATAATGCGATTATGCAATTATGAGATTATATGAGTGTATATGTATATGTATATGTATATATGATGATTATGCTGACAAAATGATCGCAAAGGATACAAAGGTGTCGCAAAAATAAATCATGGATACAATCCTCGGTCAATCCACTAAAGAGGGAGACAAATGCTGGAGAAAAGAGAGATCAACATCCCACAGGTTCAACCCTTGCCGGGGAAGGAAGAGATATGCTGAGGAAAGGAGACATTATCGAATCTGCGGGGAATTTTAACTCAACATCATATTGAATGAGAAACAACCGTACATAGGATAAACGCAAATAAATGCTCAGAAACCAAGAGGAAACTCTGACTGGGAGTGAGCCGGATGGCAACTAGTGGGGAAATCAAAGTTCTATTGCCATTACGCAAACTACTGAGGAAACCCTCCTCACTCTGCTGGAGATCAAAACTGGCTGGGTAATCACCGATTCTGCCGGGAACTTATGCACAAACTTTGCTAGGGACAAACACTCCGCAGGGGAACTGAATCGACCAACTCGACTGGGGATAATTGAGGGTTAACTGCTCGGGGGAACCATCAATGCTCCACACTTAGGGCTTGCTGTTTTTGAATTGCTATTGACATTTCTTTTTACTTGCTCTTAAAATTCCTGCTTTTATGTGTTAAAGAAAAATGATTTTGATTTAAAATTTTAATTTCAAAGATGATCATAATAAAATTTAAAACTATTTTGGCTGAAGTAAATAAGAGTGGAAACAATTGGGTAAAAGTTCAACTTTATTTAATAGAATGGTAGTCTGTAAATGACAAGACTCCATAGATTTTTACAAAGTTGAAAATGGTAATTTACATGGAAAAGGGTTACATTAAATACAAATGATCACTATTCTTTCCGCCAACTCTTGATATCTGCTGTGCGTTTGGCTGCTACTGGGGATGATGAATCGACATCAACCCTTGTGCTCAACAAAGTTTCTCCAAGACTAGAAGATCAGCAAAATGTAGTTACTTGCCAAAATCCCCAATTTTTGCATAAGTTGCCCCAGGGTGGGGTACTCAACTTATCGGGAATTTTTTTTTCTATTTCATGTCTCTAACTTTTGCCTGGATCGCCCTTTCGGGTTTTCAATCCACCGAGACGCTCATTTTGCCTAAGCCGTCCTTTCGGGTTTTCAACTTAGAGAGCTTCTCTTTTATTTTAAGGCGAAGTATTTCTTGACTGCATGTTCACAGGACGAGTGAACTCTTCACCATCCATAGTTGTAATAATCAAAGTGCCGCCTGAAAAGGCTCTCTTAACAACATATGGGCCTTCATAATTAGGAGTCCATTTTCCCCTAGAATCTGGTTTAAATGATAAACTCTTCTTGAGCACAAGGTCACCTTCCCTGAATACCCGAGGTCTGACCTTCTTATCAAAAGCTTTTTTCATCCTTTGCTGAAAACTGACCATGACACATGGCAGTCAATCTCTTCTATTCAATTAAATTCAACTGATCAAACCTGGTGTGACACCATTCAGCTTCAGTCAACTTGACTTCCATCAAGATACGCATTGATGGGATCTCCACCTCTACGGGGAGCACTGCTTCCATACCATATACGAGAGAAAAAGGGGTTCCCCCTGTTGAAGTGCGGATGGATGTACGATACCCGTGAAAAGCAAATGGGAGCATCTCATGCCAATCCTTATATGTTACAACCATCTTCTGAATAATCTTCTTGATGTTCTTATTTGCAGCTTCAACAGCCCCATTCATCTTGGGTCTGTAGGGAGAAGAATTATGATGTGCAATCTTGAAGTCTTTACAAAGAGCTTCCACCACATTATTATTCAAGTTCGACCCATTATCAATAATGATCTTACTTGGCACACCATAACGGCATATAATCTGATTCTTGATAAACCTTACAACAACTTTCTTGGTTACATTCACACATGATGCCGCTTCAACCCATTTTGTGTAGTAGTCAATTGCCATCAAGATGAAGCGATGTCCATTCGAAGCTTTGGGCTCAATCATGCCAATCATATCAATTCCCCACATGGAAAAGGGCCATCGGGAGAAAATAACGTTCAATAGTATCGGAGAAACATGAATCTTATCTGCATAGATTTGACACTTGTGGCATTTCTTCACAAACTTGCAACTGTCATATTCCACTGTCATCCAATAGTAACCCGCTCACAACATTTTCGTCATCATTGCATGTCCATTGGAATGAGTACCAAAGGAACCTTCATGGACTTCAGTCATCATCAAGTCTGCTTCGTGTCTATCCACACATCTGAGCAAAACCATATCGAAGTTTCTCTTGTACAATACATCACCATTCAAGTAGAAATTGCCGACTAATCTTCTCAAAGTCTTCTTATCTTTCAAAGATGCCCCAGACGGGTAAATCTGACTTTGGAGGAAACACTTGATGTCGTAATACGACGGATTTTCGTCTTCGATCTTTTCAACAGAAAATACATGAGCTGGCCTATCAAGACGCATCACAGTCAAATTTGGAACCTCATTCCAATACTTCACTACAATCATTGATGCCAACGTTGCAAGAGCATCTACCATCCGTTTTTCATCTCGAGGGATATGATGAAACTCAACTTTTGTAAAGAAAGTTGAAATCCTCCTCGCATAATCTCTATATGGTATTAAATCGGGTTGATTCGTCTCTCATTCACCTTTGATCTGATTTACAACCAAATATGAATCTCCAAAGACATCTAAGTGCTTGATTCTGAGATCAATGGCCTCTTCAAGCCTCATAATGCAAGCCTCGTATTCTGCCATGTTATTTGTACATTTGAAAGTCAATCTAGATGTAAACGGAAAATGTATGCCTTGAGGAGTAACAATCACTGCCCCAATGCCATTACCATACTGATTAACAGCTCCATCAAATACCATGCCCCAACGGGAACCAGGCTCTGGCCCTTCTTCAAGCAATGGTTCATCACAGTCTTTCATTTTTAAGTACAAGATCTCTTTATCCGGAAAGTCATACTACACTGACTGGTAATATTCAATTGGTTGGTGAGCCAAATGGTCAGCCAAAATACTACCTTTGATTGCTTTCTGAGATCGGTATTCAATATCATACTCTGATAATAACAACTACCAACGGGAAATCCTCCCAATTAAAGCAGGCTTCTCAAAAATATACTTGATTGGATCCATTTTGGATATCAACCAAGTGGTACGATTCAGCATATATTGACGCAGACGCTTAGCAGCCCAAGCCAATGCGCAACAAGTCTTCTCTAGCATAGAATACCGAGTGTCATAGTCAGTGAACTTCTTACTGAGGTAGTAGATTGCAAATTCTTTCATTCCAGTTTCATCTTGCTGACCAAGAACAGAACCCATACTATCTTCAAGCACAATCAAATACATGATCAATGGTCTTCCTTCAACAGGTGGAGACAGAATTGGAGGTTCAAGCAGATACTCTTTGATACTATCAAAAGCTTTCTGGCAGTCTTCGGTCCAACCACAAGCCTGATCTTTCCGAAGAAGCTTGAATATAGGCGCACATGTGGCAGTCTTGTGTGAAATGAATCTTGAGATATAATTCAAGCGGCCGAGAAACCCTCTAACTTGCTTCTCAGTTTTGGGAGCAGGCATCTCTTGTATTTCATTGACCTTGGCAGGATCAACTTCAATACCCTTCTCGCTGACAATGAAGCCCAACAACTTACCAGAGCGAACACCAAAAGTACACTTATTCGGATTCAAGCGAAGTTTATACTTCCTCAAACGCTGGAATAGCTTCAACAAATGCTCAACATGTTCTTCTTCATCAATCTATTTGGCAATCATGTCATTGACATAAACTTCAATCTCTTTATGCATCATATCATGAAAAAGAGTAGCCATTGCTCTTTGGTAAGTTGCACCCGCATTCTTCAAACCGAAAGACATCACTCTATAATAGAATGTTCCCCAAGGTGTAATGAATGTGGTCTTCTCCATATCTTCAGGTGCCATCTTGATCTGATTATATCTGGAAAATCCATCCATAAATGAAAAGACTTTGAATTTAGCATTATTGTCTACCAACATATCAATGTGTGGAAGAGGGAAATCATCTTTCGGACTGGCTTTATTCAAATCTCTGTAATCAACATACATACGGACTTTTCCATCTTTCTTTAGCACAGACACAATGTTGGCCACCCATTACGGATACTCAGCGGTCACAAGGAAACCGACACCAATCTGTTTTTGCACTTCTTCTTTGATCTTCACTGCCATATCAAGATGCGATCTTCTCAACTTCTGCTTGATTGGCGGGCATTCTGGCTTCAACGGCAATCTATGCTCCACAATCTCAGAATCCAAACCAGGCATGTCTTGATAGGACCAAGCAAACACATCTGAATACTCTCGAAGAAGCTCAACCAACCCCTTCTTCGCATCTGGACACAATCGAGACCCAATCTTGACTTCCTTCACATCATCTTCGGAACCCAAGTTGACTAACTCAATCTTCTCTTTGAATGGCTGAATGGCTTTTCCTTCATGCTCAAGAAGACAAGACAATTCATCACTCACTTCTTCATCACTTTCCTCCTCAACCTCAAACACAGGGAATTCAAAATTTGGAGAAGGATAAGGATCATTGTATTCAATGGGGTTAGGAACCAACCTGCATAATGATTTGATATTTTGATTTTAGAGAAGTGAATTTGTGACCAAATATTATGTAGATGGACAATTATATTATTTATTTATGTTTTTTGTGATTACCATTTTCAGAATAAAGCAAAAAGTAAAAAAAAAACATCATAAATGTGGATGAATAGAATTAATTTTATTGATGATCAAATTTGAAATGCCTAACAATGTTCACTTCCCCCCTTAGGCATAGGAGAATGATTTTTTAAAACAAATAAAAGCAATTACTTAGATCGATGCAAAATAACAGGAATATCAACAGCAGTCCAATTGTTGCAAGCCTTTCAATGTGTCACAAAATTGGTGCAGTTTTCTTCTTCGTCATCCTCTAGCATAGCAGCTAAGTATTGTTCATTGTCATGAATGAACCTTCCGCTACGGAAGCTAAGCTGCATATCCTCTGATCTAGCAGTTCATGATCCTTGTTGAAAACCCATACCAGCTCTTCCCTTGTTGTCGGAGACCTCTACCATGCGCCCCCACTGATCCACACTACCTTCTTCAATAATCTTCCTTGCATCTTTTAATGAGGACATAGGTGCCCCAACCCTCTTTTTAGCAGTAATAGATAAAGCTTGGAACGGAGTTCCAACCTCATCCTCAGATTCAACGTAAGAGAAAGATGACAGGTGACTAACCAACAATGCCTTTTCCCCGCCAACAATAACAAGCTTCCCATTCTTGACAAATTTGAGCTTTTGATGCAATGTAGAGGTAATAGCTCCCGCTTTATGGATCCATGGACTTCCCAACAGACAACAGTAGGCCAGGTGGATATCCATTACTTGAAAAGTAATCTGGAAGTCACTCGGACCTATCTTCACCGGAAGGTCCACTTCACCTATCACTGTCTTGCGTGAACCGTCAAAAGCTTTGAAGATTACACCACTATACCTCATGGGCGCTCCTTGATTTGAAAGCTTTGAAAGAGTTGACTTTGGCAGCACATTCAACGAAGACCCGGTGTCAACTAGTACATTGGATAAAGCGTCGTCTTTGCAATTCATCGAGATATGCAAAGCCAAATTATGATTCCTACCCTCCTCGGGGAGTTCTTTATCACAGAAACTGAGATTATTACAGGAAGTGATGTTAGCCACAATATGATCAAACTAATCAACCATAACATCATGTTTCACAAATGCTTGCTCTAGAACTCCCTGCAGTGCTTCTCTGTACGCTTATGAATTCATAAGCAGAGACAGTATTGAAATCTTTGAGGGGGTTTGGAGCAGTTGCTCTACCACATCAAACTCACTCTTCTTTATCAACCGAAGCACCTCATCATCATCATTAGTCTTCAAATTGTTGGATTCACGAGACTGACGCTTTGAAGCACTAATTAGATCTACTGCAGGCACTTCCACCTTCTTACCAACTTTTGAATCTTCCACATCTTTTGGGAACACCGGCCCAAACACTCGACCGCTACGGGTCACCTTAGTAACATCAGAAATGCTCACGACGGAACTGGCCGTAGGCAATGGAACCTATTGACCATTCTTCACCATAGATACATTATACTGATACGAAATAACCTTATCAGATGAATATGGGACTGGGCCCGCTAACCGTATGACCAACAGCGATACCGATCTTTGACTGATGATGTTACTGTTGCTGATGTCGTACTGAATTACTACTCTTTCTGGACTCTTGAAAATGGGCACTATGACTTTCACATCGTCATCTATGTGACGGGATTGAACAATTTGAATCATACCCTCATCCATCACTCGCTGGATGTCTCTTTTTACAATCATACAACCCCTCGGATTGACACTGCAGATAGCACAACCATCATGATCATGCTCACAATCGCTCACCATACAAATGTCCTTATGCATTGTCACCAAAGACCTTCTGATGAAACGGACGTCAAACACTTTGAACTCCCCAGGACAGCCGTCTACCATATTAACAGATGAAATTCCATGGACTGGCAGTGGGTTTGCTTTCACATTAGGTGCGCGGTCTTCAAAGGACACCATTCCACTTTTCATTAGCTTCTGAACTTTGTATTTGAGCGGATAACAGTTCTCAATGTCGTGTCCGGGTGCTCCTTGATGAAAAGCACAACAGAGGTCAGGCTTGTACCACCATGGGAGTGGTTTTGGAATTTGTGGCGGATTCCTCGGTTGGAGTAGGTTCTTAAGAACCAACGATGGATAAAGCTCTGCATAGGTCATAGGAATTGGGTCAAAAGAGACCTTCTTCCTCTCGAAAGTTTATTGTTGATGATTGTTGGTATTTTTATTGTTGTAGGTGTTTGTTCGTTGTTAAGGTTGTTGTTATTGATGTTGTTGTTGTTGAATTGGTGTTGACTGACTTGCGGAAAATACATGAATTACGGAGGATACTTGATGATGGTGTTGACGGGGTGGTTGATTCCTTCTGGTTTGAGGCCTCCTCTACCTCCCACTAGTTATTGTGTTGGCTTCATTGTCTTTTTTCTTCCCAAAACTACTATTGTATCTCTTGCTTGATGATACCTCCTCTTTTGACAACCGTCCCTCTCGGACACCTTCTTCAAGCCTCATCCCCATGTTTACCATTTTGGTAAAATCACTAGGGGCACTGCAATCATGTGTTCATAGTAAAATGAACTCAAGGTATTCAAAAAGATCTTGGTCATCTCCTTCTCCTCTAAAGGAGGGTTAATCTGAGCAGCGAGTTCTCTCCACCTCTACGCATGTTCCTTAAACGTTTCCTTGTCCTTTTGAGAAAGTGATCTCAACTGATCTCGGTCGGGACCCATATCAACGTTATACTTGTACTGCTTTACAAATGCTTCACCCAAATCATTGAAAGTGCGGATGCTCGCACTATCCAACCCCATATACCATCTCAACGCAGCATCGGTCAGACAGTCTTGGAAATAGTGGATTAACAGATGATCGTTATCTGTTTGGGTAAACATTTTGCGGGCATACATCACCAAATGACTGAGCAGACATGAGTTCCCTTTGTATTTTTCAAAGTCAGGCACTTTGAACTTCACCGGAATCTTCACATTCGGCACCAGACATAATTCAGCAGCACTCTTTCCAAACATGACCTTACCTCTCAATGTTTTCAACTCCTTGCGCAGCTCAAGAAATTGATCCTTCATCTCATCCATTTTCTCATAAACGTCTGGGCCCTCAGATGGCTCGGAATGATAAATGGTGTTTTCCACACGAGGTAAGGTGTGCACTACGGGAGGTGGTACATACATGATCGGGCTAGATGTCGGCATGGAAGCAAATGTAGGCGCAAAGCCTTCAGGCACAAAGTTTGGCGGCATTCCCCACAGGAATCCAGCAGGCATGGTAGGCTTGAAATAAGCGGTAGCAGCAGGCATGGTAGAGGTAGCCACCTCTGAAATAACAGGCCTCTGAGGAGGAGGAGTTGCGGGCGTTGGAGAAGACTGGCTATGTGCAGCTAGAACTGACTCCATCATGGAAATCAGGCGGGCGATCTCATCCATTAGCTCTCTATTCTCTTGCTCAAGATGTTCCATGATTCTGGAGTGATTAGCGCGAGTGTTGTGCCGATGAGTCAGCTTGGCTAAAGCACAGAAGAAACACCAATGAGACATCTGGCGAAAGAGAAACCTGCTTATGCAAATGATGCATGAAATGAAATGCTTTCTTATTTATTTTTTGATTTCAAAGAACTTACTATATTATTTGCAAATATATATATTTAACAAAAATTACAATAATTTGATATGACCAAAAATCTCTTTTCATTTATAATTGGAAGGATTACACTGAGTACAATTTCAGAAACCAAATGGAAAGTACAATAGTAAAGGAGACTAGTCATCCTAAGGATCCCTAACAACAACGTCATCCTAAGGATCCCTAACAACAATGTTAGAAGATCTGGCTGTAGGCACGTATTTCCTTCGAATGCGTCGAATCTCGGTCTCGAAAGAAGCCTTCATCTGAGTCTTCTCGAGGACAAGCTGATCAACAATCTTCTTCCAAGCAACGGAAGGCTGAGGCATGCTAGAGGAAGATGAGACCTCCGACTATCTCTGTCTCTTTGTCACTCGGTCATCAAGTAGCTCAATGAGTGCATCTTTGTCCTTAGACTCCAATTGCAACTCCTCATGCTTTTTGATCAAAGCACGAAAACGCCCTTCCCACATATCCTTCTCTTGCTTCATCTTGGCGAGTGCGTCTTCCAACTCCTCTACATCTTGGTTAGGAAGAGTTAATGGCTCAACCACAACCACAAACATAGGTCTCTCACAAGGATAAGGCATCTTCAGCTCTAAAGCTCTCTTCTTCACCCAAAGATTGTAAGCTTCTAAAGCTACAATGTTGCACGGACCAAGCTCGGATCTTCCTTTCATATGCACATTATGCCAAGCATGCACAATCTTCTGCTTCAAATGTTGGGGATCTTTACCCTCTTGATAGATAAGACCTTCTAACAAAGTGTTATTAGGTTTGTCTCTCAAGGGCAACCCAAGTTGAGGACGAGCCAAAGCAGGGTTGTAGTTGATTCCTCCTTGTGTACCAATGAGAGGCACATTAGAGAATTCACCACAACAATCAATAATCTCCAAACTGCTCAAAGAAGAATCATACCAAACTATATCATCATTAATGAGAGACATAAGTCTCAGAGACCATCGTAGACATTGTTTGTTCTCCACAAAAGCAGGTGTCTGAGGCAAGTGCGAAATAAACTACTTGTACAAAAGAGGACTGCAATAGACAATCGTTCCTCCACCCTTAGAATTCCTTAGATACAAAGAGAAATACATATCACCCAACAATGTAGGCACATGATTTCCAATCAAGAAAATTCTAATGGAATTAACATCAACAAAATCGTAAATGTTAGGGAACAAAGTTAATCCATAAATGAGCAACACAAAGATAGCTTCAAAAGCGTCCACACTACCGGCTTGAGCAAAGGCAGTAGCTTCCTTAATGAGGAAATCAGATGGCAACCCAAACAATCCTCCTTTCTTCACCCAATGAGCCTCTATCTCAGACTTCTTCAAGTGAAGAGCTTCAACAATAAGATGAGATCTGGGAATCTCTTCCAACCCACTAAAAGGCACTTTGCTAGAAACAGGTATTCCCAAGAGATGGGCATACTCCTCTAACGTATGCACAAGCTGATAATCCGGAAAAGTGAAGCAACGGTATAGAGGATCATAAAACTGCACTAACACGCTCAAAAGTCCTTTAACTACATCAACAGACAAGATAGACAGAAGCTTCACATGGTGTTGTTTGAAGTCCAAGGGATCTAATACAAAAGATGCTAGCTTCCTTAACTCTTTCAAGTCGGGACATCTGAAACTGTACTTCTTAGTGTTCCTTCGTCCACAATCCATGGTCTGAAAATATTTGCAAATAATACCTCAGTTCCTTGGAATTTTCGTGTGATGAATGTTATGATGCGTATGAATGCATGAACGCAACAATCATAAAAAAAGGGATCACACACAAGGCAAGCAAACAAAGGTCAAGGGATGAATCAAGTCATTGTCAAGATCAATCATCCATTTTGGTGGATTATGGTTCTCACCGTATGGATGAATCAAGGGATGAATCAAGTCATTGACAAGGCTTGATTGGATCAACCTAGAATCAAGGGTTTGTTGTGAGTCACGAGCATGGAGTCTGGGTAAGAACCATCCCAAAGGAGTGGACTAAGGATAAAAACCTGTAGATTATGTTCTAAAAAGTTCCCAGAGTCTTAATTCCATCTATCGAATATTACAGGTTAAGATGACTGACTCATCGACCCATAATATTCTCAAGAGAAACTCGTCTGAGTGTAGTATAGTGTAACAACTGTTATAAACTCTAACAGTCTCTACACTACGTCCTAAATAGGCCAAGGGGGGTTAAATGTTCTACGGTCCTCAGCTTCTCGGACCCAAATTAGAGATAGTAATGCCTAACCACAAATACTTGTGTGACATTTCCAAATCCAAAAGGGTCTACACTGAGCAGATGGATCTCAAGCCAACTTGTTAAGGACTACTCCACACAAGTCGAACATGACTATACCATCCTCCTATCTTAATTTCACTCAAGTTCGGGTTAGAACTTATCTCACCACTCAGAGATCACCATGCACAACAAGCATATTATATCATACAAATATACATACATCACATATATACAATTATATACATACAAAGAAGTAGGCTAAACCCACTGGAGACTACTTCCCAGCAGAGTCGCCACTTAATTTCTATAGCGGTAAATTCATGATCATCAAGCTATGGATAAGCAAGACATCAAATAATAAGAGTCGCCACCGCGCTTTTATTGTTTCCAAGGGAAAAGGGAAAAGTACGAACAAAACCCAAAACTAAGAAGTTTTCAAATCAAAACTAATAAAATGCCAAAGATTACAGGTAAAGGGGTTGGTTACATATAGGGAAGGTGTTAGCATCCAAAGTGTCATAGGTACTCCTAGGGAGCCCTTTCTTGTGTGCATATGTATTTTGTATAAAGTGATGTTTACAAACAAATAGAATTAGGGGATGAGAAAAGAATTTATTAATTATATTTTAATGTTTGACAAGACCTTCGGACTTGTGCCTACGTACCAACATAAGAATGAGGGATCAAAACCCTGTAGTTTGTGATACAAATTTCACAGTGGATGCATTGCTTTTAATCAAAAATTAAGTTTGAAAGGCACAAGGGCCTAGAAAATGGTTTGAATGAGTTAATTCTTTTTGGATTTTTGAAAATTTTAAGTCAAGTATAGTTAAGTTTATTTACAAGTTTGATTTAAGAAAAGAAGTTTGAAAATGCAATGGCATAAGACCAAAGTTTCTAATTTGTAAAGGGTCTAAGTTAAAAAAATACAAGCACAACCAAAGAAGATTTTTAAAAGGAGGGAGAGATTTTAAAATTAAAGATATGGGCAGGAGATGAAGAGACTAATTATAAGCATAAATTTAAAAGTTAAGAGTTGAAAACATCTGACAAATGGGCTGCAATCTAATAGGCAAGAATGCCATATAGAAACCCAAATTGCCTTGGATATTAGGATCAAGCAACAAACAATTCATAACATATTAACTCGAAGAGCAAGGCATCAAATAAAGATAGCCATATCCAAGCTTTAGCCACTCCATAATCTTCTTCAAATTGGCCTATGTAGAAGATGAATTCCACAAGTCATAGGTTCAAAATAATAGCTTCACAATGATCATGTTGCAAATGAACTAAGATGGATCTTCAATGATGTATCAGATGAAGTTTCAAATTGCAAGCACTTGGTTATATGAAAGTTGGCATTGGCCAAGTCCTTTTGCATAGGGATGTTGTCTAAATTCTAAGTCCAATTACCCATGATCAAACCAATAGTCCACACAATAGTTTTTTAGGGTTTTTGTTCTTATTATGTACATTAATGGTCAAAGACAACACAAGCAAACAAAATATGCATAAACAAGATATATAACACAATATGGTCCAAATGGACAAAGTGAAAATGGCCTTAATATAAACAATTAGAATGGTATGAATAATGGCAAATGAATAAAGCTTAAAATTAAAGGGCATTAAAAGTCAATGGCTTGAAATTAAATGTTAGTTGTTAATGAGTTAGAAGTTAGTATTGCTTTTGCTTCTTTCTTTTTTGTTTAAAACATTCTTTGGAGAACACTCAACCCACTTATCACAAGCATGGATACTTGAACCAAGACATCTTCCAAAGGAAGGAAAAAGGCCAAGTTGCCACATAATACCATGAAAGAGAGGAGACTTAAAATCTCACTAACTAGAATGCTATGCCTTTTTGTATCAAAAATTTAGCGCTATGTTAAGCAATCGTAATTGAACTTATGTAGAAGTCACAACTATTTGAGGTCGGGCAATAGAATTTTGGTGTTAATGCATGTTAGAGACATAGTATAATAGACTATGCTCATGAAACATACAACACACAAAAAGAATATGCAAAAGAGGTGACCTAATCTCATCCATACTTATGTTGATTTTTCAATCAACTAGCCTTAGGACCTTGAGATATCATAGGCCAAATGAAATGGATGCATAAAGAAGGGGAATTAGATGAAGAGGGAGGGGAATAGATCAAAACTCAAATTGGACAAAGGAGGACTTTTACCAAATTAAGATCATGAGATTTATCATAGGTCAAACAACGTCAAAGGACCTTGGAGAAAAAATTTCAGAATTTTTGGAATCTTACAAGTATTTTTAAATAATTAAAAATATTCACAAAATCAATTAAATCACGAAAAATATTAATAATAACACAAAACATAATTTTAATTCAAAATATGAAAGAGAATTTTATTTATAAAAAAATTGGTGAAACTCTCATATTTTTTGGATCAATATTAAAACTAATATGAATTAATGAAAATAAAAAAAAATGAAATTCAAATAATCAGAAAAAACGTGGACCACTTGATCTCCCTCATTAATTGAGGTGGCAGATCAAGTGGATGAAAATGCGCGCTCCATGGTACACTTGAGTTAGTGCGCCACACCAATGGTAATCAGAACCAACGTGTGAGATTAAAACATTTTAAATGAGATCAATGGCTCAGAACCTGTCCAGCACAACACCGGCGCTGGAACTCCGGTCACCTTCTCAAGCGAGGCTCACCGGACTAGTTCAGTCATCACCATCAAAAAAATGAAAAAAGAGGACATGATCTAAAGAAAAAATGGCATAGAGCACGAATATGACCTTAATTTCAACTAACTCCAAACATATAGAAAGATATGAGGAGTTGAATTTTGAGGTGTGTCAATTGAGTTGCTTCGATTTGACCTCAAAGCAACTCAATCTTCTTGCCTACATTGGTAGGACTTCAGAAAACCAAAGATCCAAGAGAATTGATGAGAATTGAATGAGAATCGAAGAGAAGAAGATTTTTGAAAATTACCTTCAATACTGTGTAGAACAGGATCTTGCTTGCTTCAAACTTGACTTGATCACACTCGAGGAGCTTGCAGAAGTGGTTTGGCAATGGAACGAAGCTTTGGATCCTAGAGTTTTTGAATCTCCAAACAGTGAGATTCAAACTCAATTTTCAAATTGAAATATCTCAGGTTTTCCTTTGAATTGTGAGGGTTTCAATTGGGGGACAAAGCTGGCGCGCAGGGTGTCTTTGAAATGAGCTCAGAGTCCTTGTATTTATAGCATTTGGGATTGATAATTGCACACTTGAAAATTTGCTAAATTTGGCAATGTGATGCACAAGCTTGCATGGGTGTGTACATGCCCATGAAGCAATCCATTTTGATTCAACTGCAACTGTACTGAAGTTTAAATGATGCTTGAATGGCAAGGCAATACAATGTGAAGTTTTGGACATTTGATTTTTCCACTTGATGAAGACCTGTTAAGACCATGTGCGGCCCTAGCAAACCTCATCCAAAATGCATGAAATAGGACAATTTGGAAAGCTTAGATTAAGGGGAACAACTTTGATGTTGGAAACTTTTCCGTTTGCGACTTGGATCATGGTGAATTCTGAGGTGGAAGTTTTGAAATTTCAACATGTTGAAAGAATTTCTAAGTGTTAAGTCATATATCTCAATATTCCACCTTACTTAACTTTTTATGTGAGCTCCAAATGAGAAATGTGTCTTCATCAAAGTTGTATCTCTTTCAAAGAAATTCAAAATGGTCACCCGTTGCATGTCATTTGGATCTAGAATGATATGGTTATGCATTTTTGAAGTTGAGGAAAATCACTTGTTCAATTGTATAGGGCAAAAATGACCTATAATGTATCCTCATATCACATGCTCATAAAAGTTGATTTAGATCTCACTCCAAACATTAAAGTGGAAGTAGACATCTATAATTTGATTGTGCAACTTGGAAATCTTTTATCTCATAAAATATGAGCATGTTATGGTCTTGGGAAGTTGGCTTTCAAATTAGGGTTTAGACGGAATGACCTATAATGTTTCAACATGTAAAATGACTTTCCAAGAAAAATTATCTCTAAACTTCAACATGAAAGTTGTTAAGAATGTCATTTAGAGTAACTTTTCTCTTGGAATTATTTTCATATGGTAAATATTGTAGGAGATAGGGTCTAGGGAGACCCAATTTTGATTAGATGAATTCATCTGGCCAACCACCATCAACAAACTTGCTAACTTCCAATTCTCTTGACTTTCTAGGCTCATGGTAGGTCATATATGAAAAATATGATGAATTTTGAAATGTCCCTTGAGAAATTTGATTAATTGGTGAGATAGCTTGTTGGAGAAGTTACTTAAGATACCAAGTCAAACTAGGGTTTCCAAGGAAAATCACCTCCAAATTCTTGAGGAATGCTTGATCAATACAACATGTAGAGATCATTGGGACTCATATATGATGCTTTGAGACATTGTGAATCAATCCTTGGTTGTGCTCTTAACCCCTAGATATGAACTTGGTAGATCAATGATGATCATGCCCTACCTACAAAAGAGTTAGGCAAATACAAAGACATATTTTTGGTATTTTGGTTAGTAAAATGATGATATACAAGTATGATACAATCACGTAGTGTTTGGTGATCTCTCCCAAAGCAAACCCAATGAAAGAGGGGTAAGGAGGATGCTAAGGTATGATCCCAATGTCAATGCATATGATGAAATTGCATGAGGGGTCATAGGGTCAAAATTGGGGTCTTACACTTGTGTATCAGAAAACATCTGACCTCCAATCCATACTATGATCCTCACTATTATGGAATATCTATTTTAGTTGTTAGTCAGTGTTATGTCTATGGTTAGCTATTTGATGACGATACAGTTAAGGCTGGTTTCATAGTATGTGAGACTCTTAGCCAGTGTGGTATCAGATCCTCATTAAGAAGAGGGGTGCATATGGTATGAATATAATAAAGAGAGTGAGTAAGGAAGAAAACCACTTAAACATAGAAATACCTGAACTTAACACTCAACCTATTACTACTACTTCTTCTTTATCTCTTCCTAAACTCTGTAAAAAGACAAATTCTCATAAAATAGAAAACCTTATTCAGTATTCTCATGTTCCAGAAGATGCTCAAATTTCCGAAACAATACCTCATCTATTAAGTCCATACAACATCTTTAAAAGACTAAGAAGTGTTGCCACATCCATCCAAAATTTTATCTCTACAAACCACCATCATATGAAAGAATACGTCCCGTCGTCTAGACTAGACCAGTGTAGCTTAAGAGCTATGAACCAGGAGAAATACGTAGATTTGGACATTCCCCAGTATCTCAATAATTGGTGGAAGACTGAAGGATATACAACCTTACACTTTGGGGTTGTCATGCTCATACTTTCTCTTTATGGAAGGAAGAATCAACCTGTCTTTTTCAAAATAGCTCTACTGGACTCAAGCTACCTCCACTATGAAAGCACTGTGATATGAACTGCTCTAACCACACTTCATGCAAGAAGTGTTGTCCTTACCATTTTTCCAAACTATAATGTGAGTCTCAATGATGATACTTTATCCACGAGACTAAAAGTACAGGTCCAGGTCACCAGTTCTGACCAAGTACCAAAAGCCATGTCAACTACTCTCTATCACCAGATAATATACCGCTTGCAGAATCACTTGATTGACCTGCCTCTGTCAGGTTGTCTTCTTATTCACTATTGGTCGTCACCAACAGAGAAGAAGACATACCCTATATAGTTCAGATTCCAAGAAGCGTCACAAGAGAAGAATTAACTCAGTTAATTCCCCTTAAATGGATAACGAACTATGAGAGACTCCATGTTAACAGAAGACATATCCAATCCCAAGAGGTTATTTTTAGAAGATCCATTGAGAAGACGATCAAGATGTTTTTCAAAAGACCAGACGAAGGGTCGACCTTTATGTCTCCAATCATCCAGACAATGATGATCTAACAAGTTCTAAAAGAAGAATGGTGTCCTGTCTATGCTATTACAACAGAAGGAATACCCATTTACACTGATAAAATAGATGAACACTTCATCTGGGATATTGATCCAACAAGATGTGACCCGAATTGTGATTGTCGGATACACGACAATGATATTGACCGAGATATCATTCTTCCCAAAACAAAGAAAAAGGGAAGATGTAAACCCTTTCCTCCTCCTCAAAGGAGATTTGATCCAGACAATGGTCTATGGGTAGGAATCCATGGGAAAAAGAAACCCCTCTCTATCTATGAGGAAGGACTTAAAATCCTTAGGAAGTAAGGATTGTTACCACCTGATGATCCAACTCTTGTTACATGGTCACCAAACGACCAATGTAAGCCATTGCATCCTTTAGCCATTGTCCATCCAATTCCTTGCTTTATGTACTCAACCACAACTCTAGAGTACGACCGATAATTTCCATCCCTGGAAAGAAAGATGGATCCAATTATAGGCAGAACATCTAAACCATGCATTGATCCCAGTGAAGTCCAGCCCGATGGAAGACTTAAACCTTTAACTCAAGTTGAAAAAGTTCTAAATTGGAAATCTAAAAACATGGTTTCTCAAAATGAGATTCTCCAAAACCTTGACAGAAGGGTGAATAAGACTGATGAGAAAATATGAGACAGATGAGTATCTCAAGGTTTTACCCCAAAAAATGTAGAAACATTATTGGATCTTAAAACCCCAAGTATCCCAGCTGGATTGTGATTTGCTGCAGATGTTAGAAGAGAAAAATTTTGGTAAAACTTTTGACCAAAAGGAAAGAGAAATCAAAAATCTACAAGGTCAAGTAAATAAGATAGATGATTTCTTAAGAGTCTCTCATGAAAGAAAGCCCAGGCCTGTTGAAAACTATTTCTTTAACCCTCCTCATTTTCCTACATATTTCAAACAACCAGAAAGGCCTTCTCCTTTCTACCCTACTTATGTTTCATCACCACAAGATCAGGTTAGATACATACCTACAGCTTACAAGCAAAAATCTACTAGGACTACCACTCCCTCAACCTCCAAGACAATATGCAAAGCTTCCTGTTTGACCGCTTCATCCTCATACTCTTAGGATATCCCTGAAACACCTCCTCCAATAATCCAAAGGGAAGAAGAAACTCTTGAATAAGGTTCTCAAGCCATGGAGATCACTACAAATTATGAATCTCCCCATAAAAATTACCCTCTTGTTGAATCATCATCACAAAAGGGATATGAGTCCTCGATAGATGGTGACAACAACTCTGATCAAGAAACATCTACTGATGAAACACCAAGATCTGTTTCATAGAAATCAGAATCTGAAGACAACTATATCCCAAGACTCTTCATGGAAAATATGAAAAAGGAAGAATCCTTTTTTGAGGAAGAGTCCCCTGTGTAGCGGGGTATTCGTTACCATTAGAGATATTGACTAAATCCAAGGTAAACCATACAAGTCGAGTCGCCACCGCACTTCTATTTATCCAAAGGAATGGTTAGAAAGCAAACAAAAACCTAAGAGTTTTATCGAATCAAAAACTAGTAAAAATGTCAGAGATCTGGGTAAGGGGGTTGGTTATGCAATGGGAAGGTGTTAGGCACCCAAAACATCCTAGGTACTCCTAGGGAGCCCTTTTCACATTTGTTGTAAGGTTGGTATTTTTGTGAAAATTTATTTGTCCAGACATGATTGAAGAGATGAGAAGAGAATGTATAAGTTATTTACATTTTGTGTTTGGATGGATAAACCCATTGCCTACGTACCATCTTTAAAAAAGATTAGGATAAAACCCTCGTAGTTCGGGGTAAAAATCTCAAAATGAGTTGGTGAATTGATTGGTCCAAAAGCCTTAAGGCCTTTTGTTATCCAAGGGAGAAAACTCAACCTAAAACCACAAATCCACCATGTGAGGATAACTTCAACATGCTAGTTAGGGGTTAACCCTATAATAAGCATGGAAGACTCATTATCCATCACTAAGGATATAGGTGAGCATTACATCTACCTCAAGGATAACTCAAACCTAATAGCTAAAGGTTATGAAAAATTTGGTTAAGGAAGTGGCCATTGAAACCACAAAAAGACATTTGAATGGGTTGTATTTACCAATGAAAAGTATGTACAAAATGGTCAAAGTTGACTTAGGAGTTCAATTCAAAATAAGTATTAAGAAAAGAAAGTTTGAAAATCAAAAGCATAAGGCTTAGGTTTCTAATGTTTGAAAATAATTGTTAAATGTTTGCACCAAAAGTTTTGGCTTGGGTTAGAGTGGAGAGAAGAAGAAGAATGGCTAAAGTCCTAAACATACAAGAGGTGAGGGATAAAGAATAAGACCACAATGGAGTTCCTCTCTTGAGATCATATTGATGATCCAAGTAGCTCCCATACTTTGGAATAATCAATCACATAAGCATAAACTCAAGCAATCAACAATCAAATGAACCCTTGGAAAGCTCCTTAATGCATTATGGGTCCCTCTCTCTTAGAAGCTCATGGCAATGGTTCCTCAATTTGGTTCAAGTTGGAATCCCTAACACAAGAACACACACATCAAAAGATTCTAACAAAACAAACAAGGAATGGACAAGAAGAGTTTAGAAGTTGGTCCTTTCAAAGCCATATTCAATATTAAGCATTCTAAAGGCCCAATGCCTAGTTGCTCTTTGACTTTTATAGCACTCTAAAGGCCCAATGCCTAGTTGCTCTTTGACTCCAAATTTGCATAGGGAAAGTCCTAAAGTCTAAGTCCATTTGTCCAATTCTTTGTTTTATGGTCAACAACAATCAAAATAAAACACAAGCACAAATGATATATACACAATTATATGTGCTCAAGTGAGCAAAAGGCAAATTGCATTAACATAAACATGTGCTCAAGTGAGTAAAAGGAAAAAGCAAATGAAATAACATGTACAAGAATAGTAAATTGCATAAATGTAAAAATGACAAAAGTAAATGTTAATGGTTAATGATTAATGTTAGTATTTAGTGTGCCATAAGGCAAATTTAGCGCTATGTTAAGCAATCGTAATTGGACTTATGTAGAAGTCACAACTATCTGAGGCCGGTCAATAATAATGTAGGCAACAAACACAAGTTAGAAGTCTTGATTAGTGAACCAAGTTCCAACAACTTGCCATGCCAAAAAGAAGAAGAGAATTGATCTTGTATTGGTTTAAGTCCTTTGCATGATTTAGGAAGCAACCTATCCTTAATGCAAAGCCATTCATTTTATCAATTGATCAAGATGAATTAGGTTTGAATCAAGGAAGATTAAGCCTCCTTAATCAATGCTAACTTATCAACCTTCAACTCATTGATCAAATAGGAAAAAGAAGAAGAAGAAGGAGATGAACCATGGAAAAGGAAAATGGAAAGAATAAAGTGCCTTAAATGAAAAAGAATGTAGCAATCAACAAGTGTTGACCAATGACATTGAGGATCATGGCCAACCAATCAAAAACAGAAGTGAGATGAATCTTGGAGGTCAAGAAATGAACAAAATATTTTTGGCATTTTTTAATATTCAAAATAAACTTGAATTAAAATATTAAGGAAAAGTCAAACTTCAAAATCCCTTCAAATCAACCTTTGAAAGTCCAAGTGATTTATCCCAAGTTCAACAAGGTCAAACAAAGTTTAACAAAAAAATTCAGCATTTTTAAAAGTCAAAAACTATTTTTAATCAATTACAAATGAATAAAAATAACCTAATTGAACTAAAATCTCAAATAAATCTCAAATCAATTAATAAATTGATGAGAATATTTTTCATAGATTCATCATCATTCAAATAGGTTAGGAAAATATTTTTGTATTTTTTTGAATATCAAAAACTATTTAAAATGAATTAAAAATAACCTGAAAAGAGAAAATTCACAAAAAATATCAAATGACAAAATAAAAAATATTAAAAATCATTTTTAGAAACTAGAATTTAAATGGAGAAAAATGCAATTGGTCCCATATTTTTTGGAATTAAAATGAAAGAGTTATGATTTTTTGAAGTTTAATGGAATAAAAGGAATAAAATAGAAATTATGAAAATCAGAAAAGAAAAAAAAAACCACAAGCGTCTGATTAAGCCTCATTAATTGACGTGGCTGATCAGACGCTCCACATGCGCGCCCTCATGGTAGGCCTTAGTCAAAGCAACCACACACTGATTTAAAATAAGTCATACCTTTGGAAGGTGGAGATTAGACCTGGGAATTGCATCCAACGATCCAGATTGAATCTGGCAAAGGGACGGTGGTCAGCGCCACCGTCTTCTCCAGTGAGCTCCGGCGAGACTCAAAAAATGCAGAGATGCAAATGCTCATTAAAATGGACGATCTAGGCACCGTTCAAAAGAGGAAGTGATGTACATCACTCCTGTACCACTCATTTCCACTCTAGATTCCTATAAATGGAGAAATTAGAGATGGAAGCTTGATGGTGTTCATCATGAACTTGCTCGATTTCAAAAATTAAACACACAGCAATGATGCCTCTATAGAGAGGACTTCAGACAACACAATATCAAGTTCAATAGATCAAAGAAATAGGAGAATCGAAGCAAAAAACAGTTGACCAAAACCTTTGGATAGTGAAGCTTTGAGTCCCTTTCCTTGGTTCCGTTTGCAAAACTGAACTTCTATGGATCAAATAATGAAGGTTTAGGAGCTTTAGATCTGAAGATTCAACCAAATTCAATTGAATTACAGATCTGAATTTTTTGAAGAAAATCGATTTAGCTCCTTTGGTATGGTTGGGAATTCACTCTTGCAGCATTTCAGGCGCCCTTAGGTTGGTCTAGAATGAATCTGAGTAGCTCTATTTATAGCACAAATTGATGCAAGGCATGTAGAATTCGTGTGCATGAAGTGAGAGGGCCTCCATGCATGGGCCTGTACAGGCGCATTGGAGGCCCAAATGCCATGGCAAATGAGTGTTCAAATGCAAGCAAGATGAAATGGACGTGTACATGTGATGTAATTGGCTTGTGTAATGAGTTTCAACATGTTATGCATAAATGAACCTAAAACTTCACCTCTTCGAAAATGTCACTTAGAAAATCCAAACATAAGCATGTGAGTAATGGTTGGAAAGGTCTTGATGTAAGGAACAACTGTTATGTTGGACAAAATTTCAATTGGGCCTTGGAAATTAGTGAATTTTGAGTTGGAAGCATAAGGTGCAAAACATGCATAAGTGAAGTTTCCAAATTTGGCCAATGTTCAAGCCCTTCTGTTTGATGATGCAAGCCTCACATGGAAAAATCTCCAAGATGGACTTAAATTTTGTATCATTTGGATTTTTGATGAAGAAGTTATGGGCACTTGAAGTTGGATTTTTTTGCCTTTCAATGTATTTGTCCAAAGTGACCTATAATGTTTTGCATTATCACATGTCTTAATTTTGATATTTTGAAATTTTGTCCAACATAAAATTTGAAGTAGACACAATAAGATTTCCAATTAATTTAATCCCACCTCAAAATCATAAAAAATGAATGAGTTATGTTCTTGGGAAGTTGACCCAAAATTAGGGTTTCAGTCAAAATGACCTCTAATGTCTTGGAATGGGCGATGACCTTCCAAGCTTCAAATCAATTTTTGATGAACATGAAAGTTGTTCATATTGTCCTTAAGAACATATTTTGTTTTGGGATAATCTCCATTTGACCAACACATAAAAAGTTAGGTCTCAGTGCATTTCAAAATAGTTAGATGAATTGACTGATCAATTTCTCAAGTCCACAACTCATATCTTGATGAATTGATGATTGAGGACACTCAAATAGGTTCAAATATGCATGAAATGATGAATTAAAGAACTTACCTTGATTGTATTTGATCATGGGTTGAGATTGCTTCATGGGCAAGGCACACTTGATACACAAATGAATTAGGGTTTTCTTGGGAGACAAAGCTCAAACCCTTTGACTTACTTTGATCAAAATGATGAATTGAGATACTTGGGAGGCATATTTGATGGATGAGAGCTTTGGGAACCATTGCCATGCTTGCCTTTATCTTCTCCTGGCCATATCTTTGCACCAATGACCTCCTAGGAGCTTTTAGACCTTGTGATTGCTCAAGCTACAAACAAAAGATGTTAGTGACATATTTTTGTGCTTTTGGTTAGTGAATAAAGATGAGAAAAGCAATAATATACAATTCAAGCATGCTTGGTGATCTCAAACCACTCACAAGAGGTCCCACCCAAAGGCAAGGGGAACCAAGATGCTTTTGATCCTTGAGGCTTTGCAAATGCAATGTTATGATGCCATGAGGGATCTTAGGGACAAAATTGGGGTCTTACAGATGCCACTATTTAAGGTCATTCTAGCCGGAGAAGTGAAGGTTAAAATCTTCGTCTCGACGGGGTAGAATGGGCTTAAATAATAACAGAGAGACGAATTTTGGTCCCTAAGAGACCTCATGATGCAAATGTATGTATACAAAAGGTAATACTCTGTGGAGATATGTGTCCATAAAGAAAGAAAAGAAATCAGGAGAAGTTGATAATCCATATGAGTAGTTTACTCCATGAGACAGAGACTCTGGGACTGTCATGGGGATAGAAGAGGGGATACATTGCATGAGCAGGGCACGACTCAAAGCTTAGGGAGCAGAATTCCAAAAGGAGTAAATCCATGGAAAGACCCGAACTGACTCGAAGATGCATGTATTGGGGAATATGCCAATACATCAAAAATTATCCATAACGGATACTCTGGATGAAAATCCGGACTCAGGCTGGGAGAATCCACTAAGGGACCTCGCTGGGAAAAAACGCAAACAAAAACTCCTCTGAGGAAGCAACGGGATGACGTATTACCAGTTACTAGGTAATAAGCTCAAAGAGACATATGATCTGAACACCGGTATAAGGGTGAGAGATACAACATGCTCGGGAAGAATGAATATCTAAAACCGGTATAAGGGTGAGAGATATCAAACATCCGAAATCATCTGAGGAAGACCTAAAAAGGTATACTTCAGCTCAGGAAAATCTGACTCCGCAGGGGACAAAAAGTCATAATAGGGAGCAGGGAGGAAGGAACACCAGGGATACCGGTAACTGGGCATATTATAGGTGACCAACCAAAGCGTGAATTGGGGAATATTCCCAAGACACTCATCATCCAAAAGAGGGCTAAAAGCAAAACTCGATTATAGGATGGACATTCGATTCCAATAAAAAGGGATACGAATCTTATTCGACTGGGGAAGAACAAAAGGATTCGTCCAACGAGTGCATGAGATATATTATCTATTACCGTCAGAACGTAGATAACATACTCGCATAGAATATTATCCGCAACCTGTTATTGGGTTAATAAAGGATAAATCGACCGAACCGAGAGGTCATCAGGATACCAAGAACCAAGTATATAATGATGACCAATCCAAGGGAGAAACAATCATTATCACCAAGGGTAAATGAGAAATGACTTGCTGGGGATAAATTGCTTTATCAGAGCTATTATCCAAGAGATATATCACCGGGGGTGAAGGACTTATCAATACCGAATATTGGATAATGATAACCGTCAAGGAGGGGATTACGTCTACTGGATACTTGGTAGAAAACCAAGGACAAGTAGCCGTCATCGATTTGGATGAAAAAAGGTTAACTCTGCAAGGGGATGAAATAGGGTTTACAACTACCGGTATAAGGGTAGAAGACCATAGACTCCACTGGGGAAAAGATGGATAATTATTGGTTACTGAGCAACTATTCATCTATACCACAGGGGAGTGCAGGGAACAGTCAAAAGAGGCCAATCTAGGATCAAACTGGATAGGCACGATGAAACAAAGCTTGTTCCTATGAGGATATAACTCAATGAGGAAGTCCATCCCAATATATGTGTTAGGAGGCAACAAAAACAACCATTATCCACGAGGATATAACTCGGTGGGGAATATGGAAGGAAAGATAAACACTTTCTACTTAAGGGGCTGACTCTATATGGGGAGATCAGACACCGACATCTGCTTGGGGAAATGTATTACCAACTAGCAGGGGATAACAAACAAAGATATATGGCAAAGAATGCAATCATGAATATCTGAATGTCATCATTATGCATATATGCATGTTTTATGTATGATGAATGCTGACAAACAGACATTTCTAACACAAACAGGTCCAAGGAATAAGTACACAAACATCTGGTACTACATCTCGAGAGAGAAAGCCAGGACCACAGAGATCTCTGCAGGGGAATGAGCATCCATCATTCCAACTGGGGCAAAGTCGTTACACATATGAGGTCCGATATAGAAGCAGCTCCACTGGGGAAGTTATCCAAGAGGAGGATGGAATTCTATGGGGAACATCCGCCAACATCAGAAGTTTCAAGGGTCATCAAATATTGTCCCAAATAATGAGATCACATCTGCTGAGGAGGAAGGAATGCTGCTCTGCTGAAGGAAAGAGGGATGAATAATCTTACCCAACATTCTGCTTGGGAGAAAAACCACAAAAGGCTTCTGGAGGAAGAGGACATGAGCATGCCAAGAATATGAACGAACGCCTTACCCTATCGAGAATCTTACCATCCTTGGAAGAGCACTGCAGGCATTTCCAGTATCCCTATGTCATTGTGAATATTCACCTTGTTTAAAAACAAATTATGAACGATTTTCTTAAAACAATGATATATTTTTTCAATTAAAACATGCAAAACATTTGTTGAAATAGAAACAAATAAGAATGCAAATAATCGGATAAAGGCTCAAATTTATTTGATGGAATGGTAGTTTGCAGATGGCAAGACTCCATAGATCTTTACAAATTTGAGATTGGTGATATATATTGGAAAAGGGCTACATTGACCATAATGACCATTTCTCCACCAATTCTGAATCCGATGTATTTGAAGCTTTGGTTGAAGATGAATGGGTGAGAATCTTTAACGGATGGCAGTTGTAGAACAAAGTCTTGTCAGGATGCAGTTACTTGCCAAATCCCTATTATTTTTTCCTAAATTTCCCCAGGGTGAGGTACTCAATCTAGCGGGATATATACATTCATTTTTTATGTCTCTAACTTTTTCCTGGATCGCCCTTTCAGGTTTTCAATCCACCGAGACGCTCATTTTTGCCTAAGTCGCCCTTTCGGGTTTTCAACTTAGCAAGCTATTCTGTTTTTATTTTTAGGCGAAGTATTTCTTGACTGCATCTGAATTCACAGGACGAGTGAAATCCTCCCCATCCATAGTTGTAAGTATCAAAGCACCGCCTGAAAAGGCTCTCTTAACAACATATGGACCTTCATAGTTTGGAGTCCACTTGCCCCTGGAGTCGGGCGCGAAAGACAAGACTTTCTTGAGCACAAGGTCGCCTTCTCGGAACACACAAGGCTTGACCTTCTTATCAAAGGCTTTCTTCATCCTTTGCTGATATAACTGACCGTGGCACATGGCAGTCAATCTCTTCTCTTCAATCAAATTTAACTGGTCATAACGACTCTGAACCCATTCAGCATCAATCAACTTGGCTTCCATCAAGACTCTCATTGATGGGATCTCCACCTCTACTGGGAGCACAGCCTCCATGCCATAAACGAGAGAGAAAGGGGTTGCCCCTGTTGAAGTGCGGACAGATGTACGATATCCATGTAAAGCAAATGGCAACATCTCATGCCAATCTTTATACGTAACAACCATCTTCTGGATAATTTTCTTAATATTCTTATTAGCAGCTTCAACAGCCCCATTCATCTTGGGTCTGTAAGGAGAGGAATTATGATGTGCAATCTTGAACTCACTACACAGCTCTTTCATCATTTTGTTGTTCAAGTTAGGTCCATTATCAGTAATGATCTTATCTGGCACACCATATCGGCATATGAGTTGATTCTTGATAAACTTCACAACCACCTGCCTGGTCACATTTGCGTATGATGCCGCTTCAACCCATTTAGTGAAGTAATCAATTACTACGAGAATGAATCTGTGTCCATTGGACGCTTTTGGCTCTATCATGCCAATCATGTCGATTCCCCACATAAAGAAAGGCCATGGTGATGAAATCACATTCAAAAGTGTCGGAGGAATATGAATCTTATTCGCATAAATCTGACACTTATGGCATCTCTTCACATATTTGCAGCAGTCAGACTCCATTGTCAGCCAATAGTAGCCTGCTCTTAACATCTTTCTAGCCATGGCATGTCCATTGGAATGAGTACCAAATGAACCCTCATGGACCTCAGTCATCAAGAGGTGTGCTTCGTGTTTATCCACGCATCTGAGCAGCACCATGTCAAAATTTCTCTTATAAAGCACGTCGCCATTGAGGTAGAAACTTCCTGATAATCTCCTCAGAGTCTTCTTATCTTTCACAGATGCCCCATGTGGGTAAATCTGGCTTTGGAGGAAACACTTGATGTCATAGTACCATGGCTTATCATCTTTTACTTCTTCTACTGCAAATACATGAGCTGGTTTGTCCAAGCGCATCACAATGATATTGGGAACTTCATTCCAAAGTCTTACCATAATCATTGAAGCAAGTGTAGCAAGAGCATCTGCCATCCGATTCTCATCTCGAGGAATATGATGGAAGTCAACCTCAGTAAAGAATGTTGAAATCCTCCTCGCATAATCCCTATATGGTATGAGGCTAGGCTGATTCGTTTCCCATTCACCCTTAATCTGATTAACAACGAGGGCCGAATCACCATAAACATCGAGGTGTTTGATCCTAAGATCAATGCACTCCTCCAATCCCATAATACAAGCTTCATACTCAGCCATATTATCCGTGCATCTGAAAGTTAGCCTTGCTGTAAAAGGAAGATGTGTTCCCTGAGGAGTAATAATCACTGCCCCAATACCACTTCCATATTGATTTACAGCGCCATCAAATACCATACTCCATCTGGAACCAGGCTCTGGCCCTTCATCGAGCGTAGGCTCATCGCAATCCTTCATTTTCTAATACAAAATCTCCTCGTTTGGGATGTCATACTGAACTGACTGATAATCCTCAATCGGCTGATGTGCCAGGTGGTCTGCCAAGATACTACCTTTAATAGTCTTCTGAGCTCGATACTCAATATCATACTCAGATAACAACATCTGTCAACGGGCAATCCTCCCAGTTAAAGCAGGCTTCTCGAAGATATACTTGATTGGATCCATTATGGATATCAACCAAGTCGTATGATTCAACATATACTGACGTAAGCGCTTAGCAGCCCAAGTCAAAGCACATCATGTTTTCTCAAGCATTGAGTATCGAGACTCACAATCAGTAAACTTCTTACTCAAATAATAGATGGCATACTCTTTCTTTCCTGATTCGTCCTGCTGACCCAGGACACAACCCATTGAGTCTTCAAGAACTGTCAGATACATAATCAATGGTCTCCCTTCCACCGGCGGAGACAGGATCGGAGGTTCAGACAAATACTCTTTAATATTGTCGAAAGCTTTCTGGAAATCCTCGGTCCAATCATGGGATTGATCTTTCCGGAGGAGCTTGAATATTGGCGCACATGTGGCAGTCATGTGGGATATGAAAATGGAAATGTAATTCAAGCGGCCAAGAAAACCTCGGACTTGCTTCTCAGTTTTGGGCGCAGGAATCTCTTGTATTGCTTTGACCTTGGCAGGATCAACCTTAATACCTCTTTCACTAACGACGAAGCCCAATAGCTTGCCGGAACGGACTCCAAATGTACACTTGTTGGGATTCAGACGAAGCTTGTACTTCCTCAAACGCTGAAAAAGCTTCAACAGGTGTTCTACATGTTCAACTTCCATTCTCGACTTAGCAATCATATCATCAACATATACCTCGATCTCCTTATGCGTCATATCCGGAAAATCCGGAAAATCCGTCCATAAATGAGAAGACATTGAATTTAGCTGTATTATCTACCAACATATCAATATGTGGTAGTGGAAAATCATCTTCCGGACTAGCTTTATTCAAGTCTCTATAGTCCACACACATTCAGACTTTTCCATCTTTCTTAGGCACGGGCACAATATTGGCCACCCACTGAGGATACGTAGAAGTCACCAGAAACCCCGCATCAATTTTCTTCTGAACTTCTTCTTTGATCTTTACTGCCATATCGGGATGAGTTCTTCTGAGCTTTTGCTTCACAGGCACGCACTCAGGCTTTAAAGGTAGGAAATGTTGCACGATATCGGTATCTAGACCAGGCATGTCTTCATATGACCAAGCGAAGACGTCAACATGTTCTCGTAGCAACTCAATCAACCCCTTCTTAACAAATTCTTCCAGGAGTGCCCCAATCTTCACTTCTCGCACACAATCTTCAGACCCTAAGTTGACTGTTTCCAAATTCTCAAGATGCGGCTGAATGATCTTCACTTCATGCTCAAGTAGACGGGTAATCTCGTCAAGAATCTCTTCAACATCATCTTCTTCCGCCTCAAATACAGGGAATTCAAAGTTGGGAGATGGTGTTGGATCATTATGTTCAATGGGTTTGATCAACCTGCATAATGATTTTGGATATAAAAAGCTTTTAGAATTTAAACAAAGCAAATCATTATGCAGATGAAAAGATTGATTTTATTCTTATTTTTAGGGTTTCATGTGATCACCAATTTCATGCAAAAAGCAAAAAGGAAAAATAATTGGAAAAACAAACATTTAACATGAATTTATTGAATGAAAATATCATTGTATTTATGCGCCAACAATGTCATCACTTCTCCTTTTGGCATGGGAGAAGGGTTTTCAAACATAATGAACATTACTTTGACTTATGGATAACTGTTGGAATATCCACAGCGACCCAATTATTGCAGATCCCTCCAGGGATGATGAAGTTGCCAGCATCCTCTTTGTCCTCTTCCAAAATGGCATCAGCCTCTTCATCCTGACCAGTGTGGATGAAACCTCCACTCTTGAACAAACCTTGCTTGTTGAAGACCCTAGAAGAATAGCCTATGCCAGCCCGGGACTTGTTGTCTTCTAACTCAATCATTTGCCCCAATCCAGCAGTTGCACCATGCTCAATGGCCAACTTTGCATCTTTTTAGGAAGCAAATGAGGGAGTTCTCTTCTCAACAGGCTCAGCAATAGTTAAAGCTTGGAACGGAGTTCCAACTTCATCCTCAGCATCTATGTATGAGAAGGAAGATAAATGGCTAACCAGGAAAGCCTTTATTCCCCCTACCACCACCAGCTTCTTATTCTTTACAAATTTCAATTTCTGGTGTAGGGTGGATGTCACGGCACCTGCCTCGTGAATCCATGGTCTGCCTAGGAGACATCTATACGATGGGTGAATATCCATGACCTGGAAGGTAATCTGGAAATTACTTGGTCCGATTTTGACCAGGAGATCAACCTCACCGATCACAGTTTTGCGAGACCCATCGAAAGCCTTCATAACTACCCCACTCTGCCTCATGGGAGGCCCCTGATATGACAACTTCGCGAGAGTGGTCTTTGGCAATACATTCAATGATGACCCAGTGTCTACCAACACATTGGACATGGTGTCGTCCTTGTAGCTCATAGATATATGTAATGCCAAGTTATGGTCTCTTCCCTCCTCGGGGAGATCAGAGTCACAAAAGCTCAAATTGTTACAAGCGGTGATGTTTGCAACAATGCTATCAATATGTTCTAGCGTGACATCGTGATCTACGTATGCCACATCCAACACCTTCTGCAGAGCCTCTCGGTGTGGTTCTGAATTCAAAAGTAGTGATAACACAAATATTTTGGATGGCGTTTATAGAAGCTGGTCTACAACATTGTACTTGCTCCTTTTGATGAGCCTCAGCATCTCATCACAATCTTCTTTCGTATTGCCACTCGGGCCAACAGAAGCAGGAGTTTTCAACATGGAGGTGGGCTTAGCAACAAGTGCCGGATTCAGAGTGCTCACAACATTCCCCATCTGGCGTTCGACAAAATCAGCGTCAACACTTCCTCGAGCATCAGCCTGGGGCTTCAACGAAGCTGAAAATACACGACCGTTGCGGGTCAAACCACTGACGTCAGCAATGTTTACAACAGACGAAGAGGGCAAGGGCACCTCTTTCCCACTTTCCACTGCTACAGCATTGTAGCAATAAGGAACCGCCTTCTCTGAGGAGTACGGTACAGGGCCGGCTGGCTTGATAGTCAGAGCTGGAGAAACCTTCTGTTTGCTACCATCATACTTGATGACAACAGGCTCAGGTATCCGGAATACCGGAGAAATTATGTTGACTTCGAACTCATCTTCGTCAACATTTATATTTTGAAGGATCTCGATGACTCCCTCGTCCAACATCTCTTGAACATCTATGCGCTCCTGGCGACATCCTCTCTGATTGACAGAACAGACTCTGCATCTATCATGGTCATGCTCATAATGGCTATAATCACACAGCAAGCGATGCAACTCGACCAGCGATTGCCGAATATGGCTGACGTATTTAACTTTGTATTTGCCAGGGCAGCCCTGGACCATATTGATAGATTTCCCATGCTCGGACAATGGGTTCTTCTTCACATTCGGGCCTACGTCCTCGAAAAACAAAATCCCGCTTCTCAAAAGGTCTTGCACCTTGGTCTTCAAGGGATAACAATTCTCCATATTGTGTCCGGGAGCACCAGAATGATACACACAATGAAGCTCAGGCTTGTACCACCACTGGGGGTTAGCAGGTACGGCGGGAGGGTCTCACGGAGCGATTAACTTTCTATCGATCATAGATGGATAGAGTTCAGCATAAGTCATCGGAATTGGATCAAAGGTGACCTTGTTCCTCTCATAGCTAGTGTTGGCATTGTTGTTGTTATTTCGAGGCTGGTAGGCCTACTGTTATGGACGCTGTTGTTATTGCTGATATTGCTGAGTTTACGGTTGTTGATAATGTTGAGCTTCCCTGAAAGCAGATTCTATATGAGCCACCTGATGCTGATTATTGACTGGGCGAGCAATCTTCCTCTTCACAGAGGGTCTTCTCTTGACATGGGAAGACACAGCATGTACCTCTCCCTATTTCTTCTTTGCAAAACTTCCATATCTCTTTGCTGAAGAGCCTTCCTCTCGAGTTAAACGTTCTTCACGGACCCCTTCTTCCAATCTCATCCCCATATTCACTATCTCGGTGAAGTCTGAGGGAGCACTGGCTATCATCCTTTCGTAATAAAACGAGCTCAAGGTCTTCAAGAAGATATTGGTCATCTCTTTCTCCTCAAGGGGTGGCACTATCTGAGCTGCCAATTCGCGCCATCTCTGGGCGTATTCTTTGAAGGTCTCTTTCTCTTTCTGGGACATCGCCCTCAATTGATCCCTATCCGGAGCCATATCCATATTATATTTATATTGCTTGACGAAGGCCTCGCCAAGATCATTGAAAGAGCGGATGTTCGAACTTTCCAGACCCATGTACCACCGGAGAGCGGCACCGGACAAACTGTCCTGGAAATAGTGGATGAGTAGTTGATCATTATCATTTTGTGTCGACATCTTGCGAGCATACATCACAAGATGACTGAGAGGGCATGTGTTTCCTTTATACTTCTCAAAGTCAGGATCTTTGAATTTAATAGGGATCTTCACGTTGGGCACAAGGCACAACTCACCAGCACTCTTACCAAAGAGGTCCTTCCCCCTCAAAGTCTTCAGTTCCTTGCGAAGCTCAAGGAATTGGTCTTTCATGTCGTCCATCTTCTCATAAACGTATGGGCCCTCAGATGGCTCAGAATGATAGATGGTATCTTCAACCCTTGGTAAAGTGTGCACGACAGGAGGTCGCACGGATATGACCGGGCTAGATGCCGGCAAAGAAGCAAGAGTTAGAGCAAAACCCTCTGGCATGAAGTTGGTGGGCATTCCCTAATGGAACCCGGCTGGCATAGATGGCGCAAAGTGAGTTGTCGCAGCAGGCACGGTAGAAGTTACGATTTCAGAAATGACCGTCCTCTAGGGAGGAGTTGAGGGTGTCGGAGAAGACTAGCTCTGAGCAGCTAAGAATGACTCCATCAGGGAAGTCAATCTGGCTACCTCCTCTTTCAGCTCGCGGTTCTCTTGTTCCAAATGATCCATCAGTCTCGAAGAATTGGCTCTGGTGTAGAACCGGTGAGTCAGCTTATCTTTGGAATAAATGAAGAACACAGAGTTAGACCATAGGACAAGAAGCCTGGAGCAAAACCTGCTTATGCACATGATGCATGCAATGCTTGTGCATATGATTTGTTTTTATTTCAGAGGAACTTTAGATTCCTATTTGCAAATTTTGGGAAATATTACATTCTTTTGTGGAAACATCTCATCAATAATATCTGGGAAATATTTTTACACCAAAGAAGTATAGCATTGGTAACCAAATACAAGGGAAAAGGAAAACGATCATCCTATGGATCCCTAGAAACAATCATCTAGAGCTCGGGACACAGGAAGATAAGATGCGTGAAGCCTCTTAACCTCCCCCTCATAGGCTGCCTCCATATCTGCCTTCTCCTTGGTGAGTCGATCGTACTTCCTCTTCCAGAACCTAGAAGACTGAGGAAGTAGAGAAGTCCATGCATCATTAGGATCGTCAATAACCTGATGCTCGAGGAACTCAATCAAAGCATCCTTCTCCTTGATCTGTTGAAGCAACTCTTCTCGTTCACGGATCCAAGCACGTGAACGGTTTTCATCTCTCAACTCCTCTACTCCTTGGTCAGGGAGGGTTGAAGGCCCAGCCATAACCAAAGGTGTAGGTCTCGGATATTCGTAAGGCATGAGGTACTCAGAAGCTCTCTTCCTAACCCAATCAGTGTAAGGCTCCAAAGCGACACAGTTCTTAGGACCAAACTCATTCCTTCCTTTCCTATGAATCTTGCGCCAAGCGCGGACCATCCTTCCCTTCAAGCCTTGGGGATCTTTACCCTTCTGAAAGAACACACCCTCTAACAGAATGTTATTGGGTTTATCCTTTAGGGGGAACCCAAGCTGACGACGTGCCAAAACAGGGTTGTAGTTAATCCCACCACACGTACCAAGAAGAGGTATATTGGAGAATTCACCACAAGAGTCGATAATCTGCACACCATCATACACACGGTTGTCCCTAGAGATATCATCATTAGTGAGAGACATAAGTCTCGTGGACCACCGTAGACATCCCTTGTTCTCCTTGAAGGCGACCGTTTGTGGTAAGTGAGAAATAAATCACTTATACAATAAAGGCAAACAGCACACAATGGCACCACCACCCTTTGTATTCCTCATATGCAAAGAAAACTAAGTGTCACCCAATAGAGTCGGAACGGGATTAAGAGTAGAGAAAATCCTAATAGCATTCACATCCACAAACTTGTCGATGTTGGGGAACAACACTAGCCCATAAATGAGAAGTACAAATATGGCTTCAAAGGCATCCTCACTCATGGCCTTTCCATACATAGTAGCTTGAGCAACGAGGAACTCAGAAGGGAGACCTTGAATTCCACCTTTGGTAGTCATATGAGCACCAACCAGAGATTCATCTATATGCAACATATCAGCTACCTCTCGAGAAGTAGGAATACTCTCTAAGCCACTGAACGGCAACTGGTCTAGAATAGGTATACCCACAAGGTAGGCATACTCCTCAAGCGTGGGCAAAAGCTGAAAATCCAGAAATGTGAAGCAATGGTACAAGGGATCATAAAACTGCACCAACACACTCATCAACCTTTCATCCACCTGAGTAGTCAGAAGAGGAAGAAGCTTCCCAAAACGAGCCTTGAAACCCAAGGGATCTAGTACATAGGATGTCAAATTCCTTAGTTCTTTCAAATCTGGTTGTCTGAAGTTGTACTTCTTTGTATTCCTTCTTTGTCTTTTCATGTCTGAAAATTTGCAAATAGACCTCTTAAGTTCCTTGAAAATTTTCTTCATTATGTTGATGATATGGATGCAAATGTGTGCATGAATGCATGAATGCAACAAACACACTAAAGGATCAAGCAAAGCACACCAAACAAAGGTCATGGGATGGATCATATCATCCTTAATATCAATCATCCATTTTGGTGGATTATGGTTTACACCTTGTCAACACCCAAGTTCCATTGATATTAAGGATACATGAACGGATCAACCATGAATCAAGGGTTTGTTGCAAGTCACAAAAGGAGTGTACTAGGGTTTAACCTGCCAAACATGTTCTACAAGAGGTTCTCATAGTCATCATCCCATCTTTCGGATATTATCGGAGAAACGACTACTCGTATTCCAAAAATATTCTCAAGAGAGACTCTTATGAGTGTAGTATCACGTATCAATCGTATCAAATCTTACACTTGAACGACTTTCGCACTACATCCTAAAAATAGGCCAAGTTGGGCTTGGTAAACTAAGGTCCTTGGCTTCTAAGGTCTATATTGGAAAGAGTAATGTCTAAACACAATTACTTGTGTGACATTATTGATCCCAATATGACCTCCACCAAGTGAATGGACTTGCAAGTCAACTTGTTAAGGAATAACTCCACACAAGTCAACAAGACTATGCCATTCTCCTATCCTAAGTGCACTCAAGTTCGGGTATAGAACTCATCTCACAAAGATCACCAAGCATACAAGGAATTAATATTCAATCAAATCAATCATTACATACAATACAGTAATCCCAAATTGCACAAAAATATGTCACAAAACAATATGCAACACAATACAACACAATATGAAAAGTAGGTAAAACCCACTAGGTCAATCTACGAATCCCCAGCAGAGTCGCCACTTTTCTGTAGCGGGGTATTCGTTACCATTAGAGATATTGACTAAATCCAAGGTAAACCATACAAGTCGAGTCGCCACCGCAATTCTATTTATCCAAAGGAATGGTTAGAAAGCGAAGAAAAACCTAAGAGTTTTATCGAATCAAAAACTAGTAAAAATGTCAGAGATCTGGGTAAGGGGGTTGGTTATGCAATGGGAAGGTGTTAGGCACCCAAAACATCCTAGGTACTCCTAGGGAGCCCTTTTCACATTTTTTGTAAGGTTGGTATTTTTGTGAAAATTTATTTGTGCAAACATGATTGAAGAGATGAGAAGAGAATGTACAAGTTATTTACATTTTGTGTTTGGATGGATAAACCCATTGCCTACGTACCATCTTTAAAAAAGATTAGGATCAAAACCTCGTAGTTCGGGATAAAAATCTCAAAATGAGTTGGTGATTTGATTGGTCCAAAAGCCTTAAGGTCTTTTTTTATCCAACGGAGAAAACTCAACCCAAAACCACAAATCCACCATGTGAGGATAGCTTCAACATGCTAGTGAGGGGTTAACCCTATAATAAGCATGGAAGACTCATTGTCCATCACTAAGGATATAGGTGAGCATTACATCTACCTCAAGGATAACTCAAACCTAATAGTTAAAGGTTATGAAAATTTTGGTTAAGGAAGTGGCCATTGAAACCCCAAAAAGACATTTGAATGGGTTGTATTTACCAATGAAAAGTATGTACAAAATGGTCAAAGTTGACTTAGGAGTTCAATTCAAAATAAGTATTAAGAAAATAAAGTTTGAAAATCAAAAGCATAAGGCTTAGGTTTCTAATGTTTGAAAATAATTGTTAAATGTTTGCACCAAAAGTTTTGGCTTGGGTTAGAGTGGAGAGAAGAAGAAGAATGGCTAAAGTCCTAAACATACAATAGGTGAGGGATAAAGAATAAGACCACAATGGAGTTCCTCTCTTAAGATCATATTGATGATCCAAGTATCTCCCATCCTTTGGAATAAGCAATCACATAAGCATAAACTCAAGCAATCAACAATCAAATGAACCCTTGGAAAGCTCCTTAATGCATTATGGGTCCCTCTCTCTTAGAAGCTCATGGCAATGGTTCCTCAATTTGGATCAAGTTGGAATCCCTAGCACAAGAACACACACATCAAAAGATTCTAACAAAACAAACAAGGAATGGACAAGAAGAGTTTAGAAGTTGTTCCTTTCAAAGCCATCTTCAATATTAAGCATTCTAAAGGACCAATGCCTAGTTTCTCTTTGACTTTTATAGCACTCTAAAGGCCCAATGCCTAGTTGCTCTTTGACTCCAAATTTGCATTGGGAAAGTCCTAAAGTCTAAGTCCATTTGTCCAATTCTTTGTATTGTGGTCAACAACAATCAAAACAAAACACAAGCACAAATGATATATACACAATTATATGTGCTCAAGTGAGCAAAAGGCAAATTGCATTAACATAAACATGTGCTCAAGTGAGCAAAAGGAAAAAGAAAATGAAATAACATGTACAAGAATAGTAAATTGGATAAATGTAAAAATGCAAAAAGTAAATGTTAATGGTTAATGATTAGTGTTAGTATTTAGTGTGCCATAAGGAAAATTTAGCGCTATGTTAAGCAATCGTAATTGGACTTATGTAGAAGTCACAACTATCTGAGGCCGGTCAATAATAATGTAGGCAACAAACACAAGTTAGAAGTCTTGATTAGTGAACTAAGTTCCAACAACTTGCCATGCCAAAAAGAAGAAGAGAATTGATCTTGTATTGGTTTAAGTCCTTTGCATGATTTAGGAAGCAACCTATCCTTAATGCAAAGCCATTCATTTGATCAATTGATCAAGATGAATTAGGTTTGAATCAAGGAAGATTAAGCCTCCTTAATCAATGTTAACTTATCAACCTTCAACTCATTGATCAAAAAGGAAAAAGAAGAAGAAGAAGGAGATGAACCATGGAAAAGGAAAATGGAAAGAATAAAGTACCTTAAATGAAAAAGAATGTAGCAATCAACAAGTGTTGACCAATGACATTGAGGATCATGGCCAACCAATCAAAAACAGAAGTGAGATGAATATTGGAGGTTAAGAAATGAACAAAATATTTTTGGCATTTTTTAATATTCAAAATAAACTTGAATTAAAATATTAAGGAAAGGTCAAACTTGAAAATCACTTCAAATCAACCTTTGAAAGTCCAAGTGATTTATCCCAAGTTCAACAAGGTCAAACAAAGTTTGACAAAAAAATTCAGCATTTTTAAAAGTCAAAAACTATTTTTAATCAATTAAAAATGAATAAAAATAACCTAATTGAACTAAAATCTCAAATAAATCTCAAATCAATTAGTAAATTGATGAGAATATTTTTCATAGATTCATCATCATTCAAATAGGTTAGGAAAATATTTTTGTATTTTTGAATATCAAAAACTATTTAAAAGGAATTAAAAATAACCAGAAAAGAGAAAATTCACAAAAAATATCAAATGACAAAATAAAAAATATTAAAAATCATTTTTAGAAACTAGAATTTAAATGGAGAAAAATGCAATTGGTCCTATATTTTTTGGAATTAAAATGAAAGAGTTATGATTTTTTGAAGTTTAATGGAATAAAAGGAATAAAATGGAAATTATGAAAATCAGAAAAAAAACCACAAGCATCTGATCAAGCCTCATTAATTGACGTGGCTGATCAGACGCTCCACATGCGCGCGCTCATGGTAGGCCTTAGTCAAAGCAACCACACAATGATTTAAAATAAGTCATAACTTTGGAACTTAGTCAAAGTAACCACACACTGATTTAAAATAAGTCATAACTTTGGAAGGTGGAGATTAGATCTGGGAATTGCATCCAACGATCCAGATTGAATCTGGCAAAGGGACGGTGGCCAGCGCCACCATCTTCTCCGGTGAGCTCCGGCGAGACTCAAAAAATGCAGAGATGCAAATGCTCATTAAAATGGACGATCTAGGCACCGTTCGAAAGAGGAAGTGATGTACATCACTCGTGTACCACTCATTTCCACTCTAGATTCCTATAAATGGAGAAATAAGAGATGGAAGCTTGATGGTGTTCATCATGAACTTGCTCGATTTCAAAAATTAAACACACAACAGTGATGCCTCTATAGAGAGGACTTCAGACAACACAATATCTAGTTCAATAGATCAAAAAAATAGGAGAATCGAAGCAAAAAACAGTTGACCAAAACCTTTGGATAGTGAAGCTTCGAGTCCCTTTCCTTGGTTCCTTTTGCAAAACAGAACTTCTATGGATCAAATGATGAAGGTTTAGGAGCTTTAGATCTGAAGATTCAACCAAATTCAATTGAATTTCAGATCTGAATTTCTTGAAGAAAATGGATTTAGCTCCTTTGGTATGGTTGGGAATTCACTCTTGCAGCATTTTAGGCGCCCTTAGGTTGGTCTAGAATGAATCTGAGTAGCTCTATTTATAGCACAAAGTGATGCAAGGCATGTAGAATTCGTGTGCATGAAGTGAGAGGGCCTCCATGCATGGGCCTGTACATGTGCATGGGAGGCCCAAATGCCATGGCAAATGAGTTTTCAGATGCAAGCAAGATGAAATGGACGTGTACATGTGATGTAATTGGCTTGTGTAATGAGTTTCAACATGTTATGCATAAATGAACCTAAAACTTCACCTCTTCGAAAATGCCACATAGAAAATCCAAACATAAGCATGTGAGTAATGGTTGGAAAGGTCTTGATGTAAGGAACAACTGTTATGTTGAACAAAATTTCAATTGGGCCTTGGAAATTAGTGAATTTTGAGTTGGAAGCATAAGGTCCAAAACATGCATAAGTGAAGTTTCCAAATTTGGCCAATGTTCAAGCCCTTCTGTTTTTATGATGCAAGCCTCAAATGGAAAACTCTCCAACATCAAAGTTGTAGATCTTTTCAAGACAATAAATATGGACTTATATTTTGCATCATTTGGATTTTTGATGAAGAAGTTATGGGCACTTGAAGTTGGACTTTTTTGCCTTTCAATGTATTTGGTCCAAAGTGACCTATAATGTTTTGCATTATCACATGTATTTATTTTGATATTTTGAAATTTTGTTCAACATAACATTTTAAGTAGACACAATAGGCTTTCCAATTCATTTGATCCCACCTCAAAATCATAAAAAATGAATGAGTTATGTTCTTGGGAAGTTGACCCAAAATTAGGGTTTCAGTCAAAATGACCTCTAATGTCTTGGAATGGGAGATGCCCTTCCAAGCTTCAAATCTATTTTTTAAGAACATGAAAGTTGCTCATATTGTCCTTAAGAACATATTTTCTTTTGGGATCATCTCCATTTGACCAACACATAAAACGTTAGGTCTCAGTGCATTTCAAAATAGTCAGATGAATTGACTGATCAACCTCTCAAGTCCACAACTCATATCTTGATGAATTGATGATTGAGGACATTCAAATAGGTTCAAATATGCATGAAATGATTAATTAAAGAACTTCCCTTGATTGTATTTGATCATGGGCTGAGATTGCTTCATGGGCAAGGCACACTTGATACACAAATGAATTAGGGTTTCCTTGGGAGACAAACCTCAAACCCTTTGACTTGATTTGATCAAAATGATGAATTGAGATACTTGGGAGGCATATTTGATGGATGGGAGCTTTGGGAACCATTGCCATGCTTGCCTTTAACTTCTCTTGGCCATATCTTTGCACCAATGACCTCCTAGGAGCTTTTAGACCTTGTGATTGCTCAAGTTACGAACAAAAGATGTTAGTGACATATTTTTGTGCTTTTGGTTAGTGAATAAAGATGAGAAATGAAATAATATACAATTCAAGCATGCTTGGTGATCTCAAACCACTCACAAGAGGCCCCACCCAAAGGCAAGGGGAACCAAGATGCTTATGATCCTTGAGGCTTTGCAAATGCAATGTTATGATGCCTGTCGCATCGCGCGAAAAACCGGCGGGAAAAGAAAGAACAACAGAGCCGCCACCGTGCGTTATTTATCCCAACAGAGGGAAAGGAAACGCTCGAAGTAAACCTGGGAAGAACATGGTCTCGCGACCAAAAAGAATGGGTTCGGGAGTCGGTTATGCGAAGGGAAGGTATTAGCACCCCTACGCATCCGTAGTACTCTACGGGATCCACGCACAAAAGGAAGGATAAATGGTTGCTAAACACTGCTCAAATACTCACACACACTGGCTGAAAGAAACGCAAGAAACTGACTGAAACTGACTCGGCAGGATATCGTATCCTGGGCCTACTTAGTCTATCAGGCATAGACATCAGAGTCGAAGTAGTTCAGACTGGGGAAACGACACATGCTCGCTAGGATGTCGCATCCTATGCATACGTATCTTCTCGGACGAGAGAAGAATCAGAGCATTCGTAGCTCGGCTGACACGCACACAAACAAACACAAATAGGCAAACGTGGAGCCCGACTGCCAATCACTGGACTTATGTCAGCATCCGAACCTAAACACACACAAGAAGGCAAACATGGAGCCTGAATGCCAATTGCTGGACTTACATCAGCATCCGAACCAAACTCACGCACACTGGAACCCAAATGCCACTCGATGGACTTACATCAGCTTCCAAGCACACAACAACATAACAAGTTGATAGGGAGTCGGGGACTCGAGCCTATAACTGTCAAGCACACACTCAAACAAACAAACAACCAATTGCTAAGGAGTCAGGCACTCGAGCCTAGCAACTGTCAGACAACACGCACAAAAAAGCAAAAAGGGCGCCCGGAGAGATCAGCTCAATCTCCTGCCTACATACTTCATCTGGTATGAAGATCAGGGCGATGTAGTTCCCCTACAGAGGGATAAGGATCTAGCCTAACCAGATAACAGAGGGAGACACAACACTAGGGAGACTACGACTCGAACCTAGATGTTGTCATGCAAAATCAACCCTAAGTTATGGTTTCTAGCTAAATGGCACAAGGGCCAACCTATCCTAAGCATGGCTCACACAGGAAGCAAGCCACACACACTTAACTTGCACAGGAAGCAAGCCAAGCAAAACCTAACTTGCACAGGAAGCAAGTCTAAACTAATCCTAACTTGCACAGGAAGCAAGTCAAACAATCCTATCTTGCACAGGAAGCACACGCTATACACAAACAAGTGGCTCAAACAAGGGTTAGGTTTTAGTCAAGGGGTCATATCAACCTCAACAAACAAACCTCTGGAATGGGGTGAGTGTTGCTCTTAACCTTGCCATCGAGGGGCTAAGGTGAAGCAGATGAAAGGATGAAGTGAGGATGAGACCTCACAGCTCTTATCCCTGGCCTGGGAGAGCTCAAGACAAGAATGTGTGGGTTCAGAAAGTGGGAACCCTTCTACACATTTAAAACTGACTCAACTGTACAATGGTACAAGATCTTGGGTTTGTATCTGAAATGCATCAACACAGTGGTGTGAGCAAAGCAGATGACACACTGAATAGTGGGGGATAGATTGCATATCCCTACCTTCCACCAATTGCCTCTTCACTTAGGAGGACTTTGACTCTATGCAAGGACAAAGTTAAACATCCACAAACATTGCCTCTTAAGGAGGACTTCAGACAGTTGCCTGGCCAAGTAACAGGCCAGGTCTTCCAGACTACATGAAGTAAAAGAGACATACCTCAATGCAAATTGCTTATACAAGCAAAGCAAAGAAAAAAGTTCACAAGGAACTAAGCAACTAAAGCACCTGAAACAGTCAAGCAGATGTTAGTATACCACTTCAGACAAAGCAGACAGGAACAGATACCAACAGTCAATTAGAGGCACATGGATGTGCAAAGCACAAGGCCTAAGGCATGTGAGCCAAGCCACCTACAAAACACACAAGTTAGTCATGGTATTTAGGCAAGCTCAATCAAAAGAATTGGTCTCAATGGCCATTTGATGGTCAACCTGAAAACACAAGCTCAAAGGTGAGTAACAGGACCACTAGGACAAGCCTAGGGTCAAAGATGAATGAGAAAGTCAAAACAGCAAGGGTTAAGCATCCAAAATCATGTTCAAACAATTAGGAAACAAAACCAATTGGATTCACACTCATATCAATCATCAACATCATTTCATGAACCATTTAGGTCAAAACATGGCAAACAGAAGCTCACAGAAGTCAACAGCAAGACTTAGCTCAAAAGCAATCTAAACATTTTCCAAAAATCATCAAATAA